>NC_067129.1:29818939-30149752 GCF_021347895.1 Acanthochromis polyacanthus | reverse complement strand
AGCGATGGCACACCACCCACGGCAGCCAGCTATGAGCGTGCTGAGACCTTTCTCTTCAAGACAGTCCAACAGGAGAGCTTCTCAGAGGAACTGCGCTTGTTAAGGTCAGGGAAACCGGTCTCGTCTACAAGCCGTCTGCTCACACTCTCCCCCGAGCTCGACGGTACAAGCGGACTAATCCGAGTAGGTGGAAGGCTGCGTAGGGCAGAATGCCTCGGCCAAGCTACAGTACATCCAATCGTGCTAGACCCTAAGCACCCATACACCACACTACTGATAAAGGACTACGACAGTCGACTGTGTCATCCCGGACCAGAAAGAGTATTCGCGGAGATCCGGCGAACCATCTGGATCCTAAGAGGCAGAGAAGCCATCCGCCGTTACCAAACAAGCTGTCCGGAATGCCGCCGTTGGAAGGGTAAACCTACTGTGCCAAGAATGGCTGACCTTCCCATCAGCCGCTTACGCCTCTACAGGCCGGCCTTCCATTCCACGGGGATGGACTGCTTTGGGCCCTCCCTCGTCAAGATCGGCCGGCGAACGGAGAAAAGGTGGGGCGTCATTTTTAAGTGCATGACAACGAGGGCGGTGCACCTGGACCTCCTCACGAGTATTGACGCAGACTCGTTCCTGATGGCCTTAAGGAGGTTTATAGCACTCCGGGGGTCACCTGCAGAGTTGGTGTCAGACCAAGGGACAAACTTCCGGGGGGCGGAGAGGGAGCTGCATGAAGCCTTTAACGCTATGTCCCCCGACCTACAGCAGCAGTTAGCAAAGAGGAAGATCGCCTTCCGTTTCAACCCACCCGCTGCTCCACACTTCGGCGGGTGCTGGGAGAGGGAAATACGATCGGTCAAGACCGCCCTCTACTGCACTGTCGGGGCCCAACCAGTCACGGAGGAGGTGCTTTGAACGGTCCTCCTGGAAGTCGAGGCCATCCTAAACTCCAAACCACTTGGCTACGTGTCATCCAGCATTGACGATCTCGACCCTGTCACTCCCTTCACCCTGTTGATGGGGCGGCCAGACACGGCACTACCCCAGGTGGTCTACCCCAAGGAGGAACTGCTAAGCCGGCGTCGTTGGAAGCATTCACAGATCCTAGCAGACCACTTCTGGTCCCGCTTCATTCGACACTATCTCCCAAGCTTACAGTCTCACCAGAAGTGGCACGCCTCACCTGACAATATTGAAGAAGACGTCATAGTCATGATTGTGGAGCCGCAGCTGCCGAGGGCCCTCTGGTCCATCGGGAGGATTGTCAAGACCCACCAGAGCACCGATGGATGTGTGAGGTCGGCTGAGGTCAATGTCAACGGCCGAGTCTACACAAGACCTGTGGCTAAGTTGGTCGTCCTCCCCGCCATCCCAGACTCCAGCGAAGAAGATGCCGCAGCCTTTCAGGGGAGCAAATTGCATTAAACAATTTGGGGGCGGCTGTTAGAAAGACTGCGCCCTCTTTTGCCGTCTCTCCTACGGTCTCCTCTCCTCCTCGTCTGAGACTCAGCAGCTCTCGCGAGACTACAACGACATCTCGTGAGAAGAAAAACCGGAAGAGGAAAGCTCCGTTCAGAGACGCTTACTTCGTAACGTTAATTCATTTAATATTCATTAATAACATGCTCCAGAGCAATCTGTTCACCTACGACACACTCCAGAACGGCTGTGTGCGTGTATGACGCAGTAAGTTGGCTCCTAAGATTATGAATGATGCGCGATGTGTTCTGGTGTATTGTGAGCTTAAGTATCAGGTTGCTAATGCTAGCGTTGTAGCATCATAAAGGGCTATCGGCCGTTCCGAAGTGCAGTTGGTTACATCCGGGTTAAACTAGAGTTCAAGTTCATGTGTGCACTTCCATTTAAGGGGACCAGTATTGCTGTGTTTGGCTGAGCTTGTAACTGTTCACTTAATATGAGCTCACTGCTGTTTATAGATACAATGAGCAGACAGGTGCGAGCTGAACCTATATCTGGGCAGCTAACTGATGTGGAGGTTTATGGTTATCGGAGCTGCTCTTTATTTTTTGTGATTCATTACACTTATTTGAAATAGCTCTTATTCAGTGGCATAGTTTCTCTTATTAGACATGTTTGCAATATAGTATATGTGTTTACATGTATATTTGCAATGACAGTCACACTTGTCTGTATGCTGTTTATTACAGAAACCACACATGTCAATTGGAGAGATTAAATGGTCCTCATCAATTTCATGGTCGTCTGCATTCTAATCGATGCCCAAGGGCGAACACACTCTACCCAACCAGAGAATCTATAGAGATAGACGAGTCCTTCATAATACATAGTGTGTCTTTTTGTGAGTGCAGGGGGAAACGGATTGGACAGCTCTGAGAAAAAAAGATGTTTTTCAGTCTGGAAGTCAGAGTTTTTATGTTCCTGCAGCATTTGCCCGAGGGAAGCGGAACAATCAGTCCATTTCCCGAGTGGATGAGGTCGGCAGCGATACATTGGGCCTTCCTCTGGATCCAGCCCGCATATAGTTAGTCCACATCTGGAAGAAGACTTCCCACAATCCCCTGTGCTGTTTCCACCACCCAGGTTAAGTCTTTTCTGTCCTAAACTGTTGCACCGAGACAGAGGATGCTTTCTATTGTGGCTCTGTAGAAGTTTGCCAGGAGCTGAGGGGAGAGACCAGCACGTTTCAGCTTCCTAAGAAATGTCTTATGTTGAACAGCAGGCAGTGTAATCTGTATATTAGACTAAACTGCAAACATCAGACAAAGCTGTGAGGCAATGAGGCATTTCACTGCCAAAACACACTTTTTAACTTCATCTACTACGGCTGACCTCACACGATGCCTGTTGTTGCATGCAGTATGGATAATTGGGACCT
The DNA here is from genome assembly GCF_021347895.1 of Acanthochromis polyacanthus. Classification (NCBI taxonomy): domain Eukaryota; kingdom Metazoa; phylum Chordata; class Actinopteri; family Pomacentridae; genus Acanthochromis; species Acanthochromis polyacanthus. Next base: position 30,146,898 of record NC_067129.1, on the reverse strand, counting down.
GTCAGCTGTTAGTCAGCATGTCCACTCTGTCATCATGAGCCTGTGCTAGCATTTAGCTTGAAGCTAGCCTTAGAACAGTGTTACAGGGTTGTGAACATTCTATTCATTCCTATGAGAAGCTGTTTGATCAAGTTGGTTTGTGAAAGCCTTTCTTTCTTGAATTTACATAACATATAACTGTTACAGTGGATTCAAGTGTGATGAGGTGGATTCAAGATTTTTATTCAACATTTGTGTGCAGACGCACTGAGGAATTCTTGTGCAGGAAAAAAAACCAAAACATCAATGTCACATCCTCTCCTCGTCTTGTGGTGGGTAATGGACTTGGTTGATCTTCTGTTTGTTCAGATGGTTTTTGGAGGCCGTATTGATTACAGCTGGTTGAAGGCTGGCCGCATCGTGGTGTGGGGGTTAGCACTTTTGTGTTGCAGCTAGAAGATCCCCGGTTCACCTCCCGGCTTTCCCTGGATCTTTCTGCATGGAGTTTGCATGTTCTCCCTGTGCATGCTGTTACATCTAGCTGACCCTAGCAGTTGGGTCGTAACAATCAAAATAGGAAGCACAAAATTTCCAAAACGAAACACTCTACAAGAGTAATAAAAGATAAAATCCAAAAGTATTATAAATAAATCTGAGTGCTACAGGGAACGAGAAATGTACTTCAGGTTAGCTAGCAGGCTAATAGTAATTCACTTGATGGACTATTTTGACAGCTGACTGTGTAAATATAGAATAAATACCATGCATAGTGGTTTGTGCAACTTTTATCAACATAATTCACCAAATTTGCTGCACAGCTGCCTGGACAACAGCCTCACTTTCTCAAAATGCATTATTGGACCAGTTTTTTTTCGCAGTAATGCTTCATGTGCATTTTTTTTTTTTTAAACTAGAAGGGAGAAAATGTAAAAGTTAGCCTCTCTCACATGCCTGAAGTGTAAATAAATGTCTTTGTTTTGAACATCAAGGGGCTCAGTTTGTATATTACACTAAATTACAGACATGGAACAAAGCTACACAAGCTTTTATTGCAATTTTACTTTAAATAAAACATGTTATGTTGCATGCATTGTGCACACATTTGGCTCAGAAAACTTTATCAGAACATTGCACCTTAAGTTTTGGCTGTTTTGCTCATCTATCTGTTGTAGTTTGCAGTGCAAAATGAGTTCAGTTCTTGTACTATGTCATGTGAGGCAAATCTTCCACTGTGCAGAGGATTGTGGGTCAGAAATGGACAGAAAAATGTCTTTGTGCTTTCAGCTTGCTGCATTTGAGTCATAACAAGTCGTTTTTTGTGATAGTTTGAGGACTGGGATGAACTTTATTCTCTAGTATTACCAGAAAAAGTAAGTGTAGTCAGAGCAGCCGCTGTGGTGGAACTTTCCTAATTAGATGGATGATCAGATCCCGGCAGGTCGCCCTGCAGCCGTGTACAAATGTCACGGGGAGCTGCAGCCTTCCTCGCGTCTTTGGGTTTCTGTGTGCAGCAAAGGTCAGCAGCTCAGGAGGACCACGGGCCTCATGGCTGATCTCTTCATCACAGAGCTGCCACACGGATCACATCAGTAAATATGTACTGGCTGTGCCCAGTCCTGACCTCCTCCTGCTGCACGGCTCACTAATGTATGAGGAGGTGGAGCAGCTCTCCTCATCTTGTCAAATCTGTCCCACATACGATGCCGGCATCAATAAAACACTCGCTGATAAATCGGAAACACTGAGCTGTGGGAAAGAAAAGGTGCAGGGTGATTCTCCCAGCAGCGGAGTCGACATTTGCTTCGTGATTTATTTAATTCTTCTGCTTATTTTTTAAATTTTCAGATTTTTAAAGATTTTTGGTTCTTGTTGTTTTTAGTCTGGTCTAGTCTGGCTGAAGTCTAAAGGTGCTGCTGCCTATGTTTTAAATTCTAGTGTAAAATTATTATTATTTATTACAAAATAAATTAATTAAATGATTAATTTAATACATGAAATAAAATATAGATTAAATGTATGAAATAAGCAGTCAATAAAATAAATACATCAAATAAAATAAATCAATTAAGCACACTATTATCATTATTGTTAGTATTATTATTTTTGTTTTATTCATTGTTATTGTTATTAACAGTGATGATAATAACAAATCAATGCATTAAATACAATCAACTAATTAAACATAAAATAAATTAAATGTATGAAATAAACACAATCAATGACATAAATAGATAAAATAAAATAATTAAACACACTGTTATTATTGTTATTGCTATTATTATTATTAATTTTACTCATTGTTATTGTTATTATTAATAATAATAAAATAACAACGAATTAGTACATTGAATACAATAAACTAAATTTATAAAAAATAATTTAAATATATGAAATAAACACAATCATTAAAATAAATTTAGATAATAAAACCATCTTCTTTCACTTCTTCTTAATAAGAATAATAATTATTATTACTACTATTATAATCATTGTTATAAATTACAATAGTAATAAATAAATAAATTATATAAAATGAACATATTAATTGCATGAAATAAATACATAAAATAAACTAATTAAATGCATAAAATAAATAAATAAATTCTTCAGATGAATGGTCATACGTCATTGAATGTGTTTGCTCAGGCAGTTCAGCATAACTCTAAAGCTGCTTTAATATTTATAATTCCCTCCCCTTTATGAATATTGCACAATTATCTCTTCTTTATTTGACAGCTATACTTGCTGGTTGCTTTGCCAAAATATGTTTTTACATACAAAGCAGATGGTCTTACAAATAAAACACTAACTCTACTCCATGCACATTTAAAAGCAGGCATTTCAATAAAATAACATGCTTACAAATATGGATCATACAGAAGATGATCAGTTGTTGTAATGTTAGACGTACGTAGAACTTCAATAGAATTTTATCCAATTAAGAAAGGAGTCCAGGATGAGAGCAAATGATTAAATACATTTCTACCCGCCTGCCCAGAATGTTTACATTCAGTTAAGGGTCTAAATACTTCCTAAACTGCTGCGGTTTGCCATTAATTCTGCAGTAAAAGTACTGTGAATAATTGAGACAGTAACTAAAGTGGTTGGAAGCCTCCCTACGGCCACTTTCCTGCTTTTTACAGCGAGTCCCACTCATCAGGTTTGGTGCTGCGCTTCAGCACACAGTCTGTTTTTACAGTCATTCAGCAGTAAATCTAATAAAAAAAAGCACTGAAATTTACATTTTACTCCAACTTATTACCGTCTATATTGTCACATTATTCATGTTTGGCAGCGAGTTAAACCTAATTTTGAATGCAAGTGAAAAGCTGGTCCCCTGCCATTTGTTTGGAGAGGTGTTTGTTTTTTCTTCTTTTTTTAAGAGGTAAACACACAAGTAAGAAGTTAACGTAAACTTATTTTAATAATATGTTGGGAAAAGAAATTCTGATGTGAAACTCCTGGGAAAACTAGAGGAGCAAGAGGGGGGAAACCAAAAGCCAGAAGGATGAATCATTATTTATAAAATGGGTCCGTGTCTTATGTGCATTAGTGTCAAATACAAAGTGTGCTGCTCTCTTTCTCCTCAGGCTGAGGGTATGAATATAAATGATGGCATTTTACTGTGTAAAAATCCAGACACGAACAACACACACGTTCAGACACACACATAGTGTATGTGTCTGCACAAAAACACGTGTATATACATACAGAACCACCAAAAACACATGAATATATGTATAATATCACCAAAAACGCATGATTATATATACACATTATCACCAAAAACATATGAAAATACATAAAATATCACCAAACGCACATTCATACGCATACACTATCACCAAAAACACATGAATATACATACAGCATCACCAAAAACACATAAAAACACATCCAGTATCACCAAAAACATCTGAAAATGCATACAGTATGACCAAAAATATATTAAAATACATACAGTATCGCCAAAAACACATGAATATACATCTAGTATCACCAAAAAGACATGAAAAAACATACAATATCACCAAAAACATGCACATGCATCCGGTATCACCAAAAATACATAAATATTCATTCAGAAACACCGAAAATACATGAATATACTTACAGTACTACCAAAAACACACGCACATGGATCCAGTATCACCAAATATACACATGCATACATCCAGTATCACGAAAAACACATGAACATACCGTTTACACCCGGTGTGTGTACATGCATTCATGTTAACATGTTTCTGCAGCAGTGTTTCCTGCACACCTGAGTGAAGCTGTGTGTTTGTGATGTTGCCAGATGTGCGTCACAGTGTGTGCATGCATGTGAGCGCTGTGTGTCGGCCATGTGCTGGGCTGCTGATAAGGACGGTGCTGACCTGCTGCTGGTTGTGTGTGTCGTCCCTCCAACCGTTCACTCAACCGAAAGGTGAAGAGACGACCACCTCGGCTCGGCTTTATTACCGCGCTGACACCAGCTGGCTGTTGTTTTGTTGTCGTCGTCTTTGTTTGGCTGCCTCACATCCGTCACTTCAGTGTGTGGTCGGTGTTGATCTTTGACTATGATTGTCTTTGGTAACTGACAATTTTTTTAAACTGCATGAAGAGCTGAGTAACGACCAGCTGCATCACTGCATCTGGTGTTATGTTAGCGTCTGCCACCAGAACATGGGTTAATGCCAGCCATGTAAATTTAAAGAGACTGTCACATAGTCAATCAATAATTGATTCACTGCTAAGATAAACTCAGCATAATATGGTATGGACTAAATATGCAACTGGAATATAGAAACACTGTCTTATTTGTTTCAAACACATGAGCTCTGGTCAGAGGTCATTAAGCACCACATGAGTCTTTGTCATGGTGCTCATTGCTAGCTAATCTCCCATAATGCTCTCTGTTTCTCAACATGTAGTCAAAGTGACGTCTCCTCTGCTCTCTCTGGTGGAACAACCAGGTACTACTGCTAATCTACAGTACTTGAAGTGATTGACGCTTAGCATTCAGAGAGGATATTAATGTTCAAGTTACACATCACAAACTGCATATATTTAGCATATTGTATATTATCATTGGTAATCGGTAACTGATTGAAATCCAGTTTCAGCCCCGACAGTCTGATTATCTGACAGGGCAGTAATGAAAGCTGTTGACTCTGGCTGCTTCTTTCTGCTGTATGTGATTATTTATGAATGTTTTCAGTTTATTTATGTATTTTGAGAGAGAGCTTATTTGTATACAGACTGACACGATGCTGATTTACATGAGAATTAAAAAGAAGACTGAACCATGAATGGAGATCACAGATCAGCTGTACAGCATTTTAATCGGCTCCTCTGCTGTAAATTAACCGACCAGACTCTGCCAACGAACATAGACGTGTCTGATGCATTTTATTAAATCTATATTTCAGTAACTTTCTGTACAGGCCGAAGGCTGCTGGGAAATGTCTATCTTGACTTCTTCCAACTTCCTCTGCTACCACTGCTCTTTTCTGCTGTCCAGGCGAAGCCAAGTTCATCTTGAAGTGTCTCGGTTTTCAGCCGTCGTCTGCTGAGCTGGTGATGGTGAACCCACAATAGCTTCTGGCCTTAAATTAATGCTGATTATTTAAGGACACAAAATGAGATGCAGTGATAACAACTTTGGAGCCATCAAGTTCATTCTGTAAAGTTGTGGAATATATTTGTGCACAGAGTGAGGACTTTTTAAAAAGACTTAAAAATGAGATAAATAAAGAAAGAATATTAGCTGTATTTTAAAAAATGCATTGTTTGCATAAACAATTTGAAGTTTAAAAGCGCATGTCACTCTGCTGCCATGGACATGAGAGTTTGCAGAACTTAGGTTATATAACTTCATGCCATTTTAAGAAGAGAGAGAGAGCTTTGCAAAAATGAAAAAGCCCTAAATGGTGAGCTTAGCGGCTACCATTTAGCCGCTGACTAAACAGCTAAATAGCACCTGATGAAGACCAAGTGTTTCCATTTGGTCTTCATCAGGGCAGATAAAACAGCTCAGACATTCATCAAGGCTGGTTGTCAGCTGCTAAACATTCAGAGCTGATTGTCACAGTTGCAGTCGGGTGATTAGGTCTGTCCATCATCCGGTGAATTCTCAGCAGGAATCAATGTTCCTAGAAAAGTCACCGTGAACAGTCACATATATTTATACATTAAAAAAAGACAACAGAAAAACAGTCACTTAAGAAGACACCATCTGTACCATAAAACACATAAAAATATTAAAATTATAAATATAGAATTTATATAAGTATATATGTGAAATTTTTAAAACGCATGCATCGTTCTCACAAAAAACATCAATTTAGATTTTTTTTCATAGATTTATTGAATTTCCCTTGCATAGATGCCATACAGACGTCGTATTTGCAGCTGTTCTGTGTCTCAGTTTTCTTTTTGTTCTTCCCACATCAAAAAGCCACATGGTTGTTTAATGTTGTAAACTATGTGATTAATTGTAATCCACTAAACCTGAAATATCTTGTGTTCTATGATCAAAACCCGTTTTTATCTCCACACAGATTGCTGTAAACAGAATAGTCTCTTTTGCTGTTAGTAAGAGTGTATTTACTGCAGCTGAAGTACTCTGCCATTCAAAAGTTTGGGATCCCTTAGAAACGTCTTTATTTTTGAAAGAAAAGCATTTTTTTTACAATGAAGATACCATTAAATGAATGATAAATCCAGCGTAGACATTGTTAATGTGTTGAATGACTATTCTTTTGGAAACAGCTGATTTTTAATGGAATATCTCCATAGGGGTACAGAGGAACATTTCCAGCAACCATCACTCCTGTGTTCTAATGCTACATTGTGTTACCTAATGCTGTTGAAAGGATAACTGATGATTAGAAAACCTCTGTTCAGTTATGTTAGCACATGTATGAAAATGGGAGTTTTCATGGAAAACATGAAATTGTCTGGGTGACCCCAAACCTTTGAACAGCAGTGTATTTTATGTATTTATTTATTTATTGTGATGGCAGTTTAATTTTGTAGATTCTATCAACTTGAAATGACACTTTCTTCCATTAAACTGGTATTGTAATATCAGTAAAAGTCCGAAAATTAAGTTTACTGCTTCGTAAACATTGTGTTTCTGACAGAATTGTTGAAATATTTCTGCTGCAACTCAACTATCTTACTTTGCAACTTTGGATTGGAGAGTAAAGGAACCGTAAACAGCACATCTCATCACCAGATCATATGATGCTTTATGTTTAGTGCATAATTGGCTAATTAGCTTGAAATTGATCAATTCTGCATATTTTTAAGATGCAGCAAATGGAATAAGTCTTAGCAGTTATGGTAGCTGACAGCAGCGAGTTTTGGAATGAGACGGTCTTCAACAGGACTTCTTAACTCAGTTTGGACAAACATAGTTCATTTGTGGGCCAACAGTTGAAGCAATCCATTTAAGTGTCTCCAATAAATCTCTTTTTAGAGTCCGCAGTAGGTGTTTTTTTTCCTTAAAAAATCAAGCTGATGCTCAATAAGGAAGATCTGTTTACTCACATTCTGTCTTTATTTCTATCCAGTACTGCTCTTTTCATGACTTCCTTCACTCTCAAAGTCGTTCTCAGTTTCAAATCACTGCTCTCGTCCAATAACTTTTCGCCCTGTGGTCTCCAAAACAGTCAAACCTTCGACCCAGTTCTTTAATATTCACAGTAATTGGATCACCTTTGATCATGCTTTTCTCCATCTCTCTCGTCTGGATGTCCAGGACATCTCATCCAGTCTCCAGCAGTCGTCTGCTGACTCTGTCCCACCACCAGGGTCTCGACTCCGGGGGTTCGGTCCTCATCTTCTACCTTCATCTGGGGCTTCACTGTATGGTGTCGCTTCTCATCTGAGTCAGACAAAAATACTTTGATTTAACATGCTCACGGGGAAAAAGGAATTATCGAACTGACAGCTTGGAAACACATTTTTTAAGGAGTGGTTTGACCACTTTCTGTGTTGTTCTAATTCTTTACTTTGTCAGGAAGTATACATTTTAGTTTAGTTTCTGTTGCAGAACATCTAGTCGTTTAAGGAGTGTTGAAAACCAATTAGTTTATAAAGATGAATGAACCCTCAGTGAATGTGGGTTTCCTGGTCAAGTGTTGAAGATTAGTGTGTTAGAGTTATACAAGCATTACAGAAATATTCACATCTCTGTCCAGTTGTCATAGACAGGAAATTAAGCTTTAGAGACCACAATTGTTTTTATACCAGGCTGTAAATGTCTTTATTTCTGCTCTAAAGTCAGACATTTTAACATGAGGATCTATGGGGATTGCTCGATATTGAAGTCAGCCTCTAGTGGCGATACGATGAACTGCAGTTTTGTCACTTCAGCACCAGAGGTTTCTGCTTGGTTCGAGCCTGTCCTCAAACAAAAAACGACCACATAGGTCGTCTGTACATGCCAGTATTACGACCCAGTGTTACGTTTTGACTATGCGACCTCTAGCGGTTGAGTAAATATCGACACTCTGGAGTCGCAGGTGAAACGTCATCATGAACAAACTTTCATCTAACACTATCCCTGTCCCTATCTCTAACCCTAACCTTAACCATAACCCTAAAAACGTGTTGGGAAAGTGAGAAAAAAGCCGTTTTGCGACGGAAAAGCCGTTTTGCGAATTAAATCCCGTAATGCGTTCGTTTTCCCCGTAGGGGCGCAAACGTTCATACGACCGCATAGGTCGTATTCCGGTGCACGGTGCAAACGACCAATGCGGTCGTATGAATTGGAGGACTTGTTGCTTGGTTCAAAATGAAAACAAGCCGAATGCAACTTGAGAAAACAAACTCATTAAACTCCAAATACTGTGTTAAATCAACACAAACTCATTATATTTTCACAGACTGAAGAATTGGTTTTTCATTGAAAATGAAACTCCAGGTGCTTCTATTGAAACTGCTTTGTACCAAAATTACCACAAAAACAAAACATACAGCTGCTACCAGAGATTCTATTGAACTAGAAATACACATCAGTTGAAACTGGGGATGTCCAGTTAAAGTTTTCTGCCTTTAATTGGCTCTGAGTCATTTGATATTTAATACTTTCCTAGATTATATACACTTCAAGCTTTGTAGATCCACTGTAGTACCTGGTTGCACCAAGGGGGGAGACTTGGACTGTTCAATACTGTAGAGTCCAGAGGAGTTCTTTGTGGGCATGCAGTGGTGGTTTAGCTAGTAAAGGGGCACCATGACAAAGACTTACGTGGTGCTTAATAACCTTCAGCCAGATTTGGGCCAAATCATGTCAATGTGAGTTCAAGACAGATGTTTAGAGTAATCAATTTGAACTACACATTATTCAGTTATTGGTGCATAATGAGGATTTTTTAAGACCACAAACAGGCTTCATTATTATTTTTTTTTAAAAAAAGCTTAACTTACTCCCAAGTAGAAACGGATTTCCATATAATTTATTGATTTTTTTTTAAATTTTTGAGGCAAACCCACCGTGACTAAATTCAGCATTTATTAACGGCACACAGTGAGTCTCTATTGTTGATCTGATGCATGTTGGGAGCTCTGTTAATATGCTGATAATGTCTCTTTAGAAAGTGAATTTAATGAGTTGAGTGAAAAGTCAGCGGTGCAGTCATTCAACAAAAGCATCAAAAAAAGAGAACTCAGCTCCTGCATAATTCAGTACAATCCAGGGATTTAGTAAAGCAAAAAAACGAAGAAAACACATGTAAGTGAATTAAATTCTAGCTGTTAATCTAAGATTGTCTTTACTCAGTCCTTTGTTTCATGGGTTTATTACACATTCTTGGTTCCTTCAGTTCTTTTAAATCATTTCTCCTCTGATTATTTCGCTTTCTATGTCCATCCATCTTTCACACGTGTTCTTCTTTCCGTGGAATCATATTGCTTTTCTCTCGTCTCTTTCTCTTTTTTTGACTTTTTTTTCGGTCTCCCCCTCTGGCTCATTCGCTTCCTGGACAGTCTCTCAGACAGAAGAGTCACAAACCACATTAACCTTTAAGAGCTAAAAATCAATGTCCTGTTGTTAATTTGTGCTAATTTGCTTCCACTTAGTTTTACAGCAGCCTCCACTTCCCCCCTCCACCAACCACCACCCTGAATCTTACAACATCTGCTTGCAACTCAGCAGAACATATGGCGGTTGTATCGCCTGCACAGCCTCCAGACGTTAAGTGGTTTTGTCTGTCCTCGATACCCGTCTTCAGTGGCCCCTGGTGTCAGAACAGCAGGAGGAAGAAGCTCATAGGTTACATTCTGGCTTTTATTTTCTTGACTCTGCTACTTATAAAGATTTACAGAAACCTAAACCTAAAGACTCAGTGATGGAAAACTTTTCCTTATCGTTGGAGTGCAGTATCCTGAACACAGTAGTTAAGTTGAACAGACTAAATTGAAATTAAATTAGAAAATTAGAAGTTTTTTTTTCTTTGTTTGCGTAAAATTCTGGCAATGTTGGTGGAAATTTTTTCTTTCATCCAATTCATTCAATGATGATATTTTTTAGATCATTTTCAAAGTTTTTAACAGTTTAAAGTGCTTCAGAAACCAGGAATGCAAACGGTCTTACAGAATCTGATGCTGAGTATTTGCTGGAATCAGCTCCTTGAGATTTCGGAGCGTCGCTTCGGTTTGTTTTTCACCTGCTGACCTCCTGATGTAGAGGCCCCCTCACAGCTGAAAACGCATGTGAGGCTGCATGATTATCCTCTTTCAAGCCTATTTATGTGCAGGCATTGAGAGTGTGTCCGTTCAGAGGTTCCTACTTGAGAATCAGCAGTAGAATCTGTCCCCTTGTTATTGCAGCATCTCATGTAGATAAATCAGAGCCACGCTGTGTTCAGAAGCTGTTCCTGAAATCCATAACGGATCTGAATCACACAGATTTCTGAGAGTGCGCTCCAAAGCACAAACTTCAAATTCTGCTCGACTGGCCTCCTTAAGGGAGAAATGCATTATGGATGTCACCACCAAAAGGTCTCCGGACACGAGGAGAAGCCTTTAGCTCTCATCCTTTTAAATCAAAGTAAATAAAAGATAAGCAGCTGGATGAAGGTATAGATGGACGGAGAGATGAATTTCATTTTAGGATGGAGGGATGATGGCTGATTACAGATGGAGCGATGGACAATAAAACTGATGGATGTGGATTAGATTAACTTGATTTCCTTCTTGAGCATGAAAAAGTGTCCCTTTTCACTTCAACCATAACAATAAAATCCAGGTTTTATTCAGTTATTTGCACCAGTTGTAGCATGCTAGCATGGTTAGCGATCATTCCTCTACACTATGCTGCACTTCTCATTTTTATGATCTTTGATTTTCTTCTCCATTCCTCACTGTCGCCCATCCTGCCCATTGCACAGATTCCTCAGAATGTGGAAAATCTAGAAATCGCACAGGGTTTTTTATATGCAAAAGAAGCTTTGTCATATTGACGTCACTCTTTATAGCAGAGGCATTTTAGGTACAACCACGGCATCGTGTTTTAATGCTGTTTTAAGTTAAAGTTTGCTAAGATGACACAAAATGAACCCATCTAATGTGCAAACACAAATTGCTTTATGAGAAGCACGAAGTGTTTGAATTCACAAGGGTCCTCTCCATTGACTTTAACAGCTGGATGCCAAATCAAACAGCTTTGTTGGGTTGCAGAGCTTCAAACCTTTAGGGTTTTTCCTTTTATTCAAAGTAAATAAATGACAAATGGATGGTTGAAGGCGGAGAAGGGCATCTGAACAGATAGATGAATAGATTCTTGAATGGTTGCAGATGGAACGGACGATAAAATTGATGGGTATGGATCAGATTAATTTGAATTTCTGCTGCCAAAAATTGTCATGAGCATGGAAAATGCCATTTTCACTTCCACCATCAAAATACTTGTAGCCTGCTAACATGGATACCGGCATATGTCAAATTTTATTGTGAAAATGCCACAAAATGAACCTATTTTAGGTGCAAACACTAATATACACCTGAGTCATCCTTGTGATCAAAAAGCACAAGGATGAGAAATTAGTTTTGTTTGGAGCTTCAAACATGAGAAAAGCCTTTAGGTCTTCTACTTTATTCAGTGTAAATAAAATGCAAATGGATGTATGGAGGTACTGATGGACGTATGAACAGATGAATGAATTTTTGAATGATGACAGATGGAATGATGGTGGAATGAACGATAAAGTTGATGGCTATGGATTACGTTATCTTGATTTCCTGCAGCCAAAAACTGTCAAGAGCATGAAAAAAGCCATGTCTCACTTCAACCATCAAATTAAATCCAGTTTTTGCCTATTTTATACCAGTTGTTGTCTATCAGCTGTAGCATGCTAGCTGATTAGCAGTGTATGTTAGATTTTATTGTGTCAATGCCACAAAATTAACCTGTTTTAGGTGCAAACACTAATATGGATCCAAAAAGCACAAGGATGCCAAATAAAACAGCTTGTTTGGTTGCAAAATTTCCAACATGGTTTAAACCTTTAGGTCTTCACCTTTTATTCAGAGTATAAATAAAGATAAATGGATGACTGAAGGTGGACATGGAATATGAACATATGAACAGGTAGATGAATGGACTTTTGAAAGGTGGCAAATGGAATGACGGTGGAATGGACGATAAAATTGATGGATATGGATTCAATTAACTTGATTTCCTGCAGCCAAAAGCTGTCAAGAGCATGAAAAATGCTGCTTTTCACTTCAAGCATCAAATGAAAATTCTGTTTCTTTTCAGCTATGTGCACCACTTGTGGCATGCTAGCATAATTAGAGGTGTATGTCAAATTCTACTGTGTAAATACCACAACATGAACCTATTTTAGGTTCAAACACTAATATGCATCCTAAAAAGCACAAGGACACCAAATTAAACAGCTTTGTTCAGTTGCGGTTTCATACACGAGAAAAGCCTTCAAGTCTTCTCCTTTTTTTTCAGATCAAATAAAAGATAAATGGATGTGTGATTGTATAGATGGACATGTGAACAGATAAATGGATTTTTAAATGGTGTCTGATTGGCAGGTGGAACGATAGATATTAAAATTGATGTCTATTGATCAGATTAATTTGATTTCCTGCAGTCAAAAACTGTCATGAGCACAAAAAATTTAATTTTTTACTTTAAACATCCAAAGAAAATCCAGTTGTATTACAGGAATTTGCATGAATTGTTGCCTATTAGCTGCAGCATGCTAGCACAGTTAGCGATTACTCATCTGCAGCGTGCCACACGTCTCATTTTTATGATCTGTCATTTCTTTTCCTGTTTCCCATTCCTCTGCCGTCACTCCCTCCTCCCTCCTCCTCCCTCTTCCTCCCGTCCATCCCTGCGTTTCCATTACGAATTCTGCCTCTTCTTGGCTAATAGTCGAGTATCTGCCTGCGACGCTGATGAGGCCCATTAGTGTGAGTGAGCCGCAACAAAGGAGGATCACAGCTCCACAATGTAATGTGATGAGCTTCCTCTCTCTTATCAATTCCAGGAAACATTAAAGGAGTGCGGGAGGAAAAACTCTCATTTCATACACCTATAATTAAATGACACAGACGGGTTGATAGTCCCTGGACCATTGTGGATCCAAATTGCGCAAAGTAATGAAGAAAAGCACTTTTAAACTGAAGGTAAGAAAGCCAGAGATGCTTTGAAATCATTTTTTTTAACCTTGAGTCTGCTGCAATATTCATAACGTTGCAGGCTATAAATGTTTGGTTTAGGTTTGATTATTATGCTTTTAATTATAACTCCATGTGATGATCCCATGTGGTGTCTTTAATAGAAAATGTCAATCAGAGTTAGATGTACATGCAGCTAAAGGAAAAATTCCCTCCTGACTGGATATTTTAGAATGCGTATGTCACTTATGCATATGATGTATGCTGCAGCCACTCTCACAGAGCGCATATAGAAGGTTAGTTATGGTTAAAGTGGAGAGAGGCCTGAGGATCGAGCAGCGTGAAGCGTGCTCACACTGAATATTAAGCAACAGTGAGAGGGAACATGAATTCAGGAGTGTGAGACACTGAAACAGAGTCAGAGATTCTTCTTGTTGTTTGCTGCGACACAGAGCTGCTTCATCAGACATGACAGACTGAAAAATTACATTCAAATTAGTGACAGGACGCGATTAAAAAATGAATCTAATTGATGAGAGGCTTTGTAATTAATCGTGATAACTCGCATTTTTGTCAAATAGCAATATGTGACACAATAAGCAAAATTTTTCAACTCAAATGAACTTTGGTTGGCGACTGAATCAATGAATAGACATGTACGTGAACTTAAACAACCGAAATGTTTTATTTATATTTATCTGCATTTTTCATCTGTCTACTACATTCACAGATTACTACGAACTAAAAGTGCAATTATAGTGATTATACTAAACATTGTAAGACTTTTTGTAAACTAAAGCACTTTCAGTGTCTTGAAAAGTGGTCTACACCCTGTGCCAAATTATTAGGCAAGTAGGTTTTTTGTCCAAAACATAGTCTTAGAAATAAGTCCGGGCCTTCCCACTTTTAAATAGTCTTCTCCTACGCTAACTTTGTATTTGTCAGACATCATTTCAAATTATATTACATTTAAAGCAAGAAAATCACCACATATGTCAAAAGTGCATGTGCCAAATTATTAGGCAAGTTTTAGCTTTCATCAAAATGGGACAAAAAAAAAGGACTTAACGGCTACAGAAAAGAGCCAAAAAGTTCATTGTTGTCAGAAAAACTTACTCCCAATAAAATTGCCAAGAAATTGGGAAGAGATACTAGGACCATCAGAAAGTATATCAAAACTAGTCAAGATGGCAGAAAAAAGCGAGTTGAAAAGAAAAGAAGAACGTTATCATCAAAGGATCTGAGAAGAATTAAGCGAGAAGCAGCCAGACGACTGCTGGCATCAAGTTCTACCATTTTTAAAAGCTGTGACTTACCTGAAGTTCCTGTAAGTACCAGATGCCGCATCCTAAGAGAGTACGGAACAGTCAAGAAATCACCCAAACAGCCTCCACTCAACAAAAAACACAAAGAAAAACGGTTGGAATGGGTAAAACAGCATCTAAAGACCAACTTCTGTGATGGTGCGTTGTCCTGCATCAGAATGACAGCCTTTTTGAAAGAAGCAGGCTTCTTGTTGAACCATTGTTTGAACAGGGTGTTGCTTAGTAGCTCGCAGTATGTCTCAGAGTTGATTTTTACCCCTTCTGGAACTCGAAAGGGACCCACAACTTCATCTTTAATAAGTCCTGCCCAAACCATGACACCACCGCTGCCACTGTAAACATCGTGGGGTTTCCTGTCCATTGGCCACCCATCCTCTTGCCCAGCCATCAGGGCCATCCAAGGTGACTCATCTCGTCTGTCCATAAAACATGCGTGAAGTTGGTCTTTAGATGTTGTTTTGCCCATTCCAACCGTTTTGTGGTTTTTGTTGAGTGGAGGCTGTTTGGGTGATTTCTTGACTGTTCTGTACTCTCTTAGGATGCGGCATCTGGTACTTAAAGGAACTTCAGGTAAGTCACAGCTTTAAAGATGGTAGAACTTGATGCCAGCGGACGTCTGGCTGCTTCTCGCTTAATTCTTCTCAGATCCTTTGATGATAACGTTCTTTTTTTCTTTTCAACTCGCTTTTTTCTGCCATCTTGACTGTTTTTGATATACTTTTTCATGGTCCTAGTATCTCTTCCCAATTTCTTGGCAATTTTATTGGGAGTAAGTTTTTCTGACAGCAACTGAACTATTTGGCTCTTTTCTGTAACCGTTAAGTCCTTTTTTTTTTGTCCCATTTTGATGAAAGCTAAAACTTACCTAATAATTTGGCACATGCACTTTTGACATATGTGGTGATTTTCTTGCTTTAAATGTAATATAATTTGAAATGATGTCTGACAAATACAAAGTTAGCGTAGGAGAAGACTATTTAAAAGTGGGAAGGCCCGGACTTATTTCTAAGACTATGTTTTGGACAAAAAACCTACTTGCCTAATAATTTGGCACAGGATGTATTATGGGATGGCTACACTGTTTGCTAACATGTCCACAGGATTGTCAGTTTCTTGCATCCCATTCATTGTCTATGTGAGTGCATCACACTGCATGGTGGGTGCATTGCAGCGTGTTTTGAGCTGTGTTCCAGTGCATCTCGTACATTTTGATAAAGTCAACTTGAGTTCTACTTTATGCAAATTTGGTGCAGGCAGAGTAGATCAGACGCATCGTGAAATATTCATTAAATGTCGAAACCAGCTGTTGAACTAAAATAAGGACGGATTCAGCAGCTTATTTCTCACCTCAAATGTTTTCAGAAATATTTTTTGCTGAAGTGTTTGTGTAATAAGACATAAAGTTTGTGGTTGAGCCACCATGTTGATCCGACATTTCTACCAGACTGTAGCTAAAGCGCTGTCATGTGAGCAGCCCGTGGTCCACTGCAGTGCGTCCTGTACATCTTCTTCACAGCTGACAAACTTTAGGTTCATTATCGCCACCTACTGGGCTGCAGTGTGCATCAGTGTTACCGGTGTGGCAGAAATGAGGGAACTGAGAAAGGTGCAATTAAATATGTTATTATTTTTAAAAAGTTATTCTTTCTGTAATTAATTCATCAAAATTAATGCGTTAAAGTCTCAGTCTGAATTTAAATATGTAGTTATCAAAAAGCAAACTTTATGTTTTTACTTTCTTGATCAGACAAACAATAACGAGTCACACAATGCTACTCATATAGCTGAAAACCTCCGGTGTTGTGTGTATTTAACAATCTATAGGTTGGATTTTCATGTATATTACACCTAGCTGATGCAGTGAATGCAGGCTAATATGTTTGTCTCATGATGCTCATTTTGTCTTTTCATGGCAGCTGCAAGCCGAAAAAGCTGAATTATAGTCAGCCCAGTGTACACAAATACCACTTCCGTACTAAAATTAATGTTATAATCACAAATCAAACCCTCTTCTGTGAAAAACACACAATGCAGACATTAAATCCGTTGTGTCAACAGGCACAAGAGTGGAAATCAAAGCCTCCTACTTGCTGGATAAATACGCTTCACCTTCTTGTTGCAAATCCTCCCTGAAAATGAAAAGATTTGGTTCATTTATCATTTGAGGAATCAGGAGTTCTGTGATATTTCAGATATATTCTGCTGGGATTCTGCTTCAGACGCCTTCTAAAAGCCTGTATTTTAAATGAAATGTTTGATGCGTTCCTTTATTTCGCTTCTCTTTAGTCTTCTGTGGAGTCTCACGTCGTGTCGGACACTCTTGAATATCGAGTGTTTCTTGTAGCGATTTATTTAATCTTTAAAAAGAGGAGATTCAATCTGGAACTAATGTAACAAAACGAACAAACTCCAGGACCTATTTATTTTTATGGTTTGTTTGTACTAAAACACCGTGTGTGTTAAATTATACTGTGTATACTCAGTAATGTTCACTAGAGTGCAGCTGGGGGAGAGGTTTTATATATTTAAAGCACATTTTCAGACACAGGAAACAAAACATTGCAGCTTCATTGATGCATTAAAGTCATTAAAACTCAAATATTCCTCATGGCTTCATTCAGACATGATGGAGAGGAACATGCATGAAGTTTGAAGTGCATTAAATGATGTAGAATACATAATAATGCACCAGTAAACAAAAGACTCAAACAGACTAAAACAAAAGAATGTTTTTCCTGCAGTAGATAAACTGTGATCTGCCTTTTCTGTTTCTGTTCAATCCTCATCCATCCTGTCTCCATGTTGGGGTTAACTTATAAGTAATTAAACTTACTTCTGTTGTTCTCTACGTAAACATACACAGCTTTCTCACTTTGGAGACTCTCAGATAGATCCTGCTGCTGTCTGATGCTGCAGGTATTTATTTAACTCAGAGAAAATGCTGGAAAAAACAATCTAAACAATCAGTGCCTTTCAATAATCTGACCTGTTACTCCGTTGTTAATTGCAGTAAAGTTTACTTTTTATTCACATTTCTGTTTGTAACACATGTAAAATTGTTGGGTAAAGGGAAATAAAAGGGTTGAAGGAATGTGATTTTGGCTTCAAACTAAATCTTTTTTGCTCTTTGTGATGTTTTTGTGAAATGTTTTTTGTATTAATTTGCATCTTTAAAAATCTTTGCAAATCTACTAGTTTGACTGCATGCAGTTCAGATCCATGCAATGTTGAAAATGATGCAGAAATATTGCTAGAGCTGACCTTTTACTTTGCTTATTTGGACCTGAAACATGCTTAAATGTCTTCAGATTAATGAAACCTCGTACATTTAGGTGTTCCTGCATATGGCAATAAATACATTTAATCCAAAACCAGAACTTTAAAGGTAATTCAAAACTTGAATGAAAGCAGCAACTTTTTTAATCTAAATATCTTAATTAATCTTAATTTTAATATCATAATTAATAAACTTACTCCTGATTTTCTCTACATAAATGTGCACGACTTTCTCACTTTAGAGACTCTCAGATAGATCCTGCTGCTGCAAATATTGAATGAACTCAGAGTAAAGAATCCTACAAACAGCTGGAATAAACCACCTAAATTTCTCCTATGAAACACCAGATCGTATTCATTATTAGTGCGTCTCATCTAGCTGTCCTAACAGCAGTATAGCTTTATTCTTATAGACATTTCTGCGTGTAACAGATGTGAAACTGTTGGGCAAAAGACAGAAGAAATGTTATTTTGGCTGCATGCTGCATCTCTTATGCTCTCTTGATGCCAATTTGTGGGAAAATGCCATCTCTAAATCACTTTATAAGTCCGTTAATGTGACTGAATGCAATTCAGACTCATGCAGTGTTGAAAGTGATGCAGAAATATTGTGACCTTTTAAGACTGCAGGGTGCTCAGTCAGGCCTGAAACATGCTCAGATGCATTCAGCTTAATGGAAAGTGGTGCATTTAAGTGCCCTGAAATGGGCTCAAATGTCCTGGTGGCAGAAGACAATAAATAATCCAATACCAGTAATTCAAAATGTGAATGAAATCAACATGAACCAATACGGTGAGCATTTCTATTGGCCCTGAAACGTATGGAATGTAGACAATGCAACACCTCTATATTTTCATGTTATAGTGCCTATTTGATGGACAATTGGAAAAGATCAGGATAAAAGCAAAACAGCCCAAACAGAGAAAAAAACAACAGCTCCTATAATGTGGGTATAACAGATGAACAGACACTTTGAGAGAAGCCCAGCGCTCCCCTGGTACTAAACCACATCCAGGCTCCAAATTCATCCTCATTAGTTTCCCATGATGAGTTTAATGAGCACCTCGTTGGGAAGGTTTGGCTTGGCCGCCGTCCTCTGGGTCCTCTGGCATCGCAGGCCCGAGAGCCTCTCGGATAGCAGAAGCTGATGAAGCGACATCCATCATCAAACGGAGAGGAGAGGAGATGTGAAGGAGAGAGACGGGGAAGACGAGACAAGAGCGAAAGGACAGAGAAAACAAGGGAAGAAGAAGAAGGCGAGCGATTCAGATGGTTGGAGAGAAGGTTTCCCAGAGGACGAGGGACGACGGAGGGTTCGTGATTAGCGAAGACGCATCCATCATCCTGCAGAGGAGGGAAGGTAGAGGAGGAACAGTGAGAGAAAAGGGACACAAAGTGGTGAAGAAGAGCTGAGAGAAATCACATTTCCTTGGGATAAAGCAACAAACAGAGAGAGCAGAAGGGACTGATGTTACATGACACCTGGAAGCGAAGGAAGAGAGAAAATATCTGCTTTCTGAATGTGCAGCGCCGTGAAAAGTACTTGCCCCCTACAGAAATATTCTATTTCTGCATATATCTCACATTTAGATGTTCCACATCATCAAACTGATATTTAAATCTACTGAATATCAGACAGAGATAACCCACAAAATGCAGTTTTTGAATAATGATTTTGAATGTAGACAATGTCACACCTCTATATTTTTATTGGAAACTTGCTGTAAATATGAGCCCTGTCAGAAAGTATCTGCCCCCCCCCCCCCCCCCACAGAAATCTTCTGTTTCTGCATATTTCTTACATTTAAATGTTCCTGATCGTCAAACTAGTATCCATTTTTATTCACTTTCAAACAGAAATAACCCACAAAACACAAAATTCAGTTTTTAAATTCTGATTTATTGAAAAGCTGTAAAAGTAATTGTCCCCCTGAACATAATAACTGGTTTGGCAGCAACAACTGCAGTTTGCAGTTTGTTCCAGCTCGTGATCAGTCTTTTATATCACCATGGAGGAATGTTGATCCTCTCTACAGAAAAGTTTTAATTCGGTCGCATTAGATGGTTTATGAGCATAAATTGTTCTCTTAGCGTCTTGGATTCAAGTCTGGACTTTGACTCGGCCACTCCAGAACCTTCATTTAGTTCTTTTTGAGCCACTCAGAGGTGGACTTGTTTGTCTTTTTTGGGTCTTTGTCCTGCTGCATAAACCCTTAGCGTTGAGCTTTGGGTCCTGAACTGATGGTGGATCTTCTCCAGGAGGATTTTCTGACAGAGAGCAGAATTCATGACAAGTCATCCAGTTCCTCCAACCATCACACGACCACCACCATGCTTCACTGCTGGTATCATGTTGTTCTAGTGCAATGCAGTATTAGATTTACACCAGATGGAACGGACCCATGTCTTCCAGAAAGTTCCACCTTTGACCCATCAGTCCACAGGATGTTATTCCAAAAGTCTTGGAGCTTATCCAGATATATATATTTTTTTGCATATGAACCTTAATGATCATTTTTGGTCAGTAGTGGCTTCATCCTTCTAACTCTCCCATGGATCCATTTTCTCCCAGAGTCTCCCATATTGTGGAATCATGTAGACAGACTTTATCTGAGACCAGTGTGGTCTGCAGATCTTTAGATGTCTGTCTGGGTTCTTTTGTGACTCCTGGATTAGACATCAATGCTCTTGGAGAAATGTTGGTTGTTGGCTCCATCCTGAAGGTTCACCATTGTTCCATGTTTCTATATTTGTGGATAATGTCTCTCACTGTGGTTCTCTGGAGTCCCAGAGTCTTTGGAACCCTCCGGACTGACTTTGTTTCTCATCTGTTCTTAAATCTCTTTAGAATGTAGCATTGTGTGCTGCTTTTTGAGACCCTTTAGTTACTTCACAGTGAAGAAAAGGTTGTATTTAGTGTTGTTTAGGTTCAATAAACCTGGCAGGAATCATACGTTCGTGAGTGTGGATGGTGAAACTGAACCCAGCTGTTGAATGTATCTGGTCATTTGATAGATTGGTAGCAAAGGGGGCAATTACTTTTTATACACTGGGCAAGATGGGTTGGACATCATCTTCAAAAGTGCATTGTGTGTTTTCCTGGTTTATCTTTGTCTCATTAAAATTGGTTTGATGATCTGAAACATTTATGTGTGACAAATATGCAAAAATAGATTCAACTTTATTGTCACAAGTACAAGACAATGACATGCAGGTTGCATCTAAACAGAAATACATAAGCAGTAACAATATCCAGACGTGTATGATGACTATAGATAATACAGAATATGTACAGTGGTGCAAATTGAGCTTATTAAAAAGGGGGAAAGGTTGTACAGTAATGCAATGGTAGATATTAATGTAGAATTTATAGAAGTGTTTGAGGTACATATAGACAGTTAACTACAGTCCAGTGTGTGGGGATGGAGGATACACGATCCAGCCTTTCTTGGAACAAGGCTCCTGGTGCCGCTGAACGAGAATCTTCTTCATTTATGTTGAAAAATTAATATCTAGTGTGATATTTGTATATTGTACATATATCCCACTGTAGATGCTCCTCTTGAGTATCTGAGGAGGTTCTCGAAGCCAGATGGGGGATCTAATCCTGCCGGCATGCTCCTCGTCTCCTCCCAGCTGGAAGTAAAACCTCTGAAGAGGGATTTTGGATGCAAAAGGTGCAGCAGGTCTTATCTGTGATCTTCATGTTCTTGCAGTGACTCTCGACCACATGTGGGGTTTGGTTCAGTCGAGAGCAGCTGCCTCTTTAACTCACCTGTTCACTACGAGGTTCACATCAGTACCAGCGCTTCATGTCCACCTGTTGGTCTCGTTCCAAGCTCGCTTCGGGCAGCAACACATTCACCGAATCGAGTGATTCAGCGTCTCCCAGCAGCCTCACAGAGCTTCACACGCAGCATCCCAGTGATTTCCCAACAACAGGCGTGAGAAACACCCAACACAAGATGGTTTTCCTCCTTTTTTCTCTTTTCCAACATTGTTGGACAACTCTTCATTCCCGGACTCTTGCTGTGTTTCTGAAACCTGGTTTGTTTGTGGTGTTTCCACGTTGACGTGCTTCAAAGTTCTGCCTCAAAGTGCTTCCTTCTGCTCTAAATTATTGATCCATCCTGAAGTGATGGCATGTGTGTCAATGCTGAAGAGCATGTATGTGCAGGAATTACAAAGCCAGAGTCTCCTAGTGGGCTTACAATGTTTGCACAAAGACAAGCAACAACTCCTGATCTGAAATGGGAAATAAAACACATTAAATCTACACAGAAGAAGTAGAAAATGTGCAAAAACCTGCTATTCCACCAGAGGTTTGCTTAGTCAACAAACTCCCATGAATATGCAAGACTATATGTATTTTTCAGTTTTGCAATATTTGCTTTTGTCATGAAAAAGCCCAATAACATGACCTAGACCGTGAATTGCTTCACATTAAAGGTAAATAATAATAAATCAGTAATTGCAATCAGCTCAAATGCTGCAAATTCCAGCATTAGAATCTAAAGACGTGCTACAGGTAGAATTTTACAGCCAGTTTTAGCAGCCACGGTTCACCCACTCAGGTGGAAGTTGTGCCGCCTGATTAAACCTCTTGTTGGGACTGTGTAGGTGTTTACAGACGGATCCTCACAACAAACCCTTCGATTTGTTGTAGAGCGAAAAGCACAGATGTTGCAGATACTCTGGTACACGAGCAGCCTCAAAGCCTCAAAGCCGTCTGTTCGATATTCTGTTGTTCAGCTGCTAGGAAGTTTGTGAGTGTGAGCAGGAGACGGTCTAAGCCAAGACGAGAACACAGGAAAGGACAAGTTAAAACTATGCCAATTAAAAATATATTTAAAAAAAATTAAAAATAGAATAACAACAAAGAACTCACTTGATTTTTTCTTTTTATCTTAGATATTTGTTCTATTTTTTGCATACACAAACATATCTAAAGTGCAAAAATAGACTGTATTGAATAGTCTACTGGGATTTAGCATGTCTGTTATTTTTAAAAAAAATATTTATTGTAAAATAACATTAAAAACATGTAACTGTTTCCTTTTTTAAAGATAATTTCTTCCATATGAAAGAATGTTAAAATACATTCAAAAATCTGTCATAAATTCACAAATATGTCATTTTTATTATTCAGATGATAACTTTGATTTACTGGTAAAACTGAATTGATGTTTAATACTGTAAATACATTAGATATAATTAATCATAATTAACAGAAAAACAAGTTTTAGTTCTGCAATAGATTATTAAATGAGATATACATTTAATAACAATGTTTTTCTTTTCATGTGCAGAACTGTGAAAATACACAAATATTTCATTTTCATTACTCAGATGAGAAATTTCAGTTAAATATTTTAAATATATTTGTAAAATTATATATAATTAATGACAATTAACAGAGTAAGTATTGTTCTATATTTTACAGAAATAGTTTGTTAAATGAGAGCTTCATTGCATCATAACGTGTTGTTTTAATATATAAAGAATAAAAATCTGTCATAAATTCATAAATATTTTATTTTCATTATTCAGATTAAAACTTTGATTCATGGTAAATGTTGGATTTAGGTTTAATACTGTAAATATATTCTATAACTTTAAATTAACTGTTTGTTAAATAAAAGATACGCTGTATAATAATTGTATAATAACTGTTTTCACATAAAATTTGTTCAGATATATTCACAATAATTATGTGACTCCTCTTATTCACATGATAAATTTGATTACTGATAAATGTTAAATTTAAGTTTATTACAGTAAACATATTCAGAAAATTTGATACAATTAATAATAAATAACAGAAAACTACAAGTATTAGCTCCAGTATTTTACAGAGAGTTTTTAAAATGGAAAATTCCTATGAGATGAGACGGTTATTTTATACTTTGTTTGATAGTTGTTGTTTTATTTGTGCGTCTACATTGCTTTCATCTGTAAGGCCGGCAGTCAGTTTGTTGATAGAAATCAAACTGAGTAGGAGGTGAAAGCCGTTGTTAGAGTTGGAAGGAGTTTGTTCCATCAAACTTGTAAAAGTACAAATAGAAGGAATCTGATCCTTCATCTTTGACCAGATGTGGAAAAAAGTGACTTTAACAACAATTCTGTTCTGTTTAAAGGCCCTAGAAAGTCATGAAATCCCATATATTTATAATATTAGGATGCTATTAGGTGAATAAACCACGGTAAATAAGTAAATGAACATTCGTTCATGTCATAGTGAAGCACACAATGTGTAAAATATCCGTTACATCAGTTGTATTCTGTCTATGTGGAATGTAGACTGAGGTTTGAAATGTATTATCTGTAGCTTTTCCTAATAAAATATCTGTTTACATTCATTCATTCATTCATTTACTCATCCCTGCAGCAGAGATATTCTTACAACTGTTGTGTTACGAGGAAACACTGTCTTTATTGTCGTACATTAGTTACACAGCCTCAGTGCATTCACCACATAACAGTAACTCACTGTAGTGTTGTGGCTATTGGTTTGTAGTTCTCTACTGTGGTCCCAGAAGCTGGAATTAAGCATTTTATTCTCACTGTGGGCAGCAGAGCAGTCGGTAAATCTGTAATTTGGTCTTTTGTTTTCCTAATTTCTTGCTGTATGTTGTGAACTTCAGGCCTCCAGAGCTGCTGCTGCTGATTCTTTTACCTACAACGATCAGAACACGTGCTCGCCCGCTTTGATGCCGGCTTTTTATCTCTGTCTCTATCTCTAACTCTTTTGTTTGAGTTTAAAGAACAACGCAGCCCCATATTATGTAATGAAATTAAACATAATCACAGCTTGAGCTCCAGTTTTTCAGCTTAAAACATGGAGATAAAAACTCAGCGGTGATGAAACATTTCTCTGAAGGCTGCAGGTCGGCTCGTGGCCTTCAGGTTTTTTATTTTTTGTAACTTTGCATAGACTCTCATCCTGGAATCATAAAAACGTAATGTGTGGCGCCGCTGGTCATTCTGAAGGCTGGAAGGTAAAAAGTGCTGCAGTCAAAGTACGTTTCTCTGTGTATTTTACTAAAAGAATTATAACATTTATAGACTCTTTAGTCGTTATTGCATGAGTTTCTTTGGTTCATTTGCTCTAAATAAGTCACCAAAGTCAAGTTGAAATAGCACCTAAAAGTAAACAGAACATCAATGACAGGAAAAAGCATCCATCCATCCATCCATCCATCCATCCATCCATCCATCCATCCATCCACCCAATCCATCCATCCATCCATCCATCCACCCAATCCATCCATCCAATCCATCCATCCATCCATCCATCCATCCATCCATCCATCCATCCATCCATCCATTTTCTTCCATGGAGGCAGCAGATGAAGCAGGTCGTTCCAGACGTCCCTCCTCCCAGCAACGCTTTCCAGCTCTTCCTGGAGGATCCCGAGGCGTTCCCAGGCCAGATGATATACATAATCCCTCCAGTGGGCTCTGGGTGTACCCCAGGTTCTCCTACCAGACGTGCTGTTCGGAAAACCTTCAAAGGAAACCTCCTGGAGGCATCTGAATCAGATATCCAAACCACCTCAACTGATTCCTTTCGAAGGAGCAGCGGCTCTACTCCGAGCTATCTCCAGATGTCTGAGCTCCTCACCCTATCTTTAAGGCTGAGCCCTGACATGCGACAGAGGAAGCTCATTTCGGCCGCTTGTATCCGCGATCTTGTTCTTTCGGTCACTACCCAGAGCTCATGACCATAGGTGAGGGTTGGAACGTAGATGGATGGTAAATCGAGAGCTTCGCCCTATGGCCCTCTTCACCACGACGGTTCGGTACAACGCCTGCATTACTGCTGATGCCGTACCAATCCACCTGTTCATCTCACGCTCCATTTTCCTTTCACTT
The DNA here is from genome assembly GCF_021347895.1 of Acanthochromis polyacanthus. Taxonomy (NCBI): domain Eukaryota; kingdom Metazoa; phylum Chordata; class Actinopteri; family Pomacentridae; genus Acanthochromis; species Acanthochromis polyacanthus. The sequence continues at coordinate 30,120,807 of NC_067129.1, read as the reverse complement.
GTGAACAAGATCCCAAGATACTTGAACTTCCCCCCTTCAACCCGGAGGGAGCAGTCCACCGGTTTCCGGCAGAGAACCATGGCCTCGGACTTGGAGGTGCTGATCCACATCCCTGCTGCTTCACACTCAACTGCAAACAGCTGCAATGCTGCTAAAGGTCACGGTCTGAGGAAGCCAACAGAACTACATCATCTGCAAAAAGCAGAGATGCGATCCTGAGTCCCACAAAATGGACACCCTCCCACCCTGGCTGATCCTTAAATACCATAAACAGGATCGGAGACAAGGCACAGCCCTGGTGGAGTCCAACTCCCACTGGAAACGAATCTGACTTTGTAGTATGCGGACACAGCTCTCACTTTGGTTCTACATAGACTGAATGGCTTGAATCAGAGAGCCTGGTGCCCCATACTCCTGCAGTACCCCCACAGAGCCCCTCAGGGACACGGTTGTAGGCCTTCTCCAGATCCACTAATAAACACATGTGGACTGGCAGGTCGAGCTCCCATGACCGCCTCAGCAGCTCTGCCAGAGTGAAGAGTTGGTCCACTGTTCCACAACCAGGGCAGAATCTGTACTGCTCCTCCTGAAGGAAAAAGCAGGAAAAGAATTATTTCTCGGTGTTGCATTGAGCTCCAACACTTCCACTGAACATGATGGTGTGGGTTTTACTTACAGGTGTAAAGGTTGGACCTGAGAGTGCAGAGAGTGGGAGTTTTTTCCCAGGTAAAAAGGAAAAACTGCTCTCTCTGACTCACGATCCATTTACCTCTGTGCGGTGGTTAAAGTGCCGGAGTGAAATTTGAAATCTGCAGCGACGTCCTCGATCTTTTCCCTCTCAGAGATCAGAAGGTTTACAGACATTTAAAACGAGTGAAACGAGTTAAACTTTAGTCCAATCTTCCCTTTTAGGCGTGTTAGCAACACCTCTGCTGATGATTTCCATACATGTGAACATCTTTTACCCTCTCATAGGTTCAGTTTGTGTATTATCGTCCCTCCTGATCACTGATAAACTGAAAATGACTTCAATAAAGTGCTTTTAAAATCTCCTCCGGAGGCGTCACAGTGGAATTATAAAAAAAGAGCTTTGTAAATATGGTGAAAAGGTGAATTTCAGCTAACTGAGCAATTTTGGTGTAGGTGACTAAGATTCAGCAAACGGTGTGTGAAAACAACAGTCAGAAAGAAATAAAATAAGCTTATAATTAGAAATTGAAGAACTTTTATTTGTCACATAACTTTTCTTCAAGGCTGTGTGATATTTAAAAGCACTAAAAAGCCACAACTTCACAAATAAGGAGGCAGAGATTGTAAAGTTGAATAATAATCCAAGAGTCCTCTGGGAGAAAGTTTATTGACTTTCCTGCAGTATATTTTTGCACATCTTGACCTTTGCAGCATGAAACTTTGCACATTTTTTTACACTTTTTCTCATGCATGTCATTTCTGCACCTACCTCAATTTTACTTTTATACACCATAAACATTGCTGTTTTTTCTGCAGATGACATTTTTCCACTACTTTTCATTGCATTTCTGTAAAAACAGATTCAGAGAATTAAATATTTCATTGCCTCATATAATGATAATCCATCTGAAATTGACTTTTGTTCTTCTTAGCAGAAATTTTGAAGGCATAGGAGGGTTAAAATAGATTATTGTGGTCACATGTGAGTCGTTTTAGACATTTTCTGTCATTTTAGATCCATTTTGGATAAACTTAAGTCATTTTAAATCTAATTTCACCTAATTTCAGACACAATTTACACTAATTTTAAGAATTTTGGGAAAGTTGTAGTCATTTTGGACTATTTTTTGGATAAATGTTGACAATATTTATGTCACTGTGGACACATTATGAGCTTAGTTTTGTGAATTTGAAATGATGTGTGCAGCTAGAAGGAGAACAGTGCATAATAGGACATGTTATCTTTGGGACTAATTTTGGTTCATTCTGGACATTTTTTTTGCATTTCGGACATTTAGCCATTTGGGACTGATTTCACCTACTTTTGGACACATTTTGGACAAATTGTAGTGATTTTGGACTGGTTTTGATTACTATTTGATGAGATTTGGATAATTTTGGTCGTTTTTTGGTAGTAGTACGAGCACAGATGGGAGAAGAACAGCATAAACACAGAGGAACACCAGCATGATTTATCAGACCAGACCACCTTCTTGGAAGATTAAATTTCTGGAGTCAGACTGACCTCAAGGATAAAAGGTGTTCAGAAGAAATGACAGAAAAAAAAGTCCAAGATGACTCATACGTGTCAACATCTATTTGAACCTTGATACTACCTTCAAATTTCCTAACATCTTTTATCCTTGGGGTCGGTTTGACTCCAGCAGTTTAAACCTCCAATAAGGTGCCCTGGTCTGATGAATCACGTTTTCTTTCACTACAAAGAAAAACGTGTAAATCCAGCTGGTATTCCTGCTTGTTTATACACTGTTCTTCTCCCAGCTCATTGCAAGCAAACAAAACTATTAAAAAATGCCCGAAACAATGCAAATCTCATCAAAAAAATTAATAAAAATAGTCCAAATTGACAAAAACGTATCTAAAATGTGTCCAAAATGAGGTGAAATATGTCCCAGAAGATAAAAATTTGTCCAAAGTGCATACATTTTGGACTCATTTTGGGACATTCTGGGTAATTTTTTATCCAAAATGTCCCAAAATTAGTCCAAAACTTGCAAATAGAAGAAAGAAGGGGAAAAAGAACATGTCCTTGTGTGCACTGCTCTGCTTCTAGCTGCACACATCATTGCAAATACACAACACTAGACTCAAAATGTGTCCACAATGACATAAAACTTGTCAGCAATTACCCCAAACTAGTCCAACATGATGAGAGCTTTTTGAAAATTCCTAAAATTTTTGGCATTTGGGATTGATTTCACTTAATTTTGAACACATCTTGGACAATTTTTTAAGAATTTAAGATAAGTTTTAGTCATTTCAGACTAGTTTTGTTTTTTTTTTTGAGGAGATTTGGATCATTTTGCTCAATTTTTAGTAGTTTTGTGCACAGCTGAGAGAAGAACAGTCTATAAACAAGGAGGAAGATTTACGTGTTTTTACTTTTTTGGAAAAGAAAATGTGAATCATCAGACCAGGCCACCTCCTTCCAGTGCTCTGTGATGCACAGGGGTCAGCATGGACACATGACTGGTCTATCTATGCAGCTCCAAACACAACAAACTAATGCTCTGTGTATTCTGACACCTTTCTATCAGAACCTGCATTAACTTCTTCAGCAGTCCATCGGATTGGACCACATGGGCCTTCCTCCATCACCCTGTCGCTGGTTCACCACTGTTCCTTCCTTGGACCGCTGCTGATAGATGCTGACCCTGCAGGGCGGCGTTATGCTAACATCCGAGTCCTGGGCTGTGGAGAAATTCAGCACCTGTCCTCTCTCACCCTCACACGCTTTGTTATTCATCTGTCAGACATCACTCGTGGCTTCTGGCCGTATTTTGGGAGTGCGGAGAGGGGAAGCATCCTTGAGAGACGTCAGGCAGCGAGACGGGGAGCAGAATGAGGACTTCAGCTCACTCCAGAGGGGTTTCTGATCCATGCAGACCGGCGGAGCCCCTCAGAGGGACGGACAGGACAGCATATGGCCGAGCTCTATCATCCTAATTGCAGCTGTGTGTGAACGACGGGCTTCAGCGGCGGACGTTAAATCCACCTCATGCATCTGCTTATCTCTGTCAGAGAGCAGAGGAACACTTAATAAACAGGCTTCTCTTAAGAAACAGCCAGAACAGCAGGGGGAGGGAAGTAATCTCATTGCTGCAACTTACACACAGCTGCAGAATATTCAGCTATAAATATACAGAAACCACCAAGGAGAAGCTGCTCATTGTTTACGCTGTGTGAAAAGGACTAATTTTGGATAAACTTATAGGTCCTTTTGGATGGATTTCACCAAATTTTTTGCCGTTTTGGGAATTTTGGATAGTTTTAGGCATTTGGGACACTTAGAAATATATTTTTTGACAAGATTTATGTCATTTTACACTAATTTAGAGTCAGTTTGAGAATTCTGTAGTCTTTAAGAAAACAGTTTGAGTCCTTTTGGTCGGATTTCACCTCATTTCAGACAAAACAGAATTTTTTTAGGAATTTTAGAAAAGTTCTAGTCATTTTGGACTATTTTTGGGTAATTGTTGACAATATTTATGTCACTGTGGACAAATTTAGAGTCTAGTTTAATGTATTTACAATGACGTGTGCAGCTGGAAGCAGAGCAGTGCACACAAGGACGTGTTCTTTTTTTACGCTTTCTTCTGTTTGCACATTTTAGACTAACTTTGGGTCATTCTTGACAATTTTTTATGCATTTTTGACAAGTTTTAGTTAGTTCTGACAGATTTCACCTACTTTTGGATACATTTTGAACAGATTTTAAGAGTTTTACATAAGTTTCCTTCATTTTGGATTAGTTTTGGTTACTTTTTGATGAGATTTGGAAACTCCACCTCACAAGAGCTGCAGTTCTGGAGATGCTCTGATTCAGTCGTCTTGTCAAACTCGCTGAAATCCTTCCACTCGCCCATTTTTCCTGCTTTTAATATCAACTTTGAGGACAATATGTTCACTTGCTGCCTCATACATCCAACCCACTTACAGGAGCCATGAAGAAGAGATAATCAGTGTCATTCACTTCACCTGTCAGTGGTCAGAATGTCGGACCTGATCGGTGTAGATCTGTGATGCAGTTTGACAAACGGTCTGTTCCTGGAGGATAATGTGTTTGTTTCTGTTCAATCAGACTGAAAATAATGAAAAAAAATCTGTTTTATTTTGGACAGAAAGTTGCAGGGACTCTGATTAAACACGGTTTAGTTCTTGTTTCATCAGCAGCACCAAACCTGATCCTGAAATGATAGTTATTGAGGTCAACTTTCTGAATTCAAGGAAATGTAAAAGATCAGGCCAGTTTGCTTCATGTAATCATGTTTACATTCAGGCAGCAGCCTAAACAGGAGGTGGTAAACGTCACGTCTCCACTTTAGAACAAGGCTTTGCAGTAAAAACCTGCTTAAATTCCAGATTTTATGGCAGTGAAGATATCACATGGCTTAACGATTTAGCAACTGAAGAGTTTCCAGACGCCGGCTCTAATTCAATTTCCTTTCCTGCTCATTAACTTATGGTCCAGTCATTAGTTAAAGGCAGTGCTGTTTGGGTTGGCTCAGCATTTTGGCTGAATTAAGCGTGGAGTGCTTTGTGAAGCTGATACACCCACAGATGAGTGCACGGAATCCTTTGAGGTAATTGGAGGTTGTCGGGGAGCGATAGCGAACATGTTTCTGAGCTGTTTACAGCACTTTATAAAGACGCTGTGGGCCCAGAGCAGCAGCAGCATCTCCCATCTGTTTAGCTTAAAAGGAAGCCAGCTATAATGTCAGTAATTCTGCTTTATTAAGTATTGATTACTCCTCTTTTATTTTCACTGCTTTAAACTTTCAGAGACAATTTGCAAAGAAACTCTGTGACTCACTGAGGGTAAAAAAAAAAAAGTGTTTTCTTTTTTCTCCAGAGGGACTCAGTTTTCTTCTAAAACACACGAAGGTCAACTTTTAAGAGATACTTTCATAACATCTCCAAGTTTTGGAAAGACTTTTTCACCATTAATTCATTTCTCCTGCCTTTACTCCGGCCTTATTGCCAAAGTTATTTATAATTTCCGACAGTGAGAGTAGGAAGCTGCTGCTGGCAGCGGGAGGACAGGACCGACGCCAGGGAGTAAAGTTATATCTTTAATTAATTAACACGGACAATGTTATCTTTCTGACTCCAGCGGCAGGTTTTGCAGCCAGAAGGCCTCGGTTGGAGGACGGATGTGATATTTAATCGAGAGGAGGCGAGTGAAATCGGCACAACCGGTAGCTTCACGGGCTAAACGTGGCTTCAGAGCAGACAGACATGCAGCAGTTTGCAGACAGACCGGCAGCAGCGTCAACAACAACTGTCCCGTTAAAATCTGAATGTTGACGAGCAGAGAACACTTGTGAGCGCAGTAAAGAGCAGCAGCAGTTGTAAGTGCTAAGCATGGCGTGATGTGGTGAAAATGCCATCAGGGATGTTTTTTCTGGATCACATTATCACCACGATCATAAATCCAAAAAATAAAAGTTAAATAAAATATTCATTTTATATCGTGTTTACAGCATCTACACCAAACTAACGTCTAAACCTTTGAACCACTTTGAAAGACATGTTATCTTTTAAAAAATACCCTGAATTACATCAGTCTGTCAGATTTTCAGCTTTCAGACGGTTCTTCTTGTCTCTTCTATGTGGTTTTATCAGAAAAATCAACAAAATCTTATCTAAACATTGTGATATTTTGTCTTATTTTATATTCCTTTATACGTCATCAAAAACAAACCATTTGTACTAAACAGATTCTGTAAAAAAATAATATTTCTGTGCTTCTCAGTGCAACCGTGAAGTCATAACTGACTCAGCTACAACCAAAAGTCATACAGCTAAAATTCAGAGACTATTTGGATGAACTGCAGGCGGTGTTAACACAGAGGAAACAGGAGACAAGTACAGGAGCAAATAAAAGTATGTAAGATGTAAAAGAATTTATAATATGCTACGCTTCCATCTTTTTCCTTTATTGGTGACACCTGGGGACACTAAAAGCAAAGAAAGCTGTTGGATTTTCAACTTTCTGATGCTTCTTTTCATCTCTTGCGTGCAACTAAATCTACATTAGAACCAAATCTAAGCTTAAAATCAAGATTTTTCATTTTATTTCACATGCCTTGTTCAAAAAATCATCAAAAAGAAATCATTTGTACTGAACGCATTCTGTAAAAAACAAATAATTCTGCATTCCCTGGTGCAACCACGAAGCAATGACTGACCGAGCTACAACCAAAAGTCACGCGGTTAAAATTCAGGGACTTTTGGGATGAACTGTAGACGGTGTTTAACCAGAGCAGAGATGAAAATCAGAGTATGGAAACAAATAAAGTAATGTAAATTGCAAAAGGCATTATTATTTTGAGCCGCCATCTTTTTTCCAGTATTGGTAACACATGTGGGCACTAAAAACAGAGAAAGTTGTTGGATTTTCAACTTTCTGACGGTTCTTTTCATCTCTTATCATCAATTTTATTAGGAAACAACCAAATCTAAGCCTAAAGTCCTGATATTTACATGCTTCCTTTGAATTTTCATAAAAAATAAACCATTTGCACTAGACAGATTCTGTAAAAAACAAATAATTCTGTGCTACTCAGTGCAACCAAGAAACCAAGGCTGTGTGAGCTACAACCAACAGTCATCTGGAGAAAATTCAGAGACTGTTCGGTTGGACTGCAGGCAGTGGAAGCACAATGCAGAGAGGAGACACAAATAAGAACAGGCGAAACAATGTAAGTTACAAAATATCGACAATATGGTGAGTCACCATCTTCTTTTACAGTTTTAGTAACAGCTGTGGGCTCTTGGAAAACTATTGTACAAGAGAGTCCCAGTGTTTTTAAAATTTTGTAAAATGATAATCAAAAAAATTTAACTTTTGTTGCTTCGTCTCCTCTGATTTATGAACGTATAAGATTACCAGGCAGCACAGACGACATTTCTGAGTTCTTTGTCCTTCTAGTCGTGGTTGTTCTGTTTCTACAGAGATGCAGGACTTTAAATTGCAGAGAAAAACGAGGTCACCGTGAGTAAAACTGAGACAGGAGCAGAGACGAATGGTTCAGTGGGTTAAAGAAACATCGAAGAAAAGCAGGTTTTTATTTTTACAGCACTCCTAACAGAACCAGTGAGGCAGAAAAAAGCAACTTAAGTTATAAAAAGAACAGTTTTTCTCAACAAGTCCTCAAATTCATACGACCGCATCTGTCGTATGCACCGTGCACCGGAATACGACCCATGAGAGCGTATTTACGTTAGCGCCCCTACGGGGAAAAGGAACGCATTACGGGATTAAATTCAAGAAACTGCTTTTCCCTCGCGAAACGGCTTTTTCCTCACTTTCCCAGCACGGGTTTAGGGTTATGGTTAGGGTTAGGGTGAGGGAAAGGGATAGGGATAGTGTCAGATAAAAGTTTGTTCATGGTGACGTTTCACCTGCGACGCCGGAGTGTCGATATTTACTCAACCGCCAGAGGTCGCATAGTCAAAACGTAACACTGGGTCGTAATACGGGCGTGTACAGACGACCTATGTGGTCGTTTTTGATTTGAGGACAGGCTGGTTTTCCTCACAGAAAAGTAATTTTATTGTATTTTTTTTCACAAACAGGCTCTTACTTGCACAGTAATTACTATTAGCCCAACGATAAAAAGCAAAAAGGGTTTTTTTAGCGAGTTCTTTTTTACAATCTCAATCAGCAACACGCAGCATGTTGTACTATTATGAAGTGGCTGGCCACGGGGATGGAGCAGCCTTTAAGCTCCCTGCAGGCATGAATCTCAGCTCATCTGTCTGCCCTCCCACATACGGCCGCTAATACACCGTCTCTGCAGAACATAAGGAAAATCATGACACAATTCTGCACAAACCTTCTCAGCTCCGTTGACTTATTTATGAATCTGAGATTCATTCGATTAAACCGGCTCCACCTCCTCGTCATAAATACGTTTAAAAGCAGAACAGATGAGGATTGATGCTTCAGTTAAGTGAGATATTAGGAGCTGATTTGCCAGAGGGCCGTTCAGACGGAGCTCAGAGAGAAATATCGAAGAAATTAGTGTAAAATCTATGGAAAGATGTAAGAAAGAATATTGGAGATAAAAAGGAGGCTTGGAGTCAGAAAGGTAAAGGAAGTGAATGTGTGACCAGTTTGGTTTAGTTTTTGATGCTGTTTTGCTGTGGCGCTGCAGAGCTGACGGCTCCGTAAGCAGCTAACAGTAATGGCCGCCGACATCAGCCGTCATATGTGCTGAGCGTCCACATTCCCAGCAACAACAACATAATTACACGCCCGAGGAACAAAATGAAATTACAGGCGTTTAGTGACGCATCTTTGGAAATAACCGCAGAGCAAACGGGGAGAAAGAGCTACTCTGATTCAGAAATAAGTTGATGAATGGGTGGATAGTTTGCTCGGGGGACGGGGAGGAAGCGGTCGCTGATGGAGCAGCAGAGAGAACAAAAAGCAACATGCTGGCTATAACTCCTGTAATATTTTCATTTTAAACTTCTTTCTGTGTGTTTGCATGTTTTCTGGCTACTTTGACTTCCTGTTACACATGCACAGAGCACCGTAGCAGATTTTGAAGTGTTTTATTCTGTCGCAAGCTGAGGTCCTAGTTTTTTATCCCCCGCTGTGCCATAGGCACGAAGGGGGATATTGGCGTCATCACGTCCGTCCGTATGTCCGTCCACATTTCCTTTCCGGAGCATATCTCAGGAACTACTTGAGGGATTTCATTCATATTGCACCCAGGCCATCTCTATATAGTATTGATGTGCCTTTTGGGATGTATGACCTTGACCTAATTTCAAGATCATACTGAGGCACTTCAAATATTTTTTTGTTTCCGGGTCATATCTCAGAAACTACTTGAGGGATTTCCTTCATATTGCGCACACTAAACCTGTTGGTAATGTAGATGTGCCTTTTGAGGTGTATGACCTTGACCTGATTATTTTTATTGTAGTCACGATGTATCATTTTGTTGATGTATCGTCCACTATAGATTATCTTGCACTTCCAGGCACTATATATACGGCAGGGGATGTTTTAAGCGAAGCGTGTTTATTCTGTTTTGACGTGTCAGAATGATGATTTTTACCACAAATCTGGTGTTCAAAAGGTCTACATGCTGTTATTACATGTGCAAAGCAAATCTGCTTCCTGATGATGCATTTTGTTCACAACATTTTAGTCTTTTGAAATTTATTGACAAAAATTATACAAATTGGTTGGTCTTTGGACACAAATATCATGGTTTGGATGAAAGCCTCATCCTTTCTGGAGCTCAGATGTTCTCCTTGATGCTGTGTGGAGCACTGTAGATAATATTTAACCGTTATTTTACCGTGTGACACGCTAAGGTCCAGTTTGTTTTTTGCAGTTTTTACATGCCAAAACCTTGACGTGGACTCATTTGCTCTACTTCTAAGCAAACTTATATGCTGCTTCCATGTCATCTTTATGGTGAAATTTAGCAACATTTGAGGCTGATTTAGTCTAAAATGCACACGTCAGGACAAATCTAATATTTACTGGCACACATCGTGGCCACTGCAGTTTTATAAGTTCTCTATTGTAATTTGTTGAAACTGTTAATTGCTTCAGAATGTATTTTTGCACCTTTTACATTGTGTGAATGTGAAGTTTAGAGAAAAATACAGGCAGTAATGTACTGTAGCTGCTTGTAAATTACAACATTTGAATCTTTTAGGATGTATTTATTATGAAAAATATGGCAATTTTCTAGTGTTTGGCAGCAAATAGCATAGTCTGGGTTAAAATATGACCCTTTCTGTATTGTATTTGCACACTCTCTGAGCCCCAATTTTGTTTTGTTTTTTGTGTGTTTTGGATTCCTATCGCAGTCCAACGCATGCACTGTAGCAAAATATTTTACTGTGTGGTAAGCCCCAGTCCCAGTTTTTTGCTAAAATGGTGATTTTGACCACAAAAGCTGGTGTTCATAGGCGTCCATGCATTGTTATTACATGTGCAAAGCTGCAAGCTGCTTCCACGTCATCTTCTTGTTTAAATTTAACAACATATGAGGCTGATTTTGCCTTAAATATACTTGAAACTGATGATAATTCAGGTGCAGCTTTATAGGTTCACTGTTGGCCGCATACAATGATCTACTCTATTTGTATAGTTTGGAGCATTAAATCTGACTGAAGCTGCTTGTAAATTACAACATTTTAGTCTTTTAAAATCTTTTAACAGAAAAATATGCAAATTGGTTGATGATTGGACACAAATATCATGTTTTGGTTTAAATAAGACGCTTTCAGAAGCTTAAATATTTTCTCTGCTTCCCTGTGGTGCACTGTAGGAAAAATTTAACCATCATTTTACAGTGTGACAAGCTAAGGTCCTATTTTTTTTGCTATTTTGACACATCAAAATGCTGAAGTGGACCCCTACATAGCACCACATTGGGGCCTTTCTACTGTCATTATTACATATGTGAAGCTACAAGCTGCTTCCATGTCGTCTTTATGGTGAACTTTAGCAACATTTGAGGCTGTTTTTGCCTAAATATACTTGAAATGAGCACTGAACAGAGAAACTGGTGATAATTTTACGCACAATCTCGTGTTTATTGAAACGCATCATGGAAAATGTCGGGTTAGAGTTGGATTATTCCAATTTGTTTCAGGGATTAATGGCTGTAAAATGTATTTCTGCATTCTGACTTAGAATGTCAGAAAGTTTAGAGAGAAGAACACCGGCAGGAATATGCTGTCAGATAATATCACAGTCAGAAATACTTTACTGATCCTCGAGGGAAAGTGCTTATCTTACAGCTGCTCCTATTCAAAGTCACAGAAATATGAAACAGTACAAAACAAATATAGAGATTATTGCATTAAAGGCCAGAGAATTAGTTACTGCACATTATTGAGTGGAAATATTGCATTTATGGAGTGTTAATCAGCGTTTACTCTGACTGTAGCTGCTCATGAGTTAAAACTCTGTCATCGTTTAAAATCAGTAAGCAAAATTTAAAAGAAAAAAGTGACTTTGGAACAAAAAAGCTTAGTTTAAATCATAGACTGTATATATAGTGGACGTAGCATCTGGCTCCAGAATTGAAGCCCACCTGAAAGTGTCAAAAACTTGCAATATCACGCCGTCCGCTAGGTTGGCTCCAAAAAGCTTTTTCTCCATAGACCCAATTCATTTTTGGAAAAAATAAAATTTGATAGACTGATGTTCTACAGCTCAGGATTTTTTTCCGTTAGTTTTCATGGTCAAAATGAGAGATCAGGTGGCCGATCTTAAAATAAATCAATACTGAATTTTAAATAAATCGTTAAAGTTGGTGGAGCCAGGGGCGTGGCTATACTTGATAGACAGCAACAGAAGCCTCTGCGGGTAAAATGTGGGCGGGATAAGAGAGTCCTCAGCTAATCCTGCCCCTAGTTGCTCTCCGGTCCAGTCTGTTTGATGACGCTTTTTACGTCACTGGCTCCAAAAAATCCAAAACGGCGACCAGGAAGTAGCAAAATCCGGGCTTCATTTCTCGGCGTTGAAACCAACGGGTGACGTCACGGTTAGTTTACGCCTGGTTTAAACTACGGCTGTGTCTGAAATCGCATACTAACGTACTACTCATACTAAATGTGACGTCAAAATAAGTATGTAGTGCGTTCACATTGGATAGTATGAAAAGATTGAGTACGCGAGAAATACCCGGATGTATACTATATCTTGGAAAAATTTAAGTATGCGCGGTGACCACACTAGTCATACTCAACCGCCCCATAATGCTTTGTGAGCGATCCACCGAAATGCAAGCCTCCGCGGGATATGTGGCCGGACTGCGGCGATTTTTATTGTATTTTATGTGGTTAAGTAGTCATCCTAATCACCCCACAGATTTGAGAAATAGGTGTTTTTCTGACCAACGTTTTAATTTGTCAGACGCCTCACAACGTGCTACTGAATGCTAGCAGCTAGTTGCAGCAGCTCGCTTAGCATACAGAACAAGTAGCAGCTACCTCCAGTAGCCTGCAACTACAACTGAAACGATTCACATAATCTGGCTAATAACTGCATGAGGAGTGCCGGCTTGAAATTGCCACATTAATTATGCGACTGTTTGTTAGCGTAAAATCGACCTGAAGCCGGCATTCAGCCGAGATATTTGATAGCCCGTACTTCCGTCTTTTGTCGTTCGGAGGTTTGAAATGCATTATGGGGAAACGTAGTAGTATACTACAGTGTGAACGGTCGGCATTCTAATCATACTTATAATGCGTAGTATACAGTATATACTCATTGAGAATGTAGTATGTAGTACGTTAGTATGCGATTTCGGACACAGCCTACATGTTTGAAGCTTCTCCTCCATTTTCTGGTTGCCGTGGTGACGGAGTACATCTACTATATGACTGGTGGGCTGGAAATGACCCGGCACTGAAGCAGGAAGTTGATGGAGAAATGCTTTTCTGATCTGGCAGAAAATGCATTTCCCTCAAAACAACCACTAATATTGGCGCATAATTCATTCACGTGGAGAACCTCTGGGGCTTTCAGGCTTTCAGGGCTTCCGGGGCAGATGCCCACTTTGCTGGCTTCACTTCATTAAATCCCCTCAGCCTGCAGCACATATGTTCATAAATCTGCAGCTCTGATTCCAGAGCAGCGTCACACGCCGTTCATCATCCTATTTTTGTCTGTGTTTTGTTTATTGGAGAAAGTTGCTGAGCAGAACTCCACGTCATTCTTCTCCTTTATGATTTTATTTAACTTTAAACTCGGCTGCATTCTTGAAAATCCACCACGAAGGAAACACTGCCGTGTCTCGCTTTAAGAAATGATGTAAGAAGCTGCAACACGAGGTACAATTATGAAATAATGGAGCGGATTGATGCGATCATGTGAAGCTCTTTAATATTGATTTCATCATTGTACTAAGTGACTGTTACAAAAACGCCCTGAAAAGAAACTTAGCTGTGCTCTAGTGTGATTAAAGATGGATCTAAAGGCTTTTATTTTATGACAACAACATGAAAATGGGCTGTTTTTTTCAAATTAATGCATCAGATTTGAATTTTACCTGCACTGCCTTTGCTGTATTTAAAGTTGGAGTTTATCAGTTAGGTTTTTTCACACACATCTGTAAATTTTTCCCCCCAGCGGGTTAAGCTGTAAACTCACAGCTACTTGATTTTTTTCTTTTTTTTGTCTGTCATCACATCAGCTGCTGATATCAGAAGCTTCTACAATGTGACTGAATGAGACATTCAGAGTTTTTAAGACCTTCAGCACCTTTAGAAGTGAAGCAGCTCAGGTCGGTGAAAACCAGGTAGAGTGGAGGCTGCATCGGTCCACACGCAAAAACTCCACACTGACTAAAGAATCTCATTCTGCTTCCCACACTCTGGAAAGATACTCAAAATACGTCCTCATGAGGCTGTTTCTCTCTCTTATCAGTCTGCAGCATCTTTCAAACAACACAACAAATAATTAGTGATTCTAATCACTCCAAAAACAATGTTTGTAGAACAGTGTGTTAATCTTTAGACTTCTAATGGAATTATGTTCAACCGACAAACTAAAGAGTTCAAGGAATCAACTTTAAAATCTACATTTAAAGATATTTTTGAAGCTTATTCTATGATTGGCAGTATAAACACAACCGATTTATCAAAAAAGCAAATTTAATCAGCTCTCTTCACAACAAGCAAAGTTAACAAACATTAAATAATCAAAAAACAGAAACAAATCACTACAATTAGATTTTCTTCAGTGATTTTGGGATTTTTTATGTTGTTGTTCATTTAAGAAATGATTTCATTCACCAGGAAAATTTTGTCTGATTAAGTTTATCGTAAAAAACTACAAGCGTCTTTCCTTGTATAAATTATATTAACAAGAATTTTATGTATTGAATTATAATATCAAAAAACAACCCAATCCCATTGTTCTAAAAAAAAACTTTAAAATTAATTAAACCAACAAATATTTGACAAATATTTCTTGATTTATTTCACTTTAATTGAACTTGCTCTAACCTCGGAGCAACATGTTTGTTTTGTTCAAATGTTCATCAACTTAAAATCTGTAAATAAAAGAAAAGTAAAAACAAAACAAATACTACCAGGTGGAACAAGATAAGAAATATATTTATTTATTTATTTATTTAGTTATTCAGTTAGTTAGTTAGTTAATTAGTTAGTTAGTTAATTATTTATTTCTTCATTTGATAGGGACAGTGTACATTAATAAATGCCCACTTATTCAGAAGTGGCCGTAAATATGTCAGTTTTTATTTATTTATTTTATTATTCAGAGTTTTGATAAACATTTTAAAAATAATCCAAATAGGTAGTAGTCTTTGGTAGTTTTAGGGTTTTTTATTGGTTTTAAGAAATGAATTTATTCACCTGCTAATTTTTTTCTGGTTAACTTGTTTTGTTTGTTTGTTGAAGTTTGAACTGCAGCTGTTTATTTGGACACATGATATTTAAATTAATGTAAATCTAATCCAACTACTATTTTTATTTAAAAGGATTCTTCTACTGCCACATATTTAATACCATCACTATAAACACATGAAAAAAAGTTGCACCCATTTAGTCCAATAGTTTTAGGCCTTTTTTTGTCAATGGAATAGCATAATAATAATAATAATAATAATAATAATAATAATAACAATAAAAGGAATATAAAGGAATTTGTAAGTGTTCTACAGTCATTTAACGTTTTTTAAAGGCTTTAATTGCTTCAATTTACACAAATTTATTCATTCACCCACATATTTTGTCTGATTAACCTTTTGTTTTCCATTTTTTTAAACTATAGTTGTGTATGTAAACACACAATATTCACATTTTGGAACCAAGAAGCAGCATATTTGAGTTTTACATAAAATCTCAGGTGTGTCTGAATGAGTTCTGCCACATGAGGAGGCTTTGGTGTGAAATCCTGAGTGATAAGAGCTGCAGGTCAGACCGGAATAAACGGAGCTGAGCTTTCTAGGACGGCGACGGAGGCCTGGAGGCTCCACAGCAGGGAAATGAATCCGCAACGCTTCTCCAGGTTCCTCAGAGTGTCCGCTGAAGGTTGAGCTGCTTTTTTTTCTGTGGCCTCGTGGATCTGAACAGAAGTCAGAGGTGTTCAGGAAACCAAAGGAAGCAGGAAACCGGGTTGTTGCAGCTGAAGGTTTTGTGTTTTCCTGAGTCTGTTGGTTTCCTCTGAGCAGAATTAGTTGATCTTCTTCCACAGCCGGCTCTCTGCCCTGTAATTAACGGAGCACCAACTGAGCGCTCCACTTCCTCCCATGTCACCAGCCAAGAACAGGATTCAGAAATAACAGGAGAGAGAGAAGTTGTTTTTTTTTAAATAGTGAAAAAAAAATTTAGGATGGGACAGAAAAAGAAAAAAGGGGCAGAAGAGCAAACATTTAAATAATTATCAGGCGAGCTGTTGGGCTTGGATTGAGGTTCAGTTTTAAGGATTACAAAAGGAGCTCAGATGTTTCTGTGTTTATATCTTTTATTAGACATAGAAGTCTTACAGATGGATACAAACTACAGCATAAAGCAGCCTGGAAATCCAAAAAGGTGTCGGCATTAATGAACAAATCTGTAATCACACAACACACACAAAAGCCCATAATCTGTCAGTTTGTGTTGTTGTTATCCTGAAAGTTGAATGATAAACAGATTTTCTCAGGTTCTTGTGTTTGTCCATATAGAAAGCAAAGTGTAAAGCTAAGTTAGCATAATGATCACCTGATGCTATAAAACAGCTCCTTTTATTATAAGAAATAAATTATTTATTATCAAAATTTGAAGTCCAAGATGAAACTGGATGTGAAATAGTGATAGTAGATTTTTTTTCCCCAAAAGAAGTGATGTAAATGTGAAAAATATGCTCTCTCTGCTTTTCCTTTTTGCTAAACTCAAGAAAGTAAGACTTAATCAATCAATTTCTTAATATCAGATTAATATATTTCATACGTTTGAATAGAAGTTACGTCAAAATCTGATATAGACCACTTCTGAAATTGAGAATCAATGTTTATAAGTAATAAATGAAAGAATTTCCAAAGTGGGTATGAACACACACTTTAACATGTAAACAACAATGAACAACAACAGCTGTACTATAAACAACAAGCTGGGAGGTTTACAGTGGAAATGAACAGGTTTTTATTCTGCTGATTCTTTGAAGCACAAAGTTCTGACACGAACTGTAAAAGTGTGACAAATGTCAGGATGTTTGTGGGACAGCAGCACACTTCTTTCTGGGCTGTAATTGCCCTTCAGCCTGCAGTTGGTAGAACTCTGGTTCAGGTTGTTCATTAGCGCCTGCTGGCAGTCAGATGTCAGCGTCTGTCTGCTTTTACCCATAAATCCTTGTGTTTTGTTTCCTCGTTACGCTCTCGCTGCTAACAGACCTCCAAAGGGTTCGCCTGTCAGAGCACTGACCTCAATTTTCTGGGGTGTTCTGCAGCTTTTTTTATTCGACGTGATGGTCGACTCTGCAGATAAACGTTCAGCTGATGAGTCCCTGGATTCTGCATTTAAGTCCGTGATTCTTTACATTAACGACAGGAAGCTCTACAGCGACGGGAAGAAATGCTGGGACTTTTTAATGTGTTTCTGATCACATAATTAAATAATCGTGAGCCTAATAGCATAATTGCCTAAGTCATGTTTTGGCCTTCATGAGTTAGGCAACTATGCGATTAGGCTAACGTAATGTGGGAACTTTAATTGGACAAATTTTTATGACATCAGAACCAGATCTGAGGACAGAAAACATCAAAAGATGACAATAAAACCTTTTTTTTCCCTTTTTTGCGACACTTGGGGCTAAATATTGGTCAGAGATCAATGAGTAACAACTGAGGCTTGAGACATGAATAGAAAAACACAACTGCATCATTATTAGTAGTGTATTACTGCAGTACTACACCAGTATAAGTATTTTATTACTGCAATGGTGTAGTACTGTAGCCTAGCCACGCTCCAGCCATGGCCATAAGTTTGGACACAAGTACCATGACGCTCGTGAATCTTAGAAAATACGACAAAATTGTCACTTACAATATAAATACCAGTCATAGCCATCAACCAAAATGAAATATATTTCATAAAATATCAAAATGAAATATATTTCATTTTGGTTGATGGCTATGACTGGTCAAATCACTCTGCAGCAATTGGGTAGATATACAACCAATCAGTGCAACGAATAAGCTCCTAGAGCGCCGGAAATCAGAGGATGCGGTAGTTCGGTGAAGCCTTATTTATACAGTCAATGGGTGAAGCTCAAGTATATTACAGACATGTTAACAGAAAGATTATTCAGAGTCGGTGCTAATGGAGCTCAACAACTGTTGTCATTTTTGTTGTCGACCCTGGCAGAGAATTAAATTCGTTGCCGTGGGTTGTCTAGCGCGGCTAGGCTAGTTGTTTCCGGTTGTTTCTGTCAGAATCGTCGCGCCTCTGTCGTCACTTCGTTACGCCCGCCTTCTGACTCTACACTTCATGATGATTGGTCCGGCCAGTTTTAGGAGAATCCAGCCTCGAGCCTTATGGAGGGTAACTAGACCCATCCTGGCAGAGAATTAAAGTCGTTGCCGTGGGTTGTTTAGCGCGGCTAGGCTAGTAGTACTGTATTGATAAAGTACTTTTACTGGTGTAGTACTGCAATAATAAAGTGGTTATTCTTTTGGTCTTTTGTGCGACAATAAAGTACTAATATTGATGTTGTGTTACAATACTAATAATGATGTTGTACTGCAGTAATAAAGTACTAATACTGATAATGCCACAGCAGTAAATTAGGATTAGTGCTTTTTTCTCTCGTATCTCATCTTTTTATTCCTTTATCAGTGCAGTAGTGCATCATTATCAGTACTTTATGAGTGCAGTACTGAATCAATATTTAAAACTTCATTACTGCAGCAGTCCTACAGTCCTAGTCCTACATCATTATAAGTACTTTATTACTGTATATTACGTCATTGTTAGTATTTTATTACAGTTCTACAGCATAATTCATGTTTTATTATTATAGTTTTACATCATCATTATTAATACTTTGTTACTGCAGTACTGCAGCATTATCAGTACTTTGATATTAGTGTACAATATCATTATTACTACTTTATTAATGTGGTTTCACATCATCATTATTACTTCATTACTGTAGTACTACAACATTATTGTTACTTTATTATCACAGTTTTACGTCATCATTAGCACTTCATCACTGCAGTTTTGCATCAGTATCAGTACTTTATGTTACATACATTTCAGGATACTTAAATGTTTCTTCTACATCTACATTTATACATTTATGTCTGCATACACTTACACTCTTGACTCTTGGCTGCATATTCTGCTTTATTTCATGTAAATTTTCACACATTACACTTTGAAATTAGAAGCCGGCTGTATGTGATCTTTAATCCTCTGATCCAGGAACATGTCAGACTGAAGTGTTTCACATACGTCTGTCACGGCCGTCATCTTTCATCAGGCTGAGCAGGAAGTGCTTCAGCTGCATTTTCCTGCTGTCCATCTCCTCTGGTGGAACATTTATCTACAGATCTATTTTAATCAGCAGCTTATAGTCTCTGTAGGAAGCATGTAATTATGTTGAAGCTGCAGCTATATTCACTCTACAGACACAGTGTGTACATTTTAAGGTTACAGCTACAGAAACACCTGCAAAACACAGTTCTTTGTGTAAACAGTCTTCCTGACGTTCTCTCTTCTGTAAAGTTACCTTCAAACATTGCATTAGTGGTAAAATTGTGACACATTTATCCAATAAACACGACATGAAGGTTTAATCTGTCCTGTAGTTGTGAGGCCGTCTGAGCCGAGCCACCTGTGAGCTCCTCCACTCCGTTCGGGGTCAGATGGATCAGCCGCAGGTGGCCGGATCAATGCGAAACGTTTAATTACTGTTGTGACAAATGGTGGAGGCGTTTAGCGGAGGTTTGCCGAGCAAATGATCTCAGCGATTGCAGCGGTGGGAGCGTGCCATGATTCACACTGACAAGCCATGAATTATTAAGAGCCGGCCGATGCCCCGGAGCCACGTTCCTCTTTGTAGACGGAAGCCCAGCAGGAGCAAACAAAAGGGGCCACAAAGGGGATTTGTGTGTGAGCCACCCACCAGGCCGAAGGGAGTTTAGGTTGGAGCTGCTGCCGGGAGAGTAAGGAGCCGAGGATTAGTGCATTCCTGCAGGTTAGGAGGAGAGAAATGACTCACAAACCCATGAATATAAAAAAACAACACAGCAAGTAGCTGAAATGTGAGCGGCAGCTAGCTGGAATCAGATCTGATGTGCAGAAAGCAGAGGGATGTTCTACGAAGAAAGTTCAACATAACCGGGCTTTCTTTGGGTAAATCGGCTCAACAAAAACCAAACCCTCAGGTAAAAAGAAGGTAAGTTTCAGCTTTCTTTGTCAACTCAGACTTTTTGCTTCAAACTCTGCTCACATAAAAAGAAGCATGTAACGCATCATGTGACTCTTCTTCTGCTCAAAATTAAATCATCGCGTGCAGCTGCTTCAGTCAACGGGTTGTTTTAATGGAGAACAAAGAGGAACTTAAAAAGTACTGCCACTGGAGATGGTGTAAGACAGGAATGCTGCTTATTTTCCTGATCAATGCAGCTGATTGTTGGTAACTGACAGGTTTTAAACTCATATATGCAAACATGATATTGTATTGAAGTGTATTTAGGTCTGATACTGTCCCATAAAGCAGGAAATCGCTTTAATTTTTGGACAGATCAAAGTGAAATTAATATTACTGATAGAATATTCTCTGTAATAAACCCAGTAGAATAATCAGTTTCCTGATCGGTGTTCTATTAGCTGCAGTACTAGCAGTGAAACGGACCAAACTTAAAACATATTTATATGATTCCTGCATTACCCACTAAATACATGTAGGTCCTCATGGCAACACAATGCATCCAGTGTGTGATACTGTAGCTACACGGCTTCATTCAGTGGTATTAGTAACATACAGATCAACATGTTTGCACATAAAACATTTTCCCTCAGCTGAGAATCTGCATCACTCATAAATAAACATCAGGAAATGATTTGTTTAAAAGGAAAGCTGATTAAAATCAGAAACTCTAAACAGAACCTGGACCAGGTTAGCTCTACAGTATCAGTTACCATGGTGATCTAGCTCGGCAGCATCAGTTACAATGGAGCTCGAGCTTTGCAGCATCAGTTACCATGGTGATCTAGCTTTGAAGCATCTGTTACTTTGGAGAGCTAGCTCGGCAGCATCCGTTACCATGGAGATCTAGCTTTGCAGCATCAGTTACCATGGTGATCTAGCTTTGCAGCATCCGTTACCATGGAGATCTAGCTTTGCAGCATCAGTTACCATGGTGATCTAGCTTTGAAGCATCTGTTACTTTGGAGAGCTAGCTCGGCAGCATCCGTTACCATGGAGATCTAGCTTTGCAGCATCCGTTACCATAGAGATCTAGCTTTGCAGTTACCTTGGAGATCTAGCTCCACAGCATCAGTTACCATGGAGATCTAGATTTGCAGCATCAGTTACCATGGTGATCTAGCTTTGCAGCATCAGTTACCATGGTGATCTAGCTCTACAGCATCACATCATCATGTTTTGGGTTAAAATACAACCATTTTACAACATGTCTGAAGCTTGTTCTCCATTTTCTGGGTTACCACGGTGACAACTTCATCTGCTATATGATTGGCTAGCTGAAAAGGTTACCTACTACTCAGTCACGTTTCTTTGCATTTTATCCTCTTTTTTTGCTGCACTTTGGAACTACTGGCAAAGAGTATCCATCTTTTCAATGCAGCACATGCTGACTGCAACACCTGGATTCTGTCATTTTCACACTGAACACGTGAATCGATGTGACAAATTTCAGCTTCTCTGCAGAAAATGCGAAATCATCAGTGGATGAAACAGAGCCAGAAGTAGATCAGTAGGAAAACCTGTTGATGTGCATGAAGTATAAAGGTAGCAGAAACTACGTAAAGAGTTGAGAATTAAAATATGTGCAATCCAGTGCAAATATATCTGTGATTTTCTGGTAAAAGGACATTTTGAAAATAGACAGTTTATGAACCAACATCATAATTGTAATTCTAATGCTGAACATGTCCATCAACACGTTAAGCTAACCTTACTCGGTGAGGTGAAGCTTTTCCAGCCTGCTGCAGCTCGGCATTGATTATTTTTGCTCTTTGTGTCAGAGTACAAGAACCTTCAAAGGTAAACTTTAGACACTGATGTGTTTGTGCACAGCCCAAGGTCGGAACATTTTCAGTTTCCTCTGAACAAATGGTTTAAATATACAACTTTTTTTTTTTTTTGGTAAATTTTGGTATTCTTGCCCACGGTTTTCAGTGGTCAAACTTTTTGTTAGGAACTAGAAAGTTGTAGTGTTTTAGTGCTGCTGGTGGGCTTTTATTTCGCCAACTTTTTTCCATCCTATGAATAAATTTGAAGCATTATTTTTTACACTTTAAACTGCACCAGAGTTGAATTTGTTCTCAGAAAGCGGTAAGAGAGGAAATATGGAATAATACGGACTCTAACTAATCTTCTGTTGAGTGTGAATGTCTTCAGTCTGGATATTACGTTTTATTATTTCCTCCTGGAAATGAAGGAATGTTGAGCTTCACCCAAAACAATCAGTGGATGTTCTCAGAAACCTGGATGTTAGTTTAATGAGTTTTATGTGACCTGTCAGTTTTGCTATTCAAGAGGTCAACCAAATCATTCAGTCCACTTTAATTATTGTAATTTTATTAGGTTATTATCAAGCATGTTATTAAATTAGCATGTTTTTGACTTCACGCCTGTTGCTTTCTATATTTAATCTTGTTTGGTATTTTTGTATTTATATATTTATGTACAACTTGTCTATCTTATACTTTAATACTTCTGTATGGAATTTTAATCCTAAAGTAACTTTTTCTGAGCCCTATCAGGCTGATTTAAGTGTAATTTCTCTGATTTTACTATCGTATTCTTATTTTGGTCATTATACATGCTAACCATATGTGCTGCAGCTTGTTTTTCAGGATAATCTCAGCTGTTGAGGTCTTTCACATGATAAAACATGCAGAGCTTTGTTTTTATAAAGGGAAAATGTAATTTTGTTTGGTGAAAATGTTTTGTTTTCAAATGTAGCTTAACATAAAACGGTGACAGTAGATAATCTTTTCATAGTTTTGTAGGGGAGTTTGTCTGCAATCTGGAAGTAGAACTGATGATTCGATCATGTACGATTTAGAAATTTGCACAAAAAAATATGTGCTCAATCAAAAGAAGGTCATTATTTCATTCATTGAAGTGTTTATATCCAGCAGCCGAACGCAGAGGTCGCAAAAAAATGCAACCGCTTTGAAGCTGTGCAATTAAACAATCCAAAATTTTACATTACTTTTTAATACAAAGTGGGATGTAAAGTCAATCTTGTGTTGGAAAAAATGCAGAAATACCAGATTTCTCTTTTCCACACAGAGAAACAACAAGTATAACTAGAAAGAGTGAGTTCTGCTGTTTATTATGAAACGTGTTCTGGCCAAAGGCATGAAAGGAAGGGAATGTGTGACTTATTCATTCAAGAGTAAGGGTGGAAATTAATTTAAAAATTAGTTAAAAAATGACTTTACACACAAACAAACAAACAAACCCCTGGCCAAGAAAACAAACAAGAAAAGAAAACTAAAAAAAAACTAAACTAAAAAAGCCTAAAAAACACCTAAAAATTAATTTTAAATGTAATTAAAAATAGACAAAATAAATAAAATTATTATTATTATTATTATTATTATTATTAATGATAATAATAATAATAATAATTCCTATCACGTCTGCACTGCCTGTAGACCCCACGGTCCTGTTTTCACACATGAACTTGTTTTATGGCTCTCATCCAGGTTGTTTTCTCCTGATTGTTCCCTTGCTGGTGTTGTGTCTACTCTCAGGTGTACGCTGCATTGGATGAAAAGTCTGCTTAATGAAACTGTAGAATTGTAGGTTTGATTTGTCCTCGTGTTGTTAATACTTCAGGATGTGACAAATATGCATCACCACAAAGCTTCACTTCCGTTCTTCCTTTAATCGCAGGATGTCGATGTCTCTCTGTGATGATGAGCTAATGAGTAATTCAAGTGATGGGTGTGAAGATGACAAACAGGCTGGAACTATGAATAAATGCTTTTTATTTCCTCTTTTGACACTTGGTCACAAAGACAAGCAACTGTCATGGTTGGAAAGGTCGAGTCGTGCAGTTTTATTTCCACGTGTGCTCCACCCTGCAGAAATAAAAGACAAAGGGATGGCAAGTTGGATGCAAAGTTGGGCTCTAAGAGTGAAAGACGTCATTTTGGTATCAAATTTTAAAAATTAGGAGTTTCTTTCAGTAAAAATTACCCTTTTATGGCTGAGATTTAACTCAACACTAATGTTTTCTGCTCAAATGCTGCAAATGGCATTAATGGAGTAATTTAGACATAAACATTACTTTACAAAACACCTTTTGGAAATGTTAACAAGCTATAAAAACAGGATTTTCAGCAGAGAGAGTCTTTAATGACCCCTGCTCAACCTGAGTGGCATTGCAGTAATCAGTAAATCAGTTTAGTTTCACTTTTCATGCACATTAGAAGCACTCAGGGAGCTAAGCATGCTCAATTTGTAGCCTGGTGCTAATAAGTGCTGCATGTGAGACTAGTGAGGGAAAAGCTGCGGTTAATGACTCACACATTACTAATAGATGTCAACTAATAACCGGTAAATAGGATTCCCTTAATGGAAGCCCATCATTCTGCTGGGGTTTTATGTTGGTTTAAACGGAGAGCTGAAGAAGCTACAAGAAGTGACAGTTTCACCACGACGGGCCAACGCTCATTCAACGTTCACGAGACTAAGTCATGACACATGACGAGCCTCGCTTTATTTCCTTGACAATTTTCCGTGGCGCTGCGACTAATGAGTGACGAGGTGAAGTTTCCCCCAGCAGGGTCGCCGACGTCTGTGATTCCCCCTCAGCACGCCGCTGCCTCCCCCCGACCTAATTACCACAAATAATAGCTCAGAATACTACATCACCGGGACCCCGAGAAGGAACACTTTTAAAATAACTTCCTCAGCACTTATTGCCAGCTGTTACAGGAGAAAAATGTTACTGAGAAAGAAAAACACTGTGTTAAAAAAAAGAGAGAGAACAACATGTCATGGAGCGCCGTCATTAAACATGCTTGCTGACTGTATTTTTGTGAGCTTTGCAAAAAGGGCACCTGCTGCTTTCTTTTTGCTTCAAGCACTTGAGTGCTCTTAGCTTTTTGCAAACTACAGGAGACGTATAACTGCTTTGCTGCTCCTGGGTGACCTGAGGTTAAAGTAAAAAACAAACTTTATTCCACCTTAGTAATATCTTTCACTCGCTGGTTTAAGTGCCAAAATGTGCATCATTTCTTCCACATAACCTAATTGCGTGCTCTCATCTAGCTGTTGTGAAAGTCGTTTTACAGCAGACTTTTGTTTGGAGTTTGCAATCCTCACACTCTTACCTCTGTGCTTCACTGTCAGGACTATGTGTTCACTGTAGTGAAAGGGTCGAATACAACCTTCATCCTTTTGACTCAGCCTGAAGGTCACTAAGTATGTCACCATGATGAAGCTTTTACCTCCTGATTGTGTTAAACTGGTGTCACACTGAAGAGTTTTTCTGTACAACCAGACAAACTGCACCAGTATCTGTTGGAAAACTGTTGGTCACGCCCTACAGATTCATGCAGTCACACCTCTGTTCTTCACTGTCAGGACTATGCGTTCACTGTAGTGAAATCACTGCTGTTTTTAGTCTTCCTTCAATAATAACAGTGTTTCTAATACAGGGGGTCCTCGACTTACGTCAAAGCTCCATACAGATTGATGTAAGTCGATTTCCGCCATAAGTCGGAACTCTGGTGAAAAGGTAAACAAAGCCCCTTCATGGACCACAATATTGATCAGTTCTTCATAAAAGTCGTGAATAACAACAACTTTCATGCATGTATGAGTCATTTTACCAGAAGATAACAGAACATGTTGCACTGTTACAATCTGATCTAATAACGTTGATGTTCGTTGGTGTTTCTGTTTCAAGCGTTTTATTAAATCTAATTTCACTTCCATGGTGTGTTTCTCCTTAAGGCAGAATTATCGATGCACTTTTATTTTGACAAAGCCTTTATATTGAAATTGTCTGTTCACAGTTGTCACTTCCTGTCTGCTGTTTTGATGCTTAGTTTTACACAGGTACCGTGCTTTTCTGGACGCACAGCTCTCTTTAAAAACGACACAGAGGCAATGTCGTACATAATTAACTACATTTTTGGACTTACTGGTTAAGTTAAAAGGATTTAATTACATATATTTATGTTGGTTTATTCTGTTTTTGCTGCCGTTTTCACTCTGTAGTGTGTGTATCATTGCAGTGGAGACAGCACACATGGAGATGGCTTTCTTTTTCTTTGATGCGCTGCCATCAGAAGATTTATCCTTGGGAGCCATAATGAAGGGCAAAAAGTTTGTGAATGTGTGTTTAAGATGGCGTACAACCGGAGAATGTAAACAAAGCCATCTAAAACCATCGTGTGACGACATATTCGTTTGCTCCACTCATCAACTAGTTCCAGATAACCAGTTCTGACGTAACAACGCAGGTCAAGGACGTCATAAACCAAGGACCCTCTGTATGTGTTTCAGTGATCACAGGTGGATTTAGTTTAAAACTATCTGACTTTTGCTTTTCCAGAACTTAAGTAAACTTAATGAAGTTATGCAAAATATTACTGTACACAGGCTATCAACATTTTTCAAGTTCCAGGCCCTTGAAGAACATGAGGTGAGTCAAAATTTAGCACTTTTTCTTTCATCTTCTCTGCATAAAATGTATGTCGATATGGTCAGCTTCAGACCAAGAAAATGCTGCCATCAATGAACAAAACGGAGGTAAAATTAGATCACCAGAAAAGCCTGCTGCTTTTGCTTCAAGTGCTTGAGTGCTCTTATTCTTTTAAAACTTTTTGGAAGCAGGATGTTACTGCAGCAGACACATGAATGCTTCGCTGCTCCCAGATGACCCGAGGTTAAAGTACAAGGCAATCTTTCTTCCACTTGAATTACTATTTTTTTGCCTTAAAAATCTCTCACTTGCAAGTTTAAGTGCCAAAATATACATATTTCGTCCACATGATTTCATTAGAAACACTCTCTTTTCAGCTAACTCTTGCAAAAGCACCTTTAGCTGCTTTTAAATACGACCTTGATCATGTTGAGTGGATCGAAAGGTCACTAATTATGTCGGAAACCTGAAGATTCATCTCCTGATTGTCTAATTGTATAGAATAACACTTCAGTGTGACACCAGTTTAACACAGATTGCACCAGTATCTGTTGGTCACACCTTATAGATTCATGCAGTCACTCCTCTGTGCTTCACTGTCAGGACTAGGCGTTCAATGTAGTGAAATAACTCTGGATTCAATAATGACAGTTTGTCTAACATATGTTTCACTGATCACAGTGGGTTCATTTGAATTGCATTGAGATTCTACTGAAGGTTGAGGGTCATTCCATTAAAAATCCATCAGGGCTTCACTATTATTTACATTTAATGAAGCCATGCAAAATGTGCATCTATCTTCCACACAATATGTTTACAAACACTTTATTTCCAGCTAACTGTTGCAAAACTGCTTTAAAATCAAACGTTGAACCTTCTGACTCAGTTTAAAGGTCACTCATTGGATAGTTCTTGAGTGTGACACCAGCTTCACACAGATTGCACCGCTACCTGTTGGGAACCTGTTGGTCACCTCAGCCCATATGGGACGTGAAGACTGGCAGTGATATGTGTCTGCAGCTCTGTACAGCGAGCATCCCACCCATCTGGAGCTTTAAGTAGGTCGATGCAGATTCAAACACGTCTATGCAAATGTGCATTTGGCTCCTGCAGGTCTGGTTCTTGTGATTACAGCGTCTGGCTGTGGTGCTGGATAAAAAATAAATAAATAAAAGAGAGAGAGAGAGAAAAAAAGTTGGGCTTGAAATGACTTTTAGGATGACTTTAGTTGCAGTTTTCACTCTCCGTCTCTGTCCGTCTCACAACACAAACACACACTAGTGAGATTTAATTGATTTTTCTGTTGCTGTAGATAAATCCATGTTCCGCATCTCATGTCAGTGGCTGCAGCCCTTGTCTTCTGGCCTGGTAAACCCCATTCATCACACACAGCTTGTGCATGTGCCAACACCTCTGCCACTGAGCTGCTTAACCTCGAACTGCCCTTTCAAACACACACAGCCAGAAACACAGCGACAGCGGCACTGGAAGATAATGGTTTCCAGGTATCCTCAGGGCAGATATGCAGTTTATTAGTACAGCCGTGTGCAATATCACATAAATGTCAAAAGATCCAATAGTGTACGACCGACAGTAACAGCACACACACGTCAAAACTCACATTTTCTGCCTAATTTATAAAAACAAAGGTCCCAGAGTCCTCTTTTTTTGTCAAAACGTCATGTGTCTACCTTTATTTCTGATGACAGATTAAATAACTCTCGGCATGACTGATACCAGTGTTGCTTAATTTTTTCTTTTCAGGGACTATTCTTTTCAGCTTCTCTTTGCTTGAGAGGATGTTTTGCTCTTTATTTTTGTTGAAAATATCCCAAAGGTGTTCTATTGGATGCAGGTCGCAGATTTCCTTCTTTAAAATTGTGTCAATTTGGCAGATTTTCGATCAATATGCTGGAATTTTCCTCTTCTGCTAGACTGGCAGTCATCTTGTCAGACAGTATTATGATATATTAACAGACATTCATTTTGAAATCTGAGCATATCTTCATGCAATCACCTCTGTGCTGCACTGTCAGGACTGTGCATTCACTGGGGGGAAATTCTTCATGTTGTTTCACTAATCATCATTATATGATTCACTGATTGCATGTATAGTACATTATTTGATTGCATTAAGTTTTTACTTAATGAACACTACTAAAAACACTCGTAAACGGTTTTGTGTGTCTGTATGTGGAGTGAAGCTGTGGAATAGCCTGGAAACTCAGCACAAGCAATGCCAAGGTATTCATAGTTTTAAACGACAATATAAACATAAAGTCTGGTCACAGTATATTGAAAAAGGGTCTTGATTCTTTACCTGTATTATCAAGTGTGTCTTGTTGTTTCCTTACTGTCGTTGGTGTATTGTCCATTGTTGACATACATGTGTGTATATATGGATATGTAGATGTATGCATGTTTGTATGCTTATGTATGCATTAATTCATACAATCACTACTCTGAATCCTGTGTCATACCTTTTGGTATGTATAATTCCTTACCATTGTTGGTATGTAATTGTTGTTGCTATTTAACTGTTTTGCTATTATCTATGGTTAATCCCACTAAGTTTCAATACTTGTCATGCATTGCCTATCTAATGTATAACTTATGTTTATAGATAACTAGTTTATTTTGAATTCCTTTTCTTTATTTATAGGAAGTGAAAGTTTTGAATTTAAGTAAAGGGGACGGGGGTGGGATTAAATAAGTTTTCTTCCTCCCACTCCCTTTCAGGCATCAGAACCTACTGTAGCTTTGTAGTTGCTGTATGGAAATAACAATATATCTGTATGCATAAAATGCGGTTCTATTGTATATACTTGCCTGAAATAAAATAATAAATACAATACAATACAATACTTCAAGGCAAGGGTAATTCCATGAGAAATCAATCCATGTTTTTTCTTCCTTTTTTTTTTCTGTAGCTCAAAATATTTCTCACAACTCATAGTTTCATTCAGTCATCACACGCTTACCTCTGTGTTTTCACTGTCAGTTAGTAGTTAAATAATCTGTGTTCTCAGTCTTGTTTCAATAATCACTAGGGGTGTAACGAAATGGTCAACTCACGAAACGATACGAAATACGAAACAGGGCTCACGATACGAAATAAAGATTAAAGAAAATCCCCAACAGTAGGAAGTTAAGCAAAAATCTCATTTCTTTATTTTATTCTTTATGCAGACATACAAAAAATAATGCTGCATCAATACAAAATAAATGCTCTTTGAAATAAACAAAATAAGTACAAATACAAACATAAAATCTCAATCAAAAAGTGCTCTGTTGCTGTAACAAACAGAATAACTACAGGATAACTACATTCTTGCTGCCTGTCTTCAGTTCACAACAAAATGCTTTTTGAAAAAGCAAAATTTGTAGTGTTTATCTTTGGACTACAATACAAATACAAACATAAAATCTCAAAAACTGCTTTGTTGTTGTAAACAATTAGGACAGAACAGTCCTCCTCACAATAAGTCCTCCTCACTCCTCAGGACTGCAGTCTGGCTCTATAAATGTCTGAGCTACAACATTTAGCCAAACAGGTGCACATTCTTTTTAAAGAATATTAACATAACATTTTCAGGGAGCAGTTGAGACCTTTGAGAGCTCACGATATCTCCTGCTGTTGAAAAAACTCGTTCACTAGGAACTGAGGAGGCAGGAACTGCAAGCTATGCTTTTGCTAGTGGTGCAAGCATGGAGTAAATGTGTGACTTCTCTTTCCACCACTTGAGTGGACAGCTGGTGAGTGGGACAGGACTCGCCAGCTGTCCACTCAAGTGGACAGCCACTCATGATGATCTCTTGTTCCACTGACCATTTGTCCTCTGCTTGCTGGGTCTGGGGGGAAGTGAAAGTGTCTCCAAAAAGGTCCTGAAGGGCTGTCCTCTTCGTGGGAGGCTGGTCCAGCTCAGCTCTGCATGTGTGTGTCTCATGTTGTGCTCCATGTGGGGGGCTGTCACTGGTGGCACTGGCTGCTCCTGCTGTGCTCCCCTCTTCCTCCACATCAGAGGCTGGTCTCTGCATACAACAGAGGAAGAAAATGCAGGACATTAGGACAACAAAATATGAAGACATTTCTTAATTCCTGGCTTAGCACTACATAATTTTAAAATTATTGCAAAAAGCTACATGTGAGTCTGATAAATTATCATTGGTGTTATAATATGCTGCTAAATGAAAATGTAGAATTGTGTAATGTGTAAAATACCTGATTCTGCTGTAGCTGCAGTGCTCTCTCCCTCAGCCGTTCAAAAACAGCATCATCCTCAGGAACATGTGGCAGAGCTTTATATTTGGGGTCGAGGGCAGCACTCTCCAGAAGATACTCAGAAACATCTCCAGTGTACCTGTCTTGAAGCTTTTGCAGGATTGCCTTTTTCATGGCAGCCACTGTCGTTGAGTCTTCTGCATTAGGGGCCATGCTCTGTTTTATCATGTGGGTCAGGGGTAATATCAGTGACACTGTCGGGTTTTTCTCATCACTCAGTACTTTAGTGGCCGTTTTGAGAGGACTGAGTAGCTTGACAATATCCTCTGCATCAGTGATGTCACTGCCATCCATTGTGTCAACGTCACTGTCCCGTGTGTTGCGTCGCAGTTCTGGGCAGATTAGAGCTGCAGTCACAGCTGCATGCTGCTCCAGGTAATGGTCAAGCATTTCTACTGAACTTTTCCACCGGGTGCAAACATCCATCACAAGTTTATGAGGTGGCAGTCCAAGCAGTTTTTGTTTTGAGACAAACACTGCAGCAGCAGTGGTGCTTCTGTGAAAAAATGCTGCAACTCTTCTCACTCGTCCCAGCAGACGGCTGACTCTTGGGACACCCAGTCCAGCTTGTGTGCCCAGATTCAAAGTGTGAGCTAGACGTTTAATGTGCGGCCCCAGCCCTGCCTCTCTTACAGCAATGTTCATATTCCTCGCGTTGTCTGTGACAACAGTGGGCTGATCAGCTCGTTCCACCTTCCATTCATTAAATCAAATCAAATCAAATCAACTTTATTTATATGGCACTTTTCATACAGTAGAGTAACACAAAGTGCCTCACAGAGGATAAAAACAAAAACAACAATACAAAACACTGTGAAAATCCCGAAACCTTACACCCCCCAACAAATATACACACAGATACGTAATCACATATACATTCACACACATACGTAGACATACGAACAGACATACAGACCCACACACACAAACATACGAACATACACACACCAACATACACCATCTGTCAGTAAGGAGATATAGCGGAGACATGGCTGGGCACCGAAATCCGAAGTGAGGAAGAAGCTACCTTTGGGGGCCACACACACCGAGAGGAGTCATGGACCATGACTGCAGGGGAGCCGACACAAGGACCACCCCAGCCCAGGCAGACAGGAGGCTCCACACGAAGGTGTAAAGCTCTCCAGCCACCGGGGCCAGGGCCATCCACGGGCCAGCACCCCCATCAGTGGACCAGAATCAACTCCAGGTGTGGTAGGCCCCCAGGAGGAAACACTGGAGAAACGAGGGACTAAAACAGTAAAACAAATAAATAAATAAAAAACAAAAAATAGTAAAAAAATAAATACATCAATAAATAAATAAAAGGTATGAAAGCGAAGACTGAGATAAGAGAAAAGAATGTATAAGTAAAAATGTATACATAAAATAATAATAAAAATTGTAAGAATAAAAGTCAGCTTAAGAAATTATAAAGAATTAAAATGAGTCAGTTAAAAGCCTGATTAGAAAGATGGGTCTTGAGCCTCTTTTTAAAAACATCAACATTCTCTGCGGCCCTGAGGTTCTCTGGGAGGGTGTTCCACAATCGGGGGCCATAATAACTGAATGCCGCCTCCCCGTGTGTTCTAGTTCTAACTTGTGGTATTGTTAAAAAGCCAGCACCAGAGGACCTCAGGGTCCACGAGGGTTGATAAAATAAAAGTAGTGCAGACAAATAAGAAGGCCCAAGACCGTTAAGACATTTATAAACTAATAAAAGAACCTTAAAATCGATCCTGAAGCGCACGGGGAGCCAATGCAGCGATTTTAAAATAGGTGTAATATGCTCCCGCCCTCTGGTCCTCAACAGCACACGTGCGGCTGAATTTTGCAATAATTGTAAGTTACACACGTGGACAAAATTGTTGGTACCCCTCAGTTAAAGAAGGAAAAACCCACAATTCTCACTGAAATCACTTGAAACTCACAAAAGTAACAATAAATAAAAATTTATTGAAAATTAAATAATCAAAATCAGCCATCACTTTTGAATTGTTGATTAACATAATTATTTAAAAAAACAAACTAATGAAATAGGGCTGGACAAAAATGATGGTACCCATAACTTAATATTTTGTTGCACAACCTTTTGAGGCAATCACTGCAATTAAACGATTTCTGTATTTGTCAATGAGCGTTCTGCAGCTGTCAACAGGTATTTTGGCCCACTCCTCATGAGCAAACAGCTCCAGTTGTCTCAGGTTTGATGGGTGTCTTCTCCAAATGGCATGTTTCAGCTCCTTCCACATATGTTCAATGGGATTCAGATCTGGGCTCATAGAAGGCCACTTTAGAATAGTCCAACGCTTTTCTCTCAGCCATTCTTGGGTGTTTTTGGCTGTGTGTTTTGGATCGTTGTCCTGTTGGAAGACCCATGACCTGCAACTGAGACCAAGCTTTCTGACACTAGGCAGCACATTTCTCTCCAGAATGCCTTGATAGTCTTCAGATTTCATCGTACCTTGCACACTTTCAAGACACCCTGTGCCAGATGCAGCAAAGCAGGCCCAAAACATTACTGAGCCTCCTCCATGTTTCACCGTAGGGACAGTGTTCTTTTCTTCGTATGCTTGGTTTTTGAGTCTATGAACATAGAGTTGATGTGCCTTACCAAAAAGCTCCAGTTTGGTCTCATCTGTCCAAAGGACATTCTCCCAGAAGCTTTGTGGCTTGTCAACATGCATTTTTGCAAATTCCAGTCTCGCTTTTTTATGAGTTTTTTTCAGCAGTGGTGTCCTCCTTGGTCGTCTCCCATAACAACGACGAATGGTGCGATCTGACACTGATGTACCTTGGCCTTGGAGTTCACCTTTAATTTCTTTGGAGGTTGCTCTGGGCTCTTTGGATACAATTCCAACGATCCGTCTCTTCAATTTGTCATCAATTTTCCTCTTGCGGCCACGTCCAGGGAGGTTGGCTACTGTCCCGTGGGTCTTGAACTTCTGAATAATATGAGCCACTGTTGTCACAGGAACTTCAAGCTGTTTAGAGATGGTCTTATAGCCTTTACCTTTAAGATGTTTGTCTATCATTTTTTTTCGGATGTCCTGGGACAATTCTCTCCTTCGCTTTCTGTTGTCCATGTTCAGTGTGGTACACACCTTTTCACCAAACAGCAGGGTGACTACTTGTCTCCCTTTAAATAGGCAGACTGACTGATTATGAGTTTGGAAACACCTGTGATGTCAATTAAATGACACACCTGAGTTAATCATGTCACTCTGGTCAAATAGTTTTCAATCTTTTATAGAGGTACCATCATTTTTGTCCAGGCCTGTTTCATTAGTTTGTTTTTTTAAATAATTATGTTAATCAACAATTCAAAAGTAATGGCTGTTTTTGATTATTTAATTTTCAATAAATTTTTATTTATTGTTACTTTTGTGAGTTTCAAGTGATTTCAGTGAGAATTGTGGGTTTTTCCTTCTTTAACTGAGGGGTACCAACAATTTTGTCCACGTGTGCATGCATTCTCTTTTTAGGAAGACCAGAGAGCAGTGCATTACAGTAATCTAAACGACAGGAAATAAAAGCATGCATCAGCACCTCCGTACTGGCCTGAGAGAGGAACGGGCGGACTCTGGCTATATTCTTGAGATGGTAAAAACCTATCTTTGTTATGTTTTTGATGTGTGGAATAAAAGTGAGCTCAGAGTCAAAAATCACGCCCAGATTTTTTTACTAATTTTGAGGGTTTAAAATCCTGTAACTTTGGTAAAATTTTCTCTCTCTGGCCTTCAGGACCAATAACTAAAACCTCTGTTTTGTCCCGGTTGAGCTGCAGGAAGTTTGCTGCCATCCATGAGTTGATGTCTAAAATACAGTGAAAATTTGCATCAAGTGGCCCTGTGTCATCAGGAGACACGGCGATGTACAGCTGCGTATCATCAGCATAACTGTGGAAGCTGACACCGTGCCTCCTGATGACGTCCCCAAGGGGCAGCATGTAAAGATTAAAAAGAGTTGGACCTAAAATTGACCCTTGGGGAACCCCACACTTTATCTTATGGGTTCCTGAGGAACATGTATCCATACTTACAAAGAAACTTCGGTCAGTGAGGTAGGACGTGAACCAGTTAAAAACAGTACCAGAGAGGCCGACCAGGTTCCTCAGTCTATTTAATAAAATGTGATGGTCTACTGTATCAAAGGCGGCGGTTAGATCTAGCAGAACCAAGACTGTGAGTTTATGGTTATCTAAATTACACCTGATGTCATTTAAAATCTTTAAAAGTGCTGTCTCTGTACTGTGGTTCCTCCTAAAGCCAGACTGATGAGTCTCTAAAATATGTTTCGAGTTTAAAAATTCATTCATTTGATTAAGAACAAGTTTTTCTAAAATTTTACTTAAAAATGGTAGGTTGGATACAGGCCGGTAGTTATTTAAAACATTGGGGTCTAGATCACTCTTCTTCAGAAGGGGCTTCACCACCGCCATTTTAAAGGAGGTGGGGAAGACACCCGTCTGAAGAGAGCAATTGACTAAATACAGCAGCTGTTCCTCAAAGGATCCATAGAGTGTTTTAAAAAACGGTGTGGGAATTGGGTCTAAAAGGCAGGTCGTGGGCTTTACCTGGGAGAAAACTCGACCAAGTGTCTTCGCATCAACCAGTATCAGTATATCAGTATAGCAGCAATGTTTTGGCCTGTGTGTGATTCAAACATCACGTGTTTGCAACACGAAGCACTTCATTTGCCAGTCAGTGTCAATGGTGTGAGCTGTGATTGTTAGGTAGCTCTGGGCAGCACGTGAGGTCCACCCGTCTGTTGTTATCGCCACTCTCTCACGTTTTTGCAGAGCCTCTTTACTTTAACTCTCACTCTCTCATACATTGCTGGAACCACTGTTTTACTGAAGTGTGTCCGTGATGGGATGTGATACTTCGGCTCCAGTGTGTGGACCAACTGTTGAAATCCAGCGTCATCGACAACATAAAAGGGTTGCATATCGCTGGCTATAAAAAAGCCTATACTCTGTGTTATGTCTCTTGCTCGCTTACTAGCAGCTAGCAGTGGTGCAGTGAATGCTTTCTGTAGAGTAGTTTGGCCTTTTGCGAGTTGTTTTTTCATTGTAGCTTCCAGTAGCTTCTCTTTGTGGTAGCGTTGTAGGTGGTACATCATGGTAGTCGTACTCCCTGCAGTATACGGCGAACTGTAGCGGCATATCTTGCACACGGTCCTTGTTCTATCCACAATCTTTTCACCGTCCTCTCATCATTTACATGGGAAGCCAAAATAGGTCCACACAACCGAATTATGTGACGAAGGAGCGTCAGTTAATTCATCAGTCTTGTCTTTCTCCATTTTGAAGTGAGGGTTTTGCTACGGTAGGCGAGGAGGGTCAAAAATCATCAGTCTCAGTGGTGCACGGCGCCCTTTCGCGTTTTTTATTTCCATTATTTCGTGCTATTATTTCGTGCGTCTTTGAATTTTATTTCGTCATTTTTTTATTTCGCGAAATTTGGTGGCACAAAATTTCGTTACACCCCTAATAATCACGTTTTCTAATCAATGTCTCTTTAATTGCATTAAGTTTCTACGTCATGGCATGAGTAATCACATGAAAAATCGATCAGTGACTTCAACCTGAAACCCTCAGAATCAGCAGATTTTCTTTTGCAATAACTTTAATGAAGCCATGCAAACTTTTACCTTCATATCTACTCTTGATCATTTAAAGTGACGGGCCCTTGAAGTGCATAGGAGTCTTCAGAAATTCACACTTTTAATTTCACATAATTATTAAAGTGAACTGACCCCTCATAACTTACAGGAATTAAAGTACACGATTAGATACTAGAAGAAAACGCCTGAGTTCTGCTAAAACTACAATAAACTCACAATGTAAACACTAAAATCTTGTCTTTGAGCATCCATATCATTGATTAATGTATTTTGTCCAAACTGTTATATAAAACATGTGAACAGTGATGATTTTTCTCCATTTTACAGCCAGAAGCCACATTTGCAAGTGTGAAAATGTGACTATATTAGAAAATCATTTTGCCACAGAATGAATGGTGTCAATTAGATGATCCTGGTATTAAATGAGTGTAAAATGATCCTTTCATAGTTGTGACCAACCTCCTACCACCATGATATGAGCCTTAAAGTTTACCCAGAATGCACTTTTTAAAGTTTTCTCTGGTGGATTATCAGAAAACAGAAACACATCCAGGAAACCAATGATTGTTTCTATAACTCTAACTGTTCACACCAGGATCCATCCCATAATACTGATGATCACAGCTGGTTACAGAGAAAATGAACAGAAACCAGATTTAGTCTTTAGATTGAGACACCTGGATGGATGAAATTGTTTTGTTTTGAATTGTTTTGTGGTCATTTTTAATCACTTTTTGGTCATTTTGCATCATTTTGTAAAATATTTTGGTTGTTTTGTGTCAATTTTTTTGACGTTTTGTGTCACCTTTTAATTGTTTTTACATGTTTTTTTATGTTCATTCTGCATCACTTAAACTGCTGTCAAACTATGATACATCCCATAATACTGATGATCAAAGATGGCTAGAGGAAAATTAACAGAAGCCAGATTTAGTCTTTTGACTTTTGACTTTTGACTTTTGACTGTGCCTGGATGTAAAACTGATTTGGTGATTTAGCATTTTGTTTTTCCTATTTGTGTCTGTTTTTCTTGTTTTGTGTTTATCTTTGTCATTTTTGTCTCCATTCTGTGGTTCTGTTTTGTGTTCTCTCACTGTGGTCATTTTATTTGTCATTTTGCTTCTCTCTCTGTATGTTTTGTGTCTTCTTTTTCTTATTCTATGGAGCCCCTCTGATGACATGGTAAAAAATAAATAAATTGTGGCCATGATATAGCTATAACATGCGCACGAAATACTTATTTATTTTCTTACCATGTCATCAGAGGGGCTCCGTATTATTCTATGTCTCGTTTTTGTCATTTAGTGTCATGCTGCAATCGGTTTTGGGACACCTAAACCAATCACAACTTTGTCTCTTCGTGGCATGAAACTATGATACATCCCATAATATTGATGCTCACATTTGGTAATAGAAGGAAAGAACAGAAACCAGATTTAGTCTTTAGATTGTGACACTTGGATGAACGTAAACTGATTTGGTCATTTTGCAGCTTGTTTTTCTTCTTTTTGTCTGTTTTTATTGCTTTGTGCTCGTCTTTGTCATTTTTTTGTCTCCATTCTGTGATTTTACATCAGTTTTGTGTTGTTTTGTTTGTCTTTGGGACAGTTTTTTCTCACTGTGGTCATTTTGTTTTCTCATTTTTGTCATTTTGTTTCTCTCTTTTGACATTTTGCGTCGTGTTTTTCTTGTTTTATGTCTCGTTTTTTCCATTTAGTGTCATATTTTGATTATCTTACGTGTCTTTGGGGCAGTTTTGCCTCTTTGCGAAACGAAAATATGATACATCCCATAATATTCATGCTCACAGGTGGTAATAGAGGAAAAGAACAAAAAACTAATTTTGTGTTTAGATTGTAACACCTGGATGGATGCAAACTAATCTGATCATTTGAATCTCGCTTCTCATTTTTATTGCCTTGTGCTCATCTTTTTAATTTTCTCTGATTTTACATCAGTTTTGTGTCGTTTTGTTTGCCTTTGGGACAGTTTTTTTCTCATTGTGGTCATTTTGTTTTCTCTCTTTTGACATTCTGCATCTTGTTTTTCTTGTTTTGAGTCACGCTTTGATCGTTTTAGGGGTCTTTGGGATGGTTTTATCTCTTTGTGACAGGAAACTATGATACATCCCATAATACTGATGCTCAAAGTTGGTTATAGAGAAAAACATGCTCAACAAAACAAAGATTTTGTCTTTAGATTGTGATGCCTGTGGTGGATGCAAAATGAATTTGGTTGAATGTTTAAACAGAACTCAAATGTAATTTTCAGCCTTGAAATCTTCATGTGTTTCTTTGCTTTACTGAATAAATTATGAGGCTCAGAAATGATGGAAAATTACCCAAATTAAAAACTGCTCATTTTCAACCCACCTCTGTTTACTTCAAGGACCCGTAACTCTGAACACATTCATAGTATGACAGTCAAATTCTGCACAACTTGAATGAATTTACTTAAGATGTTGAACATTTAATCAAAAATCAGCTGATTCTGGTAGTTTTATTCAGATTTAATTGGTTTGTACAGAATAAGCTACCTGTATTATCAAAATATACTGTCTTTAAAGTATTTGTTTTAGATTTTTCATAAAAGCAAAATTCAGAAATAGTACAATTCCTAAGAGTTTAACTGATGTATTACATGATAGAAAGTGTAAATGTAGCCAACACTCTTTAGTCATTTGACATTTAAATGATTCTCCACACGATTCTGTTGTGTTTTGTCCAAAGCATGGATGCAAACGTCCCTTTATTCAGTGAGTAAGCTGCTCACACTCACAGATATGACATTATATACGCCTGGATCATTTAAAAAGCCGAGAGCTGATGTCAGATTCTGTCAGACAGCAGGTTCAGGGTGTTGCAGGTGGAACTGACCTCGAGCTTGTTAGCAGTTATGGTAGGAGTCTGCGATCCTATTACATGGGATTTGTTCCTTATTATTTACATTATACAACACTAGTTTAGCTTTCACACATCTCAAGCTATGAACCAGATGTCAGACCACCAATTAGAACAAACTTTCTGGTGTTTTTTTCAGATTTTTTCAATAGAAATATGAGAACCGTGGTCCATCTACTAACCGTTGAAAGGTGAGGTATTTAAATTCTTGTCTCTTGCTAGAAAATAAACCAGCAGGCATGTCTTTACTACTTTGTGTCTATAGGTAACTTCACGTCTGAGCAGACAGTATTTACATGTGGAGTTCCCCAAGGTTCCATTCTGGGGCCTCTTCTGTTTAACATCTATATGCTCCCACTGGCTCAGATTATTGTAAACAATAATGTAAGTTACCATAGCTATGCAGATGACACGCAGATCTACATTACAATGTCCTTGCCTTGCCTTTATGTTCAGCTAAACTATAAATTTATTGAGGCATTTCTCTCATGTACAGTTTTTTTTTTTAAATACTGAGCCACTGTCTGTCAAAATATCCCTACACAACACCACTAAAAGGCACCCCTTGACTCTTAAATATAGAGTGTATAAGTGGACAGACTTGCATGTTTGCTGCAAATGAACCAATAAAGCATTTTGAAAAAAGGTAATTAATAAATTCAGACGAGAATATTCACTAGTGAAGAAACTATTTTTCATATGAAAACTGTCAGAATCTGAGGATGAGTTGTAAATTTCCCAGAGATGCTTTATTTTACACTATTCAACACGACATATTTTTATGCGTGGCTCATTCAGGCCTGAACAAAAGCAGATCCCCACAGTGACAACAGGTTTATTTAGTCATTTATTAAATAAAACCCAAATGGCAACTCAAAATGAGGGATGGTCCTAGCTGCTGGGGAGGTAACTAAAGGTCTCCAATTGTGTCTTGTTTCCAGCAAATTACTAAAAGCCCCCCCATGTCCCCATAGAGTGTCTTTCAGTTGTTCTGGTCAAAATACTGCATTTTACAGCAGTTGTATAATTCATGGTTTTTGCCATGTTCTAAGGTTCAGGTGAATTCATACCGGCCTGTATAAATGGGCATCTAACTAGTTGTGTTGGGCTTCAAGGAATGGCATAAGTAAGTCTGGAAGTTTATAACAACCACAAAACACCACAACAATAGGTTTGAACCTCATGGAACCATAGAAGTAAATAAATACATAAATAATGGTGGAACCAAACTGAACAAAGACTGGATGTCTCCAAGGTATTGGCTTTCTAGGCAGACAGAGAGGTCATCTTATAAAGTAGATATAATCTGTCCAGAAGGTGAATCT
Organism: Acanthochromis polyacanthus; assembly: GCF_021347895.1. Taxonomy (NCBI): domain Eukaryota; kingdom Metazoa; phylum Chordata; class Actinopteri; family Pomacentridae; genus Acanthochromis; species Acanthochromis polyacanthus. Next base: position 30,080,102 of record NC_067129.1, on the reverse strand, counting down.
GACACCTAAAGTTGTCATAATGTTTGACTAACAATTACATACATTTAGTAAGCGCACTTTGTTTCTCGTTTTCATCTTTTCCTTTGTATTTCACTTTAAGTTGGGTTTTGACAGCTGCGACGTTCTTCAAGAGGCTTCGGTTTTTAATACACGGGTTGTTAAAGCACCTTTAAACCTGACGTCCCCCTACAGAAAGCATTTCCTGTATACGTGGCACACATGCTGAATTAACGTTCACACAAAGCGCAGACAGAATGGGGTTATCTGCGTATCGTTTATTCATCTCGCCGTGGATAGTTCAGCACTTCTCGCCGAGGCTCTTGTGATAAATGACGGAGCTGTCATTTCAGCTCAGGCAGGGTGAGCAACACGTGCCACAATCCATTTTCCCTGCAGCTCTCGAAGTGCTGTGGGGAGAAGCGAAATGTGCCATCAAAGCTAACCTTAGCCTTTCTTCCTGCGTGAACCAGCTATGTTTAACATGCCGAGGTCCCGCAGGGCTCCCGGCAGGAGAGACGAATCAAGACAAGGCTTCGATCCGAGCGCAGAGCGAAGGTCGGATTTCCACCGGAGCAGTTAATTCGATATGAAAATCCAAACACAGGGGCCACCGTGGCCCACTGTTTGATTCCTGACACTTAAAAGTGCAGCTGTGAGATCACTGTGAGTCCAGCATTGGTCCTGACGGGGGCAGATGTGAAATGTAATTTAGATGAAAAAGTGACGGACGGACTGGGCCTGAAATTTGCTCGTCCTTGAGAGAAATTACTCCTGGCATTTTCATTCCACTCCTGTAAAATCAGAGGTTTGTCTAGTGTCAGTAACCTCACTTATCTCTCACCATCGTAATTGTTATGGGTCATCCCAGAATTGGAGGATATTTGGGCTTGAAAATGTTTCAAAAATAAACCTTCCCTTTCACAGTTTTCTGCTCCATGTTCATCAATAATAGGTAATAATCTATCAAAGGCTTGATTGGTTCAGCTCACACATCAATGGTACCATTTTTATTCCATGTTTTCTGTGTTGTTTGCTAACCCTACTCTAATCACAGTAACAGGGTTGCTAATCCATGCTAATGTGATCTTTTTCTCAGCAGTAGAAGCTACATATTTAGCTAGCTGTTACTGCTGACCAAGAGGACAAACTGACTGATGGAAAACAGTCTCATCCTGATAATATGAGGTAGAGTGAGACATTCAATCAAGACTGACAATGAGATGAAAAGATGAAAAACAGAAGAGAGGACATAGCTTTGCATTCTTTAGGAAAACTGTTTGATGTTTATTTCAGTGTTTCATGTGATTCACTGTTTTCTTCTTCTAAAAGCTTATGCTAACAGGTTCCATGCACAATAATTCTTATTTAAAATATTATGTAGATTTAAAAAAAAAGTTCTCACAATTACTGAGTAAAGGACCAAAGAAAAAACAGGAAATGTAAATTTCATTTTAACAGTTTTATTTGAGACTCGATTTGGTCATCAGGAGGGTGGGACAAGAGAAAAATGGTGTTTTAGGGTGAACTCCAGATTTATTACTCCACCAAGGAACGCAGCAGAGTTTTGTGATGATTGGCGTTGGTTTGTCTGTCTGGTCACAACATCACTCAAAAACAGACTAATGGATTTGGATGAAATTTTCAGGGAAGATCAGAAATGACTCAAGGACCAAGTGATTAGATTTTGGCAGTGATGCAGCTTATAGTCTAGATCCATGGATTTGTTAAAGATTTCTGTATCATGGCGAGATATCGACATGGTGTCACTGTAACCATGACAACCAGTGAACGCTACGTCAGCTGCCTGCTATCGACTTATCGGGACTGCTCTCTCTGAGATCATACAAGGAACAACTGATTAAATCTATATTAAATTCCATGGTGCCGTGATTTCTGTCACTAATTTTTACAAGATTTTATTTGTCAGAAATGATACGACTGAGCAGACTTGGTGGAGTGCTGAGCTCTCTGAGTGCTTTTTTGTTTCTCGCTGTGGTCATTTTGTCATTTTTCTTCTCTCTATATTTAGTGTTTTAGTTTTTCTTGTTATGTGTCTTTTTGTGTCTTGTTTTTATGATTTAGTGTCACGTTGGGATTGTTTTATGTGCTCATCTTTTTCATTTTTGGTCTCCATTCTGTGATTTTACATCAGTTTTGTGTTGTTTTCTTTGTCTTTGGGACAGTTTGTTTCTTGCTGTAGTCATTTTGTTTGTTGTTTCTGTCATTTTGCCTCTCACTTTTGACATTTAATGTCTTGTTTTGTGTTTGGTTTTTGGTGTTTCGTGCTCCATTTCTTTTGTTCTGTGCGATTTTATCTCTCTCAGTTGATTAAATTGTGGGGGTGTTTCTGAGTCCCATCAATTCCTGTCGCCTGCTAAAGATTTAGGTCATGAGATTTGATATCCGTATATAACATACACATGCATAACACGCGCCTGTTCTCGGCGCAAGGTCATTTTGTTTGTAGATCTAAGTTAAATGGCCACAGTCTATGTTGCCATGATTTCTTTCAAGATTTTAGGTGTTTGAAATGATACAAAGATTGACGGAGTACTTTCTGAGTGCTTTTCTTGTTTGATATTTTTAAAAAATATTTTCAAATATTCTTTTCTCTTAGTTTTTTTTTTTTAGATTTGCTCCCAGGACAAGTAAGTTTACACAACAACTGCATGTTTTAGTGTTTTGTTCATGGATTATTTGTAATTTGATGATGATGAAATATCCTTCAATTCTGGAATGACCCTTATATTTATATAAAATTCCACCAGAAAAAGGCTCCTTCAGACTAAGAATCTGCTCCATCAGAGCGTCCTGGTCCAGACAGGCGGCAGCTTGAATTAACAGGTTACCAACAGCTAATATATTATTATAGGAGAGAAACGCTGTCATATTAATCATCCTGCAGCGACTCTTCATCTCTTCTGTTAACCACACTTCATGTTAGCAGCGACTCCGGCCTTGTGCTCCTTCCTGACATGTCATTTTGTCAAACGAGGAGACTCTCTGAGTATGACGCACTCCAGATTAAAAACCTTCCCGCAGAAACTCAATCCTAAATATTTTTTTTGGCATGTGGAGCTTCTCTGTAGGAAGGAATCGCTTTATCGAGTGTGTTAAACATCAGTGGAAGGAGCCAAGGAGTATGCTAGGAAAGAAAGTTGGCAAAGGCCGGGCTCACGCTACAGAAGTTTTTAAACAGATTTCAAAATTGGCACATCAGGAGAAACTTCACAAATGTTCTTTTTCCTCTCATCTCAGACATGCACACACCAGAAGGTGGGAAAATATTTGCACAGGACATCCAACAAGATATTAATTTGATGACAAAAGGAGCAGAGCAACACTTTAAGTTATGTAGAAACAGATATACAGAGAATGGAGACTGTTGCACGACAACCTGCTGTAATGCTAATAGTAGTTATTTATTTACTGTAGAAAACAAAAGCAGAAGACAAAACAAAAATATGGTTGTAAATATGCAATCATCATCTGTTTTTTTAAGTGAGAGAAACTGTCAAATTTAATTTCTGTAAGTCTCAAGAGCCACAATGTTCAGTTTGGTTTTCAGTTTCTTATTGTAGAAGCTATACCAAGAAGAACTCTTATGATAATTACTGATAGACTCTCATGACATAATAAAAAATAAGCTCATGTTCCATTTGAAAGCAGCATTCATGTATCCAAACATTATCCAATTTATTCCAGTAAAGATTGTTATAATTATCAGATGAGATGCACAAAGTCTCTGCACTCATGCATCTCCTCCAGTTTTAGCGTTGTGCATTGGAACATTAGATTTGATCATCATGTTGGCTCAGCAGAATCTAAACAGTCCTAAACAGGAAGTTAAATGAAAAGTGAAGCCTCTGCGCTTTTTCGATGTACAATATGTAGATTTGGAGTTCATAAGACGCTCTGCTGGTTCCCCTCAAGGGACAGTCGATTTTATAACATTTAAGATGCACATACATTAGAATAAGAAGCAATCAAAGCTGGTTGCATCACAGCTGTGAAGGTCCTGCCCACCCACGCTGATGTTTTCACTTATTCTGGATAATTATGCCTCCAGTGAGGCTGGAGAGATAGTTACAAGATATTACCAAACTCTGTGAATTAATAGCAGTGATAATGGTGTCATTTGTTCTGCCAAAACAGTCGCAACTAAAGGTGTAGTGAAAGAGCTGTCGGTTCAACACAGCAGAGAGTTTAAACATTTAATTTAAACTAGACTGGACGTGTTTGGCAGATATGCATAATTTAGTTCTTTCTAGTCAAACAGAACACTGTAGACATCTACAGTTTAATTCTAGTTAAAGACATCTTTAAATCCCTTCAATTCAAGATATCCACATTGCTTTTTAAAAAAGATATCTTATATTAAGTTGTAACTAGCCAGTATGATGTTGTGGATATTTATACTAATATAATTACAAACATCTGAAGCAGTATTAAATCTGGAGTAAAGTCTTATTCTAGAGAAGCTACTCCAAGTCGGAGGCAGTTTGGTGTTCAGACAAACTGACTGCATTATCGTTATTTTACTGTCCTGTCAGAGCAACCTCGACCGCGAATGTCCTCAACTCTTCGCTGATGACCTCTTTCTATTTTATGGTGATTATCCAACACAGAAGCCGCAATTACTTCTATTAAACAACAATCTAATGCTTTCCTGGACCAGTATCCAACCAGAAGTCTTGCATTAGCAGTTATGCACAACCATGTGGATTAGTCATGGTTACGTTGCATTTTGACAAAATAAAACTGAATTCAAGGCATCTTTTGCTGTCATCTTGATGAGTCTAAGTAAATGGAATCATGAAGAAGGAGGATTACCGCCATATTCTTCAGGAAAACCTAAAACCATCAGCAGAAGGTTGATCTTGGACACAGCTGGATATTTCAACAAAACGATAAGCCCAAACACTCATCAGTTATTTTACCGCCATGTCAGAGCAACCTCGACCACGAGTGCCCTAAACTCTTCGCTGATGACCTCTTTCTATTCTATGGGGATTTTCCAACACAGCAGCTGCTATTACATCTATAAATATGATAAATATGCTCTAATGCTTTGCTAATCCAATAAGAAGTCTTGCATTAGCGGCTTTATGCACAACAACGTGGATCAGCCATGATTATGTTGCATTTTGACAAGACAAAACTGAATTCAAAGCATCTCTTGCTGCCGATTTGATGACTCAGAGTGACTTCTTTATTACAGATATGTGGAATAACTTACAACTAGTGCAAATGATGACGTTGCTATCTGTCATTTTAATTCCAAATAGTCAAACTCTGCTATTAAGTATCTTGCCTTACAGTCCACATAAGCTCACACAGCCTCGAGAACACGTTCTAATCAGGCAAGATGAGTAAAAACTGCTGTAAAAGTGGACTTAAGGTGCGCAGGGGCTTTAAATGCAAATTCTCTTTAGCTGTGGCTCCCTGCAGACAAAAATGACACAAAAAGGAATAAGAAGATACGACTCTCTGTGACTTTAAATATATACGGAGTGGATTTCTCAAATTGTGAAACTTTTTTTCCTGGGTTTTAGTTTGAAACTTCTCTACCCTTACGCCTTTTTTGTATGAATATTTGTGTGAGTGTAACATCCTGAAGGTTCCCTCTTTGCAGGTGAAATTCGTCAGGTTTAACTCAACCGCCGAGATCATTTCTCCCCGCAGAGCTGCTGCTCACCCTCTGAGAAATGAAAGTATAACTCAAACTTCAATCTTTTAAATAAGGCTGACCCGCTCGTTTAAGGCTGTAAAGTTGAATCCAGGTAATAGCTGTTATTCCTCATTGACTCCTTTAATTAAATCCACGCAGACATGAAAAAGGCGAGTAGATGAAGCCGGGCAGATCAGACGGAGCTGCTCTTCGAAGGGCTCCGTGCAGATTCTGCGATTTGTCATGATGATAAAATATTAGACGAGCCACGCTGAGAGGAAATAAGATCATATACATTCAGGCTGGAACGTCTGCTTTTGATTGCAAAGAAAAGCACAACATTGCGGTTTGTGCCAGATTGCATGTACGAACGGGCTTTCATTCTCATCTGTGAGGATGAGTTTCCTCTGCTTTTCATTACAGAAAGGTCACTTAATAATTCACCAAAGCCTGCGACGATCGGAGGTCGATTTGAAAAGAAGATCAGCACAAATTGAGATGCTTCATTAATATTTCAAATAAGTGTAACGGCTGCTCTGACTCAGGGTGAGGAGAATGTTTTGTTCAACCTTAAAAGTTGTTTGTGACTAAATGATGACACTTTCACACGCACAAGTTAACAAATGCAGTTCTGAAAGTGAACTCTTGCTGTTTTAAAATAAAAAAAATTTGGAAGATAAGCCTTTATTAATCCCACAGCTTAAACATTTGCAGTTTTACAGCAGCAAAACAATTAAAAAATGTAGTGATCTTAAGTAGAAAAATTCAGTTAACAAGGAATATACATATACTTGTAACACTGTACAGGTTCATCCATATGTACTACCAGTATCAAATACTGCACAGAATCTTTTAAATGTGAAAAATAACAATAATGCAGCAAATATGTTGCACATATAATGAAAAACAAGATTTTTACATGAATAAAAATACTGATATTGCACAGATTTTATCTATATTGCACTGTTTTTTCTCTAAGTAGAACATAACATTGCACAGATTCAGTGGATGTGAAAACTGACAATGTTGCAAATATCTATAAATTAAAAAACAAGATTATTACATGAATGAAAACATTGATATTCCACAGATTTAATCTATAGTGCACATTCTTCTATAAATACAACAAACTGATATTACAAAGATTGCACTTGATGTAAAAATGACAATATTGCACATGTCTATATACTGAAAAACAATGATGTTGCACTGATTCTTCCATAAGGACGAATCCTGATAAAATACAGTAAATACTGATATTGCACAGATTTTTCTGGATGTGGAACATATTTTGATATGTTTATAATGTCTATTTTTATTAGGGCTGGGACTTTAACTTGTGAATTTTGATTATTTCCTTAATTGCAGAAGAAATTAGCGCATTTAATCTCACCTTTCTCAGTTCCCTAATTTCTGTCACACCGGTAACACTGGTGAATCCTCCAGCCCAGTAGGTGGCAGTAATGAACCTAAACTCTGTTTTCCAGCCGTGAAGAAGACGCACAGGACTCACTGATGTCAGTGCACAAGAAAGTTTGATGAACAGTGAAGAAAGACGAGACCACATTGAGCTTGTTGGGAGGAAAGTTTTGTTTTAAAAATCTTCCTGATGTCAGCTTGGATTTAAGCATGGTTGTTTACAAATTGTGCAACAAACAGTTTTCTGATCACCTCAATGCTGCTGTTAGCACCAGAGCTAACGTTAGCTACAACAGTCCTGGTACTGGCAAATGGTAGCCTAGCCGCGCTAGACCCATGTTCTGAAGCCACAAGGGTCTAAGACCGCTCGACAGGGAGGGAGGCGGGCTAAAAGGTTGTCTTTCAAATCACTCTGCAGCAATTGGGTAGGTATACAACCAATCAGTGCAACGAATAGGCTGATGTAGTTCCTAGAGCGCCGGCGGATTGTGGCTAAGTCCCAACCAGCGGAGCCGACTGGTATATTAAGGATTTGCCATATCCCGTCGGCATAAGTCCAAATACGTCTTTCTTCTCAATGAAACACTTCAGTGCCGTCCTTTGTTTATCTTTCAAGTTGAATTTTAGCTTCAAATCTTTAAGGGCTGTGGCCAAAGCCGAGTCCAAAGATAACTGTTTATTGTGCGCCGGTTGTTTCAGTCAGAATCGTCGTGCCTCTGTCGTCACTTCGTTACGCCCGCCTTCTGACTCTACACTTCATGGTGATTCGTCCGGCCAGTTTCAGGAGCATCCAACCTCGAGCCTTATGGAGGGTAACTAGACCCACCCTGGCAGAGAATTAAATTCGTTGCCGTGGGTTGTCTAGCGCGGTTAGGCTAGGCAAATGGTGTAGTCATCCCATAATAGACCACTTCAGAAGACACTAATAGTGCTTGAGTTTACAAAAAATCTTAAATTGTTTAATATAATCCCTATAATTGAGTTTGCAGTAATCTGTGAATGTAGTAGAAAGAAATGCAGATAAATAGAAATGAAACAAACATTTTGGTTATTTAAGTTCACGTATGTCTATTCATCGGCTCAGTCGTCAACCAAAATTTATTTAAACTGAAAAATTTTGCATTTTGTGTCAAACATTTCTATTAAACAAAAATGCGATTAATCAAGAGTAATTCTTTACAAAGCCCCTAATTAATTAGAAAATTTTTAAAGTATCCTACCGCAATTAATTACTTACAAAGCCTCTAATTGATTAGAATAACTTTTGTATTTGCATCCCATTTTTATTTATTTTTTACTTAATTTTTGACAACAGACTTTTTGCTATTTTTCTAATTGTATCTGTTTAATTTTTGTCATTTTGTATATTTGATATGTTCAGTTAACTGCATGTGCTTATCCTTTGACAACTGCATGTCCTTTTTTTGAGCACCGATGTGAATGAGACTCAAATTTCATTTTGTATTGTACAAAAGTATGACAATAAAGATTTATCTTATAAAGATGTTGCACAGATTCTTTTGGATGTGGAAAATAAAGAAATTCCACAGATTCATACACTGAAAAACACTGACATTGTGCAGATACTTGTGTTTGCTGAAGAAATCAATATTGTACGGGGTTGTTTTAAATGCACACTGTCTTCAGATGTCAGTTTTTTATGCAAATCTGTTGTAATTTTTATTACAAGCTAAAGCGTGGGTGGATATGCAGATAAACCTTCTGCAGCGTAAAACTCTTGTACGGCCGGTCCGGATGCTGAGTGATGAAGTTTGCGTAATGAGTTCGCTCCAAAATGGATGCAGAGCACGATGCAAAATATAAATCTCCATGTAGTCGGTGGCAGCTCTCTCTCTCTGCTTTAGCTGTAACATATATCACAGTTCTGAATTTCGTTTTGGGCAGCAGAATCACACACAACACGTTTCCTCGTAATGGTGACTGACATGAAAGGGATTCGGCCACGGTAATGACTCAGATTTCTAATCTGCCAAGAGGCTGTGATGGATCGGAGGCAGCGGCTGATTTACAGACGTATGAGCTGCAGATATATGAACGTCGCCTCACATATCTACATGTTCACTGGGCGCTACACATCTTGTCTGCTAATGAAGCGTGCAGCACGAGTCCGACATACTAATGAAAACGCGAGGTGATGAAGGCAGGGGGCGAAGTGTGCTATCTGCTAATGAAAAGAGAGCGGAGAGACTGTGAACTTGTTAAGTGGATTTTTAATACCGAAGCACAGACGATAAAGAAGAGCGTTGTAAGAGGAAATTCAAATTAATGTTAAATGCGGAAAAAGTGACATCAAATCTTATCGGGAGATGATCATTGGCGGTGGCGATGAAGACGGCTGCTACACGAAGGGGAAAAATATCTTAAATAAGTGCTACATGACTCACTCTGACACTGGATAAATTAACAGGGAGTCACCCGGCTTTTCATGGGTGTGTTCAGGCTTTTTCGTGGTGGGAAATTTAAGTTATTTAAATCTCGAGGAATCACTGAAGGCAAGTCCTCATTTACAGAGATGTCGAGAGTCCAGTCAGCAGAATAAAAAGGCAACAATCAATGAGACAAAGAAAGGAGCTCAGTTGAAATCAGTCACGTTCAAAGGCAGTCTAGTTGATGATCATTGGTTTGAACTCTAATAGATACCAACTTTGATGTTTCTGCAACATGTTCCAACTATATGTGGCTGAGAAGATTAAAGCATTTTAAAGCACCTGTATTGTCGGTACGTAGGACTTCACAAGTCCAACACAGGTCAAACTGGGCCTGCATATACAACAGTTGTTAGTGATGAACTGTGATTAAAATTGTGTGCAAAAGTCAGAAGCCGTGGCCGTGGTGACCCCCGGAATTTTGATGTCGCCATGAAACAGGAAATGCGGCTCCAATCTGCCTCAGACTTTACAGGTTTGATCAGAGTCCTGCCTTGATGACATCCCAAGGCCGATGACCATTCACAGGCACAGCACCACCTGGTGGACATGCGTGGGGATGGCTGAGTCTCGATCAACGATGCTTGCAGTTTTAATTTGGTTTGTTATGCTTAATAATTCAATTCGATTTTATTTTATTTACATAGTGCAGATTCACAACATACGTCATCTCGAAGTGCTTAGCATGGTGAGGTACAGACTTTATAAATTACAAAGAGAAAACAATAGAGTTGCAAACAATGCGATTTTAATCTGCTTTATGCAAGTGATATGAGTACTGAAGCATGAAGTTGAGGTTAAGCTCAAATTTACTTTATCAAAGTCGATCTTCATATTTCCATATGTGTGTGTCTACCGTCCTGAACAATGTCTGAGCTACAGTTATACCCGTTCTCAGATTAAAACTGGCTTCCACTGCTTGGGAATATCCTTTCTTGTGACACCCAGAGCATTAAAGGGAAGACAAAAAGGCCAAAACAAAGCATGGAGTTGTGCAGAACTCATTATTAAAACTGGGTTCCTAATTCCTTGTACCTGTGTTTGCAGTAACACGGAGCTCAGCGGGGGGGAGGATGAGCCGGCGGCGGCATCTGTTTCATCCAGCGCTCTGGCTCACCTGCACCTGCCAACACGAACATCCTGGTAATTGGTTTATTCATGGAAATGGGCTGAGCTAGTTGCTGCGTATCAAAGGTTCATGTAAAGGGTTTACCTCGGTGATACGTAAAGGGCAACCTCACAGCCGGAGACATGATGATGATAAAAACCCGCATGAGAGTGTGGCGACCTCTCCATGGCTCGAGCAACCCTTGACACTAAAGAGGAAAATGTAACACATCCAGCCCTCGACTGCTTTTGTTTTCCTCTCACGTGATTGATAAGATGGAGGTATTGATTCACTGCAGGGCTCTAAGCTGCGGTCGCCCAAATTTAATCCGACTGAAAGGTAACAACCCAGCGTGTTTGTGCGTGTGTTTGTGTGAATTATTCCTTATCCATTGATTGTTTGCCCCGTTTAATCCGAAATCCTCTGCAGGAGAGCCACTTTCCTGTTTTAATCCATCTCCGCTGAAGCCTGATAGCGTTTGCTTTCAAATTGCTCATAATAATCACTTCCCTGCGAACGCTGTGAAGATATGAAAACGCCGTTTGCTCTTCGCGTAGGATGTGATGGAGCTCAGTGTGACTGTGTTCGAACAGATCAAACACCTTCCTTAACTAATGGAGCTAAATGTTTATGGATTCAAGTTGAGATCTTGTTAATGGCAAACACACAGCGCTGCCTGGCAAAAACTACGCTGCATTCTCATTCATGTTTTCTAAGAAATGTGTTTTCTCCCAGAAAGGTGAGACTGTGATGTAGGAGGAAAGGTCCATGAAAAGAGGACGGAGGTAAAAGTTTACATCCAATTATGGACCATTACTCTTTGACTTAAGTTTTGTTTTCACTTCATGTTTGGTTTTGGTTTTAACTTGATGTTTGCTTAGATGTAGACACCGATACTATGTGCTTAGATTAAACATAAAATCAGATTTCTACAACAATAATTATTTGCTAGAAGCATTGTCACAATTTGTGTTAAAATGCAACTATTTTACAGCGTGTTTGAAGCCTTATCTTCATTTTCTGAGTAATAAATGTCACCACATCTTATATGTGGTTGGTTGGCTCAAAAGGATAGAGAGCAAAGCAATAAAAATGTAATGCATCACAAACACAACCCAACGGAACCTACATAACCTGCAGCTTCGTCATATAGAAACGTACATTTTTGGGCTGCCAACATACAGTACTTTGGTTAAGATACATAGATTATCTTTTCATCCCATCTCGAACAAATATTCTCAAGATACGTGTCCACTTGATGTGTTTTTCCCGCATATAAACTCACCGCATCTATAAATCTTGCACATGGTAGGCAGTCACTAGCGGGCCACTAGTGGTCACATGACAGCGCTTCCAGGTTGAATGTTCGGCAAATGTTTGGCTGCAAACGTTCTCTTTTATTTCGAAAACACCTTAGCGAAAAGTGTTTCTGAAAACATGTCAGATGAGAAATAAGCTGGGCAGCAGCTGAATCTGTCCTCGTTTCAGTTCAACGTTAGCTAGTTGAGATGTTTATCAAAAGTTTGTGATGTGTCGGATCGCTGCACGCCACATCGAATTTGCATAAAGTAGAAGTCGAGTGCACTTTATGCAAATTGCCTACGCCGGGGAGGTGCACCAGATCACAGCTTAAAATGCATCGCAACCGGACCAGCATGCAACGCGGTCAGTTCACATAGACAATGAATGGGATGCGGGAAATTGACGGATCTACTGGACATGTACCTTGAGACTAAAATTTCACTTTCTCTCATTGCTTGGTAGGCTTAGTCATAAATACTGGTCAAATTTATTGAAAAAAATCACATTTTGGTTAAAGTTTCTCAGCAACAATTACTCAATAGAAGTTTCATTAAGTTTAAACACCAAAACTATTTAGTTAGATTTAGGAAAATAGCACAATTTGGGCTACACAACCATTTCACGTTTGAAGTTGCGCCTTCTTTTTACGAGTTATGAATAATACCACATCTAGTATGTAGTTGGTTGGTTGAAAACAATTGACAGCAAAAGAATGAAAGTCACACTTGAATTGAAATTTCACAATAATAAATAAGCTTAGAAAAGGTTAGGTACCAAAAAAAAGTTAAGTTGAATTTAGGAAAATACAACAAGTTGGGTTAAAATACAACTTTTTTACACGATGTTCAAAGCTACCAAGGATTGACAGTAAGGCAGTAAAATAAATGGCAAAGATGTGTTGATGTGAAATGTATTTGTAATACGTCACAACCACAATCCAGCGGAAAATACGTTTCAGTCAAAATATATTAGAAAATGGAGCTTAGTTGTATATAAACATTGTTTTTGGGCTGCAAACATGCAGCAGTTTGGTTAAGATAGAGTATTTTATTGATCAGTTAAGGGCGATTGCAGAGGAACTTGAATGGGCAATTCATGGAGAAATTGCAGGTGTGATTGCTGAAAGCTGCAGTAAACTGCTGTTTAGTTGTACAGAAACATCATTTTTTGGGCTGCAAACATACAGTTTGTTGAAGATAGAATATTTTTGAATCCCGTCTCAAACCAATAATCTTGGACTAAAGTTTTGTTTTCACTCGTTCTTTAGTTGGGTTTAGGCACCAAAACTACGTGATCAGATTTAACTATAAATCCCATTTTTGGTTAGAACTTTCGCAACTATTTACTTGCTAGAAGGTTGAGGATTATTGTACAGTTTGTTTTGAAATGGAACTGTTTCACAACATGTTTGAAGGTTCTCCTTCAAGGTTGGCTGAAAAGGAAAGTAGCAGTAAAATAAATGGCAGTCATATAGAAACATTATTTCTGTTCTGCAAACATACTGTAGTTTTGTTAAAGGCATTAGAGGAGATTTAATTTCCTATGACTTTGAACGTAGCATGCGCATGCGCACATACAACCTCTCCCTCACCCCCCTCTAACCTCCCCCCTCTTAACATTTACGAAGAAACGCCCCCCTCCAGAAACTTGCGTAGGACTCGTGAAGTTGCCTACAGCCGCAGTATAATACAATAATACATTTTACCTGTCCAGAAGGAATTTAGCAACCAAGGCATCTGTCTTTAGGTCCATTTGTTGCTTGAGCTGACGCCATCGCCCAAATGACTCGCCAATAATCACTTTTGTTTTTGCATTCTCGCGATCCAGTCGTCTTTTATTTTCTCTGACCTCAAAAAATGCCTTTCTTTTACGGCTGGGTCCCCCTGGATCTTTATCTGTTATTATGTAAAAAAAGATGAGCAAAACAAGTCGCCAGCTAACTACGAAGCTATACCAAAGCAACACATACACAAAACACGTAAGTCCAAGGCGTACGTAATCTACGTAACTAGGCCTGAGCCGGAAGATTTTTGATTGACAGGAAAGGGGGCAAACCAAACGCCTCGGTCCGAGCGCAATGATTGGCTGATGTTTTTCAGGTCCTGCCATGTCCACAGTTATTTTTATTTATTTTTTTATTCTTTTAGAAACCATACATACAAGTCCACTAAAGATCAGTATATTCATTTTATGTGAATCAGACAAATTAAACAACAAAAACATCCTCCATAATGCCTTTAAGGTATTTTACTGATCCACTCAGGGTGATTGTAAAGGAATTCGAATGGAGAAATTGAAAATGTGATTGCTGAAAACTGCTTGCCGTTACAGGAGATTGAACAATTAAGACGAAGAACCTGCAATTTTATGTCAAAAGGACGAGCTGCTCTACTGACTGAGCCACAGAATCTAAAGTTTGGGTGACATTTTTCCAAAATACGGTATCAGTTCCTGCAGTCGGTTTTCAAGTTAGTGACAAAAGGAAACTGGTTCCTGCCTCAATGGGAGGTAAACTTTATTCAGGAAATCATAAAATAAATGATTATAAAAATGTAAACTACATTAAGTATAGGTTCTGAAAGGACAGAAAGGCAAGAAGGAATCCAGCAGCCCGTCCTGTCTTTACTGTCCAACAGCATTCAGCAGCCTGGTAATCATTTACAGCAGCATCTGTGAATACCAATCAGGGCCGGCTGATGTGTTCCTGCTGTCTGTTTGGCAGCGAAAATAAAAGGGCAGCGCAGGAGCTGAATGTTCATCATCTGATATTAGCCCCAGACAAAGCAGGCCTCTTTGATCAAGGCCCAAAGGTCAACGGCAACAGCTGTTGTGACGAGCCAAACCTTTTCTTCTTCACCTCGGGGGACGGCGGCCTCCCACCAGGCAGGAGCTGCTGCTTGGAGATCTCACAGCAGAGTGGATTTAGGAGGGATTTTTGAAAATCCTCTGCCGGTGAAAGCCACGGTCCTCTTCAGAAACACCTTGCAGTACAGCACAGCTCGTAAAACCGCTGGCCCCCACATCACCAGTGTGTTTCTGATGGTTTATTGATGCTTGTTTTTCTAACAACACGTTCATATTTCATGGTTAGGTTTGGTGCACATCATCCATTCGTTGCGTTTTATGTGTCCACCGGGGGGCCACTTAAATCCAGAGAGCACCGGGCTGGTCAAAGTCGATGCTGTCGAGAGCAGGAGATGCTGATTATTGACTTTCCCTATGATCAAAGGGGTTCTTTAGGTCTTTTTTTTTTTCTTTTTACCTCTTCTGCGCTTTGAGCCACTTTGATGTATCAGACAGTCATAGTGACATCCAGCAGCTATGAGGAGGGTTTACTGCTTTAAGGAGAAACTTAAACACTGCAGCAGCTTAAAATAAATCCTTACAGAAGATGGATTCTGAAGATATTCTGACTGAACATCAAGTCCTTTCAACATGATGTAGGAAAAAACTGTTCAACAAGAAACACAGCTCTGATTGGTTGTTCAAAACCTTAAAATGACCCCATCTTCTTCTAAGAGCTCAGACCTGCAGACTAAACAACTCAACCAGAGCTTTATATTCACACAGTGTTTTCATACCTCCAGGGGCCTGTTTCACGAAGCAGGTTCATTGAAAACTCTGAGTTTCTTAACCCTGAAATGAGGGAAACTCAGAGTTTTCCGTTTCACGAAGCGAGGTAACTTAACCCTGAGACAGAGGGGTAACTCTAGCCTGTTTCACAAAGAGGGGTAACTTAAACTCTCGGTCAGTTACCGCAGTAACAGACTCTATGACTCTAACCTGGTCACCAGCAGGTTTATCTGAGAAAACCTCGAGTTTCTCTCTGTCTCCGCCCTCTTTCAGCCACACACACTGTTTCATTTCCTCATTCATTCAGTCAGTAAGCGAGCGAGTTTTGGCGTAGAACAGCTTTTATTAACGATCCAGTGGATAAAGGAGCAGCATTACTGCACAGATAATTAAATATTCGTCAGTAGATTGTTATCAGACCGAGCATAAATGTTCTCGCATTTCTGGACAATTATCGGTTTGAGCGGTACCGTTTCGTAATCGTTTTAAGTCCATAATCTACATAAACAACCTAATCCGTCCTTACATTTACATTACCAACCAGTCATGCTCTCACATCCAGCAGATATTGTGTGTTGCGCTGCGGTTCTTTGCAAATGAAAGTTTTTATATAATGTCCATTCTAACACCATCTGGTGAATTTCGGCTTGAGTATATTCAGGTTCATAAAGATATCCCCTTGGCTGAATGCTGAAGTCAATATATTCATCGACATCGTCGCTGTCGTAGTCAGACATGTTGTTGTTAACTTTACGAGCAGTAAACAAAGTGAAACCTGCGCGGCTGCCAGCTGGAGGCAGCGCGGAGTGATATGGAGGGAGAGAAAATAGTGCCAAGCGTTTACGAGGTCTGACTTTTTCGTGGACAACGGTTTTGTAATGCAAATATATCACTCTTTTGAACACATATTGGTTTGAGAAGAAAACGCTTTATTTTCGTGACCCCAGCAAACTTGCCAGACTACCTTTGTCTGGACCAAAACCGGACCAGATCTCTGCTCACCGGACGCTGTCGGGGGTAAGTCTGTGTGAATGAACAACACTGCTGACGGGGATGCCATACAGATTCATGTCAAAAATCCCGAACTATCCCTTTAAACTAACATTTGGATAAATCTTTGGAGTGTTGCCTATTTACAATTACAAGGTCTGTTGTGGTGTGAAGGGGCCAAAAGACAAAAAAAGACACAAAAGAGAACTAAATAATCATATATATATATATATATATATATATATATATATATATATATATTACTGCTGTCAAAATTATCGCATTAGTGGGCGATAATTAATTTTTAGAATTAGTGCCGTTAAAAATTTTCACGCATTTGACGCATGCGCAGAATGACCCGCCCCATACAGCCCATAATACCACTCAGTGACACGCAGGGGGCAGAGCGGATGCAAGCGTGCGGTGAATGTAAACATGGAGGAAGAGAAGGTTGGTCCTCTGGATGGGGAATTTCAGTTTAAAAAGAATACAGATGGAACAATAAATAAGGAGATGGTAATTTGCACTCATTGCAGGAAGGAGTTCCGGTTCCACCGGAGCTATTCGAGCCTAAAGTACCATCTCGAACATAAGCATCTGGGGTCTTCCAGTCCCAAAGCTACAGCTAGCTTGCGACAGACCACGCTAACTGAGCGCCGGCCAATGACCAACTCCACCAAGGAGAAATTAACCAACACAATAGCTGAATGGGTTGCAAAGGACTGTAGACCGATTAGCATTGTTGAAGACAAGGGCCTTGCAAAAACAATAAGAGTAGCGTCCCTCGACCTGTCCTACAAGCCACCATGCAGAACCACAATAATGACTAGGATCCACAGCCTGTATGAGACCGAGAAAAAAAAAGAAGAGGCTTTATCTCAAGCGGAATATGTCGCCCTGACAGGAGACCACTGGACCTCAGTGAGTAATACTAATTACCTGGGAGTGACTGCACATCACATCACTAAAAAATGGGAACTGGTCTCATTCGCACTAACTGTAATAAAAACAGAAGAACGCCACTTTGCATCGGCATGCGCTGAACAGTTCCAAACTGTTGCGTGCAAGTGGGATATCGAAGGGAAAATTACAATCATAGCGACGGACAGCGCACGTAATATGGTTCCTACCATACGATCACATGCCATGTATCGCCCACATCATACAGAGAAGCATCACTGTGAGTCTGGCCGACAGTGGGTTTGACGCTGCGTTGGCCAAGTGTCGCAAAATTGTGGGTCATTTTAAGCAGAGCCCAGCGAACCTGGCGGAGCTGAACGCAGTGCAAAAGTCACGAAAAGAAACGGAGGAGCCACTGACCCAGGATGTTTCAACGCGGTGGAATTCCACGTTGGAAATGGTGCAGTGCCTGTCACGCAATCAAGCTGCAATAAAAGCCACCCTGAGCCAACAGCAGCATAAACTCGTTATGCTGACGCCAGCCGGATGGGACAAAATCCACAAACTTGAAACCCTGCTAGAGCCCTGTCGGTAAGTATGACATTTAATTCTGTGATTCTCAAACTGTCAAATTTCAAGTTCTCCTCTTAACTCTGATAGTTTAGCCTACATTGTGCACTGTCACAGACTTGTAAGAGGCAATTTAGACCATAAATCCACTTTGAGAACCACTAAAGTGACCACATATTGTGAATTGTAGGCTGACATCAAATTGATAAATGAATAGGCTATGTAATGTGACCATTCATTGCAGGCTGAAATTAAATGAAACAAATCAATCAATCAATCTCTGTGTGTGTGTGTGTGTGTGTGTGTGTGTGTGTGTGTGTGTGTGTGGGTGTGGGTGTGTGTTTTCCACTGCAGGTATGTAACTGAGCTCCTGGGTGGAGAGGCCTACGTCTCCTGCTCCATGGTACTGCCTGCCCTCCGCCACTTGCAGAATACGATGGAAGTGTCTGAAGAGGACCCTGCATATGTGGTGAAATTCAAGGAAAAAGTCAAGGACGACCTAACCTCTCGCCAACAGAACATCAACCAGGAATGGCTCAAGATAGCAACGGCGTTGGATCCACGTTTTAAAGACTTAAAGAGCCTCCCCAAGACAGAGAGAGAAGGCGTGTGGACCACACTTGCAGGAATGCTGCAAGACGAATCACCCAGAAGATCTCAACAGACTGAAGATGGGCCACCCAAGAAGAAAATGAACCTTCTTCTACAGCTGGGGTCAGATTCTGAATCTGAGGAGGAGGTACAGCCTGACAGAGCCATACACAGGTACAGAGCAGAGCCCATCATTGATATGGAGGATTGTCTCTTGCGGTGGTGGTCATCTCATGCAGGAGCCCATGAGAAGCTGGCCCCACTGGCTTGTAAATATCTGTCTGCTCCTGCAACCTCTGTTCCATGTGAAAGACTCTTCTCAGTAGCTGGTCATGTTGTGAACAAGAAGAGGGCAGCTTTACTGTCAGAAAATGTGAATAAGTTGGTTTGCCTCAGCGACTGGCTGGAGGATGAGTAGAGAGGAGGGCCACATTTAAATGTACACACACACACAGACACAGCAGAAGAAACATTTGATTTATATTATTATGATAAAAGCAGGTAGATTTAGCCTGATGTTCTGGTTTTGAATTTTTGATAAGAAAAAAAAGTGGCCCTGTTGTGCTAGTTTGAAGAGGGGGAAAAATACTGTCCCGTTAGTGAAAGAAAGAAAGAAAAGTCTTGTTGATTTTGAAGAGAAAAAAAAGAATACTGTCTAAGACATAAATTATGTTCTTGAACAATATTAATGCCATCCAGTGTGGATTTATGGTTGTAATGAACAAATACAGTATGTTGCTGTACAGTATATATCCGCCTTGTGTCATTTCTTTCCATTCTAACAGTAATTTACAGAAAAATATGACATATTTTGGGGATCATTTGAATTGTGATTAATTCCAATTAATTAATTTTTAAGCTGTAATTAACTCGATTAAAATTTTTAATCGTTTGACAGCCCTAATATATATATATATATATACATATATATATATATATATATATACATATGCATCCATGACATTTTATACCACCGTTTTACAGGCATCTGCTTTCTTTCTGTTGGCTGAGCAGAAGTCTGTGTTAGTTTAAATAGGCTTAATTATTTAGCAGGACATGATATGGATGCAGACATTTAGGCTATGTGTGGATAAAACAACTGTACAGTCAAACAGTCACTTAATATTTAGGCTACTTTACAATGTAAAACATGATCAACATGAAGTACCTCCATGAGATAATGCCGAGGTCTGACCTGTTTGAACAGTGTTTTTATATTTCATCTTAAGCTGCTGCCCCGTGCGCTTCTCCCCCGCGGGATTTCACCTACCGGTAAATGAAATAACTTACTAGGCTGCCATTAAGACAGTTATTCCCTGTAATATTATTACGATTACAAAGGACTACATTTAAACTTACGCATTGATCCGGGCAGTTCTCCACGCCGTCTCCCTCTCTTTTGCAGCAGCAGTGGTGTTACACTTCTTTCTAGAAACGTGTTCAAACTCGCCACATGAGCGCGTTAAAAACTTCCAGTTCAAAAACGCAGCCTTTCGCTTCCCCGTTTCCATGGTGACTCGTCGAATCGGGGTTCCATTGATGCTGTCTTTTCAGAGTTGCGGTGCATGCGCGTAACTCCGGGTCAAACTACTCCGAGTTGATTAAACCAACTCAAATCAGCCGTTGTGAAACCGAAAACTCAGAGTTTTCTATCTCAGAGTAGATCAACTCAGAGTTACGGAAGAAACTCAGAGTTTCTTGAACCTGCTTCGTGAAACAGGCCCCTGCTCTTACATAGTTTGTTTACAGTCATACTAGCAGCTCTTGGAGAACATACTTCAAGTTTGTCAAGAAGGTTGCAGTGCTAAAGCTGTTTACTTTATTGACTGTTTGCGTAGGACTACCTTCACTTGTCCACTTTTAGTCATTTGTAATAATTACAGGTAAAAAGAGGTCATCTGTGATCTTAATCCCATGCAATTTGTCATTTGTCCATTCCAAATTTCAGACCATATTTCCCCAAACAGAGACATGCATCTTGGTGATTTGATTTTTATCATATCTTCTTTTTTCTGTGAAGACTTAAAGAGCTATGATGGTAATTCTGAATGAAAGTTTGAAGAGCTTTGGGTTTCTAATTCAGGTAGTTCATGTTGCCACATGTGAAGACTAAAATCTGTAAGGATGATCAGATGGATGACGTTTATGGAACATTTTGCTGTCTTTCAGCTGATTCAACAGTTGTTATGTGGTGGCCTTTTAACATTATATCTAAGGAAAATGTCAGAGATTTCAAATAAACTGCGGAAAATTACTAAATCACATAAGGTTCTTAGACAATTTTTTTAGCGTTAGCATGCTATTGTTTGCTAATTAACACCAAAAGGCAAAGTACAGTTAAGGTAAGACAATTACTTTTTGCAGATGTTGCTCCCAAAATATTCTGATTCTTGAGATCACCAAAATCATGAGGATGAATCATCTGAAGACCTTAAACTTCCTCAGAAAGTTTAATATTAACCCATTTAGTAGATGCTGAGAAGTTTTTCAAGATAAATAACATTTAGGCCTTTTGATGACTTCATAGGATCATCACAGGATCCTCTGAGCATCATGAAGGTTTGCACTAAAATCCATAAAGATTCATTTAGTAGTTGTTGATAAAATTCAGACCAAAGTCATATTTGGATCTTATTTGGAAACTGATTCTGCTACTCAACCAGATAAGATCAATTTGCATCACTCGGTCACACTTTATTGATATTTTCCTTGTTGCATCAGTATAAAAGTTTTATTTTTGATTAAATATGCTTCGTTTCGGTTTTTAATGACAGTATTGATCTCCTCCTCTGCGGCTGTAGATCAGACGTGACCCTCACACTGCTGCTGTCCAATTACTCTTATTTTTCTGCCCTTTTTTACACGATCGCTGTCCAGAATGTCAGAGTGGATCTACTTTTAACTGCAGAGCCACAAGGTTGTTGCCTGCTTCCCCCTCATACATGTGACATTGATTTTCCTTAACGCGCTGCCCTGTAACAGTGCCGTAACACAACTTTACTCGTCGCCGCAAATGTCAAGCAATCAGGTGATTTTAAAAAGGTCAGCGTTTCACTGGATGTTTAACATGTTGGAGGGATTACGTTTTCCCAGCAGAGCTCTGCGAGGGTCGCAGTGAATCTTAACACGGTACTGGAATGGCTGTTTGACAAGCAGGCGAGCTCCCTCTGCGTGAACTATACAGAGACACCATACAGCCGCCATAATCCATTCCATCTATGGATGAACATGCCATATCTGTAAATGGCGTACGTTTTTCATTTTAATAATTACATGTCTGTTGGGGTTCCCGCATGGAATATGGAACTCTGAGGGAATATTCATCATGGAGCTGGAAGATGTTCCTGCAAGGTCACAGCGAACAGGGAGACCAGCAATGTACATTAATAAAACATCATAGTAACTATATTTTTTTGTATCTTTTTTTATAGAGCTGCTTGCTTTTTTGTATCTTATTTTGAGTTTTGTTGATAAACTGGATTCTAACAAATAGAAATGCTGTTTTGCTGCACAAATATGATGCACAATCCTGGTCAACAACAATATTATCTGATATAGATTATAATATTCTGACAGCTGAATATTGTCCTGATATAACTTAAAGTGCCATAAACAAATATTTGTCCCCTTCTCAGATTCTTATTTTTGCATATTTCCCCACTTTAAAGTTTAATCAAGGATGTCAAACTCATTTTACACCCTGTGCCAAATTATTAGGCAAGTAGGTTTTTTGTCCAAAACATAGTCTTAGAAATAAGTCCGGGCCTTCCCACTTTTAAATAGTCTTCTCCTACGCTAACTTTGTATCTGTCAGACATCATTTCAAATTATATTACATTTAAAGCAAGAAAATCACCACATATGTCAAAAGTGCATGTGCCAAATTATTAGGCAAATTTTAGCTTTCATCAAAAGGGGACAAAAAAAAGACTTAACGCTACAGAAAAGAGCCAAATAGTTCAGTTGCTGTCAGAAAAACTTACTCCCAATAAAATTGCCAAGAAATTGGGAAGAGATACTAGGACCATCAGAAAGGATATCAAAAATAGTCAAGACGGCAGAAAAAACGAGCTGAAAAGAAAAGAAGAACATTATCATCAAAGGATCTGAGAAGAATTAAGCGAGAAGCAGCCAGACGACTGCTGGCATCAAGTTCTACCATTTTTAAAAGCTGTGACTTACCTGAAGTTCCTGTAAGTACCAGATGCCGCATCCTAAGAGAGTATGGAACAGTCAAGAAATCACCCAAACAGCCTCCACTCAACAAAATCCACAAAGAAAAATGGTTGGAATGGGTAAAACAGCATCTAAAGACCAACTTCTGTGATGGTGCGTTGTCCTGCATCAGAATGACAGCCTTTTTGAAAGAAGCAGGCTTCTTGTTGAACCATTGTTTGAACAGGGTGTTGCTTAGTAGCTCGCAGTATGTCTCAGAGTTGATTTTTACCCCTTCTGGAACTCGAAAGGGACCCACAACTTCATCTTTAATAAGTCCTGCCCAAACCATGACACCACCGCCACCTTGCTGCCGCTGTAAACATCGTGGGGTTTCCTGTCCATTGGCCACCCATCTTCTTGCCCAGTCATCAGGGCCATCCAAGGTGACCCATCTCGTCTGTCCATAAAACATGCATGAAGTTGGTCTTTAGATGTTGTTTTGCCCATTCCAACCGTTTTCTTTGTGGTTTTTGTTGAGTGGAGGCTCAACACCTCTATGGAGAAATTCTGGCCCATTCTTCTTTGATGAATTGCTTTAGTTAAAATATATCAATGTCCTGTCTTGCAATTTGAACAAAAGCGATTCACAATGTAACGTTAAACCACTAAATCAAAGGCCACTAAATCACAGAGACACGGATGTAGGTAGAAAATGATGCAACTCTTGTGGTGCTTTTCCACGAGCACCTACTCGGCTTGACTGGGCTCGACCCAACTCGATTTGTGAGGTTTTCCGTTCGGATGTTGTCCCTGGTACCAGGTACTATTTTAGTACCTACTTGGCCAGGGGTTCCAAGCGAGCTGAGTCGAGCCAATAACGTGACATCTACAGAGTGCAGGCCACTGATTGGACCGGGAGTGACGACACACAAGACTTGTACAGTCGGCGAATGAAGAGGTCGAGACTTCTGTCTTTGGTGGTGGACCAAAGAATACGGAGGGAGCTGGACAGTGCCACTCGCAATGAGAAAGTATATCAGGAGTAGGCTTGTCACAATACCAGAAATTTAGTAGTCGATACCAATACCACTTAAATTCTATGATACTCGATACCACTCGATACCACGGTAGCGGAGGTAGCAGGCGCGTTGTGCCACAGAATTGACAGTCCATGTCAAACACTGTGAGCTGTATAGTAGTCCAGATATATATTTTAGATATATTTATATATTAAACGAGGCTTCAAGGCACACAATTTGCCCCGAGGATATTTTGTAATCAAATTATTCGGATTATCTGAGGAATCTTTTCAGCCCTGAATGTCACAAAACTATTATGTGGGACAAACAAGGCTGGACACGCTTGTTATTTTGCCATGCAGCTCATTTACTATGGGCTGGGCTCATCTAATCATTGTAACGTAATTAGATATGAGCAACAATGATAACACGTGAATTCAAATGCACTCACCTTGAATTCTGTGTACAACTGTGTACAACTCTGGTACAACGCGGGCCGTTTTGATATCTGCATAAGCATTTTTCGAAATAGAACGACACTGCCAACTGGATGATAGAAACATTATACACCGATTCTCACGAATCCGCCGGTATAAACCACTTTCAGATGTGATTACCACAGCGGGTAATATAAACACATTTGTCTGACAAACAACGAATATCCATCCATCCGTTCTCTATACACGGTTTTAACGTACACAGCGCGACTCACATTTCCGGGTTCATTATTACACACAGACGAAAATATTCCACAAAAAACGGCCATAATCCAACCTTGGACATCCAGACGAAACAAGCCAGTAAACTATTTTGTCCAAAACATGTCTTGAAGTCGGTATATAATCCACGAATAGGTCGTTTTCGAGGAAAAGCACCTCGCGATGCGTGTCCAATATTCCCTGTATTTCTCGTCATATTTTTATTTACAAATAAAATATTAGCGATTTTTTTTGTACTGAAAATGGCTGGAATTGACTGTACCTTATAGGGCTACATGTTTCGCCAAGTTGGACGTGTTGGTCCCCTTCGCTGTGCTGCGGTGACGGCATTTTTTGCAGACGGGTTTTTCAGGATCAATAACCAATCCGTCCTCGTCAGCCTCGAATCCAAAATACTTCCAGAGCGACTTCTGGCGTTTTTTTTTTTTCAACTAATTGAGGGGCAGCTGCTGTTGTTGAGCCAGGTGCGTGTGCCTCCGCCATGCTGCATGTAGTTGATCTCTTTGCAGTGTAGTCAGTCATGTGATCAGCACTGTGTGAGGGTTACCAGATAATCGCTCATTTACAGCCAAAAAAACAACGCTAAAGAAGCGGCCAGATCTGGCTCCTCGGTACCTACGGTACTTTGGGTAGTCTAGAAAAGTCAGTACCGTCACATTTTCTGAATCTTAGTACCCACTTGCTACCGAAGTATCGGTTCTCATGACAAGCCTAATCAGGAGATCTCTGAGTCGATGGCCACCCACGGATACAGCAGGACAATGAAGCAGTGTGAGATGAAGGTGAATAAGCTCAAAAGTGACTATCGGTCCATCAAGGACCGCAATGTCCGGAGTGGGTCAAACTGGAGGTGTTGGAAGTCAAATGGACGCCATTTACAGGCATCGACCGGTGAGCAACAGGAGGGAGAGTGGCCTCGACTCCTGCATTATTGGAGACTATGTACGAAGACGGTGATTGTTTTGTGACTCCACCCACGATGAGGTGGTTCTCATTTGTAATGAAAAATGACCTAAACCGAGTCAAGTCGAGTTAAGTAGGAGCTAGTGGAAAAGCGGCATTAGATTTGTAGACTTTCAGATGACTTCAACAAAACATAGCAGTCTAATTTCTGAGGTCTTTCCCTTTTTCATCCATTTCCAGTCATTTCCCACTTTTATCTTCCAGTTATTTGTTAACTTATTGTTCCATAAACATGACCATCTGGTTGACAATAATTAAATTGAATTAAATGCAAATTTTATTACCTTCATCACGTACCTGTCAATTCTTGCTAACATCCTTGTTTATTACAGATGTGTCTTTCTGTAAAGGGGACTTTTCTCATGCTGACTACATGTAATTTCTGTCAACCATGAAGCTATTTTTTACCAATAAAGAGAACTTCTAATGCCAACAACATATATTCTTTGTCAGTGATTCGGCAGATCTTTTCAAATGAGGCTGATTTCTGCAAACTTACAGTGTTCTTTAGATGGCATACATATGTTTTCAGCACAGATCTCTAAATTACACATCTCAATGGTCCAACGAAACAAAGAGCAAGTTTTATGGATGAAGTTGCATGAAGATTCATCTCTCCAGATGTAACTTCATGTGGTTTATTTTCATTATTTTAGCAACTGTATCATTAACCAACAGGTTTCACAAAGGTTTTTTGCGTGTACAATGTGTATTTATATTGATAATGAGCTTCCAGTTCTTTGAGTTTTGCATTTAAACTCAACTAAACAACTCAGAGGCCGCTTTATTACCTACAAAATTAACCACAGCAACAAAAAGCTGCACCTCTCCTCCAAATAACTTGAAATTCAGCTCGGTAGTTTTTTGTGTGATCTTGCTGACAAACACACAGAGAAACAAACAGCACAGATAACATATCTCCAAATCGGCTCTTGGCTCATTTGGCACAGGATAAAATCTCACCCAAAAAAAACTCGAGTCGCAACCCAAAGTTTATCTGCCGAGATTAAAACAAAACAGTTGAAATCCAAGCAAAGTAGCAGAGACGAGACAAGACTAACAGCTTGAAGGTAAGTTCTGCTGAATAATTTTCTCCTTTCCCAGACTCTGCGGGCTCACTAATGCCAACTTTTGTCACTTTTTCCTTTGTTTTTGGTTGTTTTTTCCCTCCTCATCCTCCAGTATTTTGTTTGTTCTGGTCTTTCTTGCCTGCTGCTTCATCATCTGCACACCTGAGCTTCATCTTCCAATCAAACTTCCCTTCACTCTCATCCAGATCATCAACCCGCCAACATGGCACCATCTCTAGTTTGTCTTTGCCTTCGAGTCAAGTAATTATGTTTTCTCTCGGCTTCAAGTTCATACTCAGCCTTCGCCAGATCCATACCTGTTCCTGATCCAACCTGCTCAACTCGATAGCTTCACTCAGCAGAAATCAGCTTAAATCTCCCAAGTCCTGCTCGATACCTCAAACCGACTCCAGACAACTTCTCTGCACAATCCAGAGATGATTTGCGCCAATAAACCTGCTGAATCTCTCTTCTCTGGGTTTGGATCCACAACTTTCTTCTTCTAAACATTTGTATTTCTTCGTAAAGACGGCGTTTAATTTATTTACCGACATGTAAACATGTAAGGTTTCTGACATTGGTAAGAAAAACCTTAAAGGATGGTCAGGTAGCCAGTATATGTAATTAGGAGTGGAATTAGGTTGAGTTATTTGTGAAAAGAGTCAGAATGAAAGGTGAATGAAAGTTAATTAAATGTTTGTATACTGGATGTGTACAGCGGTGTAATATGGTCCTCATCTATGATACCAGTCATTCAGTCCTCTCAAGCAAATTTAATAAGAGCAAGGAAGAGATTAGGGTGAGAAAAAACTGTTTATGCGTATTAGAGAATATAAAAGACAAGCAGAGAGACAGATGGAGGGAGGACGAAGGAGGAAAGGGAAATATGGCGACATCGTTTGAGGACCAAACTGAATAAAATAGATGCGTGATTGTACTGTATGTGTTTGTGAGCTGATAGCATTGTGAGTCTTATTACTCCAGTTAATCTCCATCTAACCGTCCTCCTCTGTTGTTTACATGCTACATTTTCCAGACATTTTCCATCTAATTGCACTTTTTTCCCCTCCTTTTTCTTCTTTCTGACAGAAGACCCTCCCCCCGTTTCTACTTTCCTAGCTGTCCTTGACTAGTCGGCTAATTAGTTTTGCTGTAATTACCTGCTTCAGTGCATTGTAATAGTCTCTCTTATTGTTTAGGGGGAAAAAAGAAAAGACTCGCGCGGAGCAGGTACAATGAGGAGAAAAAAAATGACTGCCGTGTGCTGATTGCCTTTTTTTATTTGTTGTTTCGCTCGAGGCCAGACTGAATGTCAAATCTGTGGCAAGACTTTCAGCCGTTTTGATGTGAAAGGGCAGAGAAATAGAAAAAGAAAAAGGAAGCTAAGCCTTTCGTCCGCCGGCTCCTTATTCAGAAAGCTCCGACATGTAGAATGGAAAGTAGGTTACTGGAAACTGTATGAGTGTTGGAGGGGGAAGAAAAAAGAAGGGAAAAAAAGCTCTGACACTGCCTGGGAGCGCTCTAACTTCCAGGTTTAAAGGGATTTCTGCACAAGTCCTCCAAACTGTCGACACGATGCATTACTGCTGCTCCCGCTGCCTTCCAGGACTTCCCATGTGAGCTTTCTGACAAGGCAACAATGGTTGGAAGCGCTTTTTTATTTCAATGAAAGGCTACAATCACACAAAGGTTCTCAAGACCCCTTCTGTTAATGTTTGGACTTCTTGTTGGTGTCAGGAGAAACATCAGCTGTTAGTAGGAAAGATAAACCAAACAGTGACTTCTAGAAACGACCTCTTACGCAACTATTACGAAAAAGAAATCATCTTAAAGATCTCTCTGGTCAAAATCCAATTTTTGTACGAACAATCCTTGTTAATTACAGATGTGTCTTTCTAGACACATTTTTTTTTCCTTTTATTCTTCTTCAGATTTCAGTGTCACCATCCATCCATCCATCCATCCTCTATACACCGCTTTATCCTCATTAGGGTCATGGGGGGTGCTGGAGTCTATCCCAGCTGACCCGGGCGAAGGCAGGGGACACCCTGGACAGGTCACCAGTCTGTCACAGGGCTACATATACAGACACACAATCACACTCACATTCACACCTACGGACAATTTAGAGTAACCAATTAACCTCAGCATATTTTTGGACTGTGGGAGGAAGCCGGAGTACCCGGAGAAAACCCACGCATGCACAGGGAGAACATGCAAACTCCATGCAGAAAGATCCCAGGCCCAGGCCGGGATTTGAACCGGGGATCTTCTTGCTGCTAACCACTACCCCACTGTGCAGCCCCTTCAGTGTCACTGAAGGGGCTGAATTAGTCTGGTATTACAGCTTGTGTAGTGTACATCATCAGGCAGCACTCTGTGGCCATGATGGAGGAAGAACCGCCTCTTAAATGGGACCAAGACAAAGGAGTTGGTTGTGGACTTTTCGAAGATCCGAGCTAATTTCAACACCATCGCCATTAGAGGTTTTAATGCCTCTACACACTGTGCGATTCTGTGCAATCTGCACAAAGCAAACTTCACATCGTGGCCAAAGATTATTAGATTCATGCCATACAGTGTAGCAAACTGAACTTCTAAGATTGTTAAAATCGCACAGTGTGTAGAGGCCTTTAGAGAGCTGGACAGAAAGCAGCAGACTGGACTGGAGGTAAAACACTGAAACTGTCTGTAGGAAGGAATTCTTGGAAGCTAAAATCTTCTTTTGCATGCAGCAAGATGTCGCAGATCTTTTACCAGATGATGACACAAAGAAACTAAAGATTCTGAAAAAGAGGTCATTCTGGAGCTTCTTTATGTAGCTGTTGAGAGAAGGATGTTGCACAAACCGCTCAACATAATTTAGAACACTTTACATCTGATGCATGACCGAATAATCAGACAGTTGGAGGCTTCTTCTTCTTCTTCTTCTTCAGAAAGTCATTCCTGTCCGCTGCAATAATGCTGTATAAACTGGGCAAGGATAGAACTTTGCACTATCAGAGTTCTATCTTATCCTTATTCTTGCAAATCAGTTTAAATGTTTAATCTAGTACAGTAATGTTCATGAAGATATAGTTCAAAATTTGTGCATTTTTAAACAGTTTACAATTCAAATAATGTAGCTATAGTCATTTCTGACGGCTTTTTGTTACTTTGGGTGAATTTGAGGCTTTTTGGACCACTTTGGACACATTTTAAAGCATTTTAGACCCTTTTAAAAACTAATTTAGAACAAATTTTAAGTCTATTAGGACAGATTTGGGTCCTTTTGTCATTCTAGACATGATTCCAGTCACTCTGGGGATTTCTGAGTTAAGTTGAACCATTTAAAAAACACTTTAAACAAGTTTAAAAACATTAAAATGGATTTCCACTCATTTTGGAGAGGTTTCAAGTCATTTTGGACAACTTTGTGTCTGTTTATGAATTGTTTAGGCAATTTTACACAGATTCTAACTCAAATAATGTAGCTGGAGTCGCTTTGAGTCTATTTGGACAGGTTTGAGTTGTTTTGGACAATGTTGGACTCATTCTGGACAAGATTACAGTCATTTTGGGGAATTTTGAGTCTTTTTTAACCATTTTTTTTTTAATTAATAAGTTTCAAAACATTAAAATGGTTTCAAGTAATTTTGGGCAATTTTATGCCCTTTTTAAATTTGTTTTTTAGGTAATTTAGACAGTTTCTATTTCAAATAATGTAGCTGGACATGTTTCAACCATTTTGGAACTCATTTCAGTCACCTTTGCATGAATCAGGGTTTTGTTTCTCATACAGGACTCGTAGCAATTATTTCTGTCCTTGAATTGCAAATGTTTTGCGTTTGTCTGCTCGCCTTCATGTTTAAAACAAACATCTTTAGCTCCTGTTTGTTTTCTAGATTGCAGTTTCCTCAACATTCTGCTCGAATGTGCTCTGGCCTCCGATCTGCTGCCTGTCAAAGCGGATCAAACGCAGCTCCGTCACCAGCAGCTCAAGTACTGTCGGTGGTGCATTTACAGCCCGACAGCAAATTACATCTTTTCCTTTTCTTTGCATACATGCACTCAGAGAAACACTTCCCCGTATCTCCCCGTTTCCTTTGCATCTGTCTCCTCCTGACTCGCTGCTTTTGTGTTTTGCTCGCTCAGCGGTGCGGCTGCAGTCAAACAGATGACATGCATTGTGTGTGTCTGACTGCCACTCGAACAAACACCGCTGGCAGCGCAGTGAGTGTGTGTGCGGGCTCATAAATTGGCAGTCAGGGTGTCAGCGCTGGCACCGAAACGGACTCTTCATGAATCTGGAGGCTCACTAGAGCTGCTGTTCATTTATTCAGAGCGTCACACAGAGACAGGAGGTGGAAGGAAGTCTGAGGAGAACAAACCGGAGTGCTACTGACAGAAGGGAGCGAATGTGATGCAGTCTAACATCCTGACCTCTGTCAGTGAGACAAGCCTGATCATCTTCAATTTGACCGATTTTTAAATTTTAAACTGGTGAATACTGAGTTAAAGGTTCTTACAGAAGGTGCATCATGTTGATTTTTGTGTCATTTTCTTTGCACTAGTCTGTGGATCAATGTTTGTTCAGAAATAACGCAGCTGGAGTCTTGAAATGTTGCAGGTTCATTGATATTTACATGTGGTCTTCAATGGTACAACCCTGCTTTGGTAGAATAATACGAGTTTCAGATTCTTTTTATGTCCTTTAGAACAATTTTAAGTCATCCTGGGCAAGTTCTGAAGCATTTTAAACTAATTTTGGACTGGATTCCAGTCATTTTGGGGCAATTTTGAGTCATTTTGTACAATTTTTAAGTGACTTCGGACACGTTTTAAGGCATAGTAGACCAATTTTTAACTTATTTGTGACCAATTCTGAGTCAGTTTGGACAGGTTTGGTCATACATGAGTTAAACTGCTTTTAACTCATTTATGACAGGTTTTAAGTTACTTTGGGCAATTTTGAGACCATTTGGACCATTTAGTACACATTTTAATGCATTTTAGGCCATTTTTTAAAACTAATTTTGGACAAGTTTTAAGTAATTTTGGGCAATTTGATCCTGTTGTACATTTTTAGGCAATTTTAGACAGTTTCTAACTCAAACAATGTAGCTAGGGTTGTGTTTGACAGGTTTTTGGTTACTTTGGGCAATTTGGAGTCCTTTAGGTCAAATTTTGAATGATTTTGTGTGAGTTTCAAAGCATTTTAAATTGCTTTTTTATTCATTTATGGCAGGTTTTACGTTAATTTGGGCAGTTTTGAGCCTTGTTGGACAATTGTCTAATCATTTTAGACAAGATTCAAAACATTAAAACGGTTTTTGACTCATTTTGGACAAGTTTCAAGTAAGTTTGTGCAATTTTTGTCCTTTTTGTAGATTTTTGGGGAAATTTTAGACAGTTTCAAAACTAAATCATGTAGCTGAAGTCATTTATGATAGGTTTAAGGTTACTCTGGGTTAGGTTTGGATGGAGGTAAAAGTGATCTGGTTGCAGTTTTTATCAGAACTCAGATGTTTTTTCAACCCTGAAAATGTCACGTGTCTATTTACTGTACTCTGAGGCTCAGAAATGATGGAGAAAAAAAATGGATCCACTTCTATGTACTTCAATGGTCTGTAACTCTGACAATATTCATAGTTTGAAGGTAAAACTTTGCATGACCTCATTAAATAATAATAATAAAGTTATTGTATATAAAAAAAACAGCTGCCTCTGAGGAGGTCAGGTGGAAACTTTTGTACAGATTCAGTTGATTTTACATAAAATGACCCAGTGCTTTTAAACCTTTCTCTGTATCTGTGCTTAAATAAGCATGCTTTCATAAAACACTTATTTGCTATTATAACCTGTGTTTAATCAGTTGATCTAAATTCATTTAGTTCCCTTTTGAGTTGTTTACACAGCATAACAATGATTCTGTTTATGTCTCATTGCATGTAATTCTGTACATTTTTTAATGCAGTTATGCAAACCATGTGTATTTAACACAAGAGCACGACTTCAGAGACGTAAACTGGCCCACAGGTCTTAAATCAGCTTGTAGAACTGTTGAAACGCACATTAAATGGTGATGCAGAAGCTGTTTTTGCTCCTCTTTCTTGGTGCTAAGCTGTTAAACATCCCTGAAAACACGGGATAAACCGATTTTATTTTCTATTGTCTGTAAAATTGTGACTAATCTCATAATCTGCTCAGATTCATCCGTTTGAGATGTTATCAGCCCATTAAATGGCTGTTAGTCACTGCTGTCCTTTTCATGCATATGGCGTCCTAAGCCTTCCAGTTGGCTCTTATTATAGCATTTAATGCCACTTTGCATCTACAAAAGGGATAAAAAGTCCACATTTGGTGCTTGGAGAAGCTGGTAGAGGAGCAAGTTGGCAAACTTTCACTCTGGACTTTAGTTTGAGTCCCATTTCTGACCCTAATTTTAGCTTTTTTTTTCTCTTTTTCAGTGTGAATTGACTTGTATTTTCAGTCATGATAGATTTAATTTAGGCAAAACTACTTGGCTGAGTTTAAAAAAAGTTCCTGGTTTAGTTTAAAAAGCAGCTATTAGACAAATTTACCAAATGAGAAAGCTCAGATCTGCATGTTTATCAGGTGACAAGTCCACTGTAAGTTTGGCATGCACTTTTTCACACCGTTGGCATCATTTTCTGACCTGATAGAAGTTGAATGAGCCTCATATTGGTCCATATTTACTTTCTAAACCATCAAACTACTTCATTAAATCCATGATTGTGAGTAAAACATTCTAATTGATTGTTTTTTAGATAAAATGTTTGAGTTGTAAACATCATTTTGAAGGGTTAGGTTGACATAATGTTGTTGTGTATCAGGAGCCCCTTGAATCTCAATAAAGTCCATTAATATTAATGGAAAATGCATTAAGTTTTGCATATTCAGCTCAAATTTTTCTTGTTTGCGGTTGTCAAGATATAAATATTGTGGGGTTTTTTCAAAAAAAGGAGGAATCAGGTAAAGTTTGGTTGGTGAATGAATATATTTTCTAAAAGCTACTACATGAAGACAAACACAAAAAATGTCAAAAGTGCTGCAGAAGATCTAATTGAAGCAACTTTATTTTTTTTAAATTGAGTCAACTTAGGAACATGTGTTCATAATTATGGAAATTAGGTACAAAACACTTTAAAATAACAAGAGAATACTGGTTGGAAAGCTTAATATTTTAATGAATAATCAATTTTAAAACTTGAGTTCATGCTCTTAAACATTAAATAACTAAGAATAGTTTGACTGTAGAGGAAAAGCAGGTTGTTGGTTGAACATAATTCCATCAGAAGTTGTCGTAATTCAGAAAACTGATGCAAACAGTTGCATTGATTGTTGATTTAATGCAGCGAATCAGGTCTCACAATATTCTACATCTTTTTCTTACAGTGGCAATTATTCCATATTATATCTGGAAATGTATTTTTGAATAATGTTTTAAGATGATATACAGTGCCTTGTGAAAGTATTCGGCCCCCTTGAACTTTTCAACCTTTCGCCACATTTCAGGCTTCAAACATAAAGATATAAAATTTTAATTTTTTGTCAAGAATCAACAACAAGTGGGACACAATCATGAAGTGGAACGAAATTTATTGGATATTTTTTACTTTTTTAACAAATAAAAACCTGAAAAGTGGGGCGTGCAATATTATTCGGCCCCCTTGCATTAATACTTTGTAGCGCCACCTTTTGCTGCAATTACAGCTGCAGGTCGCTTGGGGTATGTCTCTATCAGTTTTGCACATCCAGAGACTGAAATTCTTGCCCATTCTTCCTTGCAAAACAGCTCGAGCTCAGTGAGGTTGGATGGAGAGCGTTTGTGAACAGCAGTCTTCAGCTCTGCCCACAGATTCTGGATTGGATTCAGGTCTGGACTTTGACTTGGCCATTCTAACACCTGGATACGTTTATTTGTGAACCATTCCATTGTAGATTTGGCTTTATGTTTTGGATCATTGTCCTGTTAGAAGATAAATCTCCGTCCCAGTCTCAGGTCTTTTGCAGACTCCAACAGGTTTTCTTCCAGAATGCTCCTGTATTTGGCTCCATTCATCTTCCATCAATTTGAACCATCTTCCCTGTCCCTGCTGAAGAAAAGCAGGCCCAAACCATGAGGCTGCCACCACCATGTTTGACAGTGGGGATGGTGTGTTCAGGGTGATGAGCTGTGTTGCTTTTACGCCAAACATATCATTTTGCATTGTGGCCAAAAAGTTGGATTTTGGTTTCATCTGACCAGAGCACCTTCTTCCACATGTTTGGTGTGTCGCCCAGGTGGCTTGTGGCAAACTTTAAATGAGACTTTTTATGGATATCTTTGAGAAATGGCTTTCTTCTTGCCACTCTTCCATAAAGGCCAGATTTGTGCTGTGTACGACTGATTGTTGTCCTATGGACAGACTCTCCCACCTCAGCTGTAGATCTCTGCAGTTCATCCAGAGTGATCATGGGCCTCTTGGTTGCATCTCTGATCAGTCTTCTCCTTGTTCCAGGTGAAAGTTTAGAGGGACGGCCGGGTCTTGGTAGATTTGCAGTGGTCTGATACTCCTTCCATTTCAATATGATTGCTTGCACAGTGCTCCTTGAGATGTTTACAGCTTGGGAAATATTTTTGTATCCAAATCCGGCTTTAAACTTCTCCACAACAGTATCTGGGACCTGCCTGGTGTGTTCCTTGGTCTTCATGATGCTCTCTGCACTTTAAACAGAACCCTGAGACTATCACAGAGCAGGTGCATTTATACGGAGACTTGATTACACACAGGTGGATTCTATTTATCATCATCAGTCATTTAGGACAACATTGGATCATTCAGAGATCCTCACTGAACTTCTGGAGTGAGTTTGCTGCACTGAAAGTAAAGGGGCCGAATAATATTGCACCCCCCACTTTTCAGTTTTTGATTTGTTAAAAAAGTATAAAATATCCAATAAATTTCATTCCACTTCACGATTGTGTCCCAATTGTTGTTGATTCTTGACAAAAAATTAAAATTTTATATCTTTATGTTTGAAGCCTGAAATGTGGCGAAAGGTTGAAAAGTTGAAGGGGGCTGAATACTTTCACAAGGCACTGTATTCATTTTTTGCTGTATTACTGTGTCAAAATCGGAAATTTTAGTGAATTATCTTCCCTCCAGTAGTTTTTGTGGCTGCACCTTCCAGCCCACATATTTCTGTTGGAGCTGTCCTTTAAAAAACAGACTTCCAGAGTTACAGTTAAAACCCGGACAGACGCATTTAAATCTGTGTTTGGTGGAGGATCAGCGTGGCCTCATTTGTGTAACAGACTCCCTGTTCTCTCCTGGCTCCTGTCCTTCCTGCTCATCTTCGCCTCTCTGCCTTTGTTCCTCCCGTCGCGGTAAAGAAGGAGGCCACCATCTGTGGCAGCACTGAGGCCAAGTCATCTATTAATCAGAGCCGCGTTTACAAGCGTCCTTAATACAGGCTGCCAAACGCACACAGCAACATAATGCGGGTAAATATTTAAAGAGCTGCTGCGGTCGGTGCCAGCGTCTCCTCTGTTGAACTGAACAATTTGTAGGTGTCTCAGGGAATCAAACAAGCAAACAGGTGAGCAGCGGAAAGAAGAAGTCGGAGACAATCGGTGGAAAATACACCTCAAAAAGTTCAATCACACTTTTTCCTGCTGGTCGTGAAAGAAAAGTGACCTTTTAACTGCTTTTATCTCATTTATGACAGCTTTTAAGTGACTTTGGGAACTTTTAAATCCTGTCGGTCAATCGTCTGACCATTTGAGACACGTTTCAACACATTAAAAAGGTTATCAACCCATTTTGGATAAGTTTCAATAATTTTGGGCAACATAGTGTCCTTTTGTGCATTTATTAAACAATTTTAGACAGTTTCAAATTCTAATAGTGTAGCGAGAGTTATTTGTGACAGTTTTTTCAATTTGTTTGGGCAATTTTGAATCTTTTGGGGGGAATTTTGGACATGTTTTAAAGCATTATAGACCTTTTTTGAAGTAATTAAGGACAGATTTCATGTCTATGAAGACAGATTTGGTTCCTGTTGGACAATTTTTGAGTCATTTTGGAGATTACAGTCATTTTGAGAAATTGTGTGTCTTTTTGTACACTTTTCAGGCAATTGTAGACAGTTTCTAACTCAAATAATGTAGCTGGATTCATTTACGTCAGGTTCTTAGTTATTCTGGACAAATTTGAGACCTTAAGGACAATTTTTGAATGATTTTGTGTTAAG
The DNA here is from genome assembly GCF_021347895.1 of Acanthochromis polyacanthus. Lineage (NCBI taxonomy): Eukaryota > Metazoa > Chordata > Actinopteri > Pomacentridae > Acanthochromis > Acanthochromis polyacanthus. The sequence continues at coordinate 30,043,363 of NC_067129.1, read as the reverse complement.
TTTCAAAGCATTTTAAACTGTATTTTTTAAACTCATTTCTGACAGGTTCTAAGTTAATTTAGGCACTTTTAAATCCTGTTGGACAATTCTCTAAGGATTTTAGACACGTTTCAACACATTAAAATGGTTTTCAGCTCATTTTGGACAAGTTCCAAGTAATTTTGGGCAACATTGAGTTCTTTTGTACTTTTTAGGCAGTTTTAGACCGTTTCTAACTCAAATCGTGTAGCTAGAGTCATTTATGACATAGTTTGAGTTACTCTGGGTTAGAATTGGATGGATGTAAAACTGATTCGGTTGCAGTTTTTATCAGAACTCAAATGTGTTTTTCATCCAAAAATGTCCTGTGTCTATCTGCTGTACTGATTCAATCCTTCCTTTCAGCAGAAACCAGCTGGCTCTAAGTGACAACCCGTAAACTGCTTAGGGGCATCTCAGCTGTGCCTTCAAGCAAGCCACTTAACCTCTGATTGCTCATGAATTGCTCGGCTTCCAGCTGTGAACGTGTGAACACAGAGTTGTGAGGCAAACCTGCACGAATAAATACGGGTTAAACGAATAGAAACATAGCTTCTGTTCTGCAGGTGGATGCTTCATCCTCAAATTAACCAGCTGTTAAAAGAGCAAAAGGTGAAATAATTCTGTCAAAAATGGAGGAATGAAAAGTTTAAAGTGATATTTTATGGGGAAAAAGGCTAAAATGTTTACTGGAAATACAGTTTTGAAAAAAAAAGTACGGTAATATGAAACAGAAAGCAGAAAATGAGTTCGTAAACGGAGAGACTTCTGACTCAGTGTTCCAAGTAAAGCTTTAGACATGAAATTACACCAATGATGAATTCTTCAGTGGTGCATCAACACTTCACAATTCTTAATAAACCTCACAAATAATGAGAATATTACAATATACTTATAAATACAGGTTAAATGAATTTTATTTTGCAAATGATGCAAAATAAAATTCTCAAAATATAAAATACATATTCAAAATATATCAGTATTTTACTTACTTCCTCTCGTACAAGTTTGAGGCAGACCAAAGCCAAAGCAACACATTTAGAAAGTAGGAAAAGTAAATAAAAATAGCGACAGCAATTGTTGCTGGTTTGATTAAACTGCGGTGAAAGGTTCTGCACGTTGACACTGTTGTCTTTAGGAGTTTACATGTCTGTTTAGGTTACCTCAAGGTGCGTAAAGTCACCAAACTGCAGGAGAAAGTGTAAGAATGAGGAAGGTTTATGTATGCTGGTCTACATCCTGCAGGAAGTGATGTTTTTAGGCAGCAGAACAACACAACCCTGACCCATTATCACCTTTTCTCTCTTAATGTTTCAGCAGGTTGTTCACAGAGCTGCATGAATATTCATCTGGGTCATGTTCCCAGACTTCCAAAGCAGAGCAAGCAGGTTGTTTTCACTCTGTTTAGCTCTGATTTGAACTCTTCAGCTTGTAGATTCCCCCTGTCTGAACCAGTGAATCTCTAACTTGGTTGTATTTGTATTTGGTGTTGTGAGCAGTGGGTTTACTGGAGCTTGTTTTTGGGGTAAACAGCAGCATCTTGGAAAGAAAACATGGTTGTTAAGAGCAGAGAGATTGAACCAAACAAGAAAAGTGCTGTTGAGTCATAAGAGCAGTGGTGGAAGAAGCATTCAGAACCTTTACTTCTTGTTTTCTTTATTCCCTGTGAAGCTATTATTGCTTATTGCCCCTCTAGTTTGGGTTTCATTCTCTTTGTTTTGTTCTTTCTGCCTGTGGTTCCACCAACTTGTCCGGTTTCTATGTTCTTCTAGTTGATTTTTCCCCTTTTTTATGTTCTCTGTACTTTACCCTCACCCTGACCAGTCCAGGCAGACATCTGCTCTCCCTGAGCCTAATTCTGCTGAAGGTCTTTTATTGTGAAAAGGGAGTTCTTCCTGTCCACTGTGGCCAACATGCTGCTCAGAGGGAATCTTTAGTTTATTAGTTTTTCCAGAAATACTTTATGGGGTTGAAACTCTGATTATTAAATTAAATGAGTCTAATTAATTTGTTAGAGTACATAATCTTGTTGGGTTTTAACCTCAATATTTAAATGAATCTGCCTAATTAATAATACTGTAATTTCCTAACCTTAATATTTAAATGAGTTCAATTGCACACTAAATTAAATTGCTAATGCTAATATTGAAGTTAGGGCATTTAAATAGGACTATTTGCTTTAATATATGAACTTGTTTTAAGCAAATTTTATTTCTCCACTGGAAAACATTTCATAGTTGTTTTAAATAAAAAGTGATGACTTACTATTGAGGTTTTATTGCATTTAGTTATATTTATCAATGCTAGTCTTAATTCTTGTTATGTTGCATTTTGTGTATCTTGTTTTTGTGTTGCCTGTGAAAGCTCTTGTTTTGTACCATAAAAAAAGTTAATATTAGTTATTAAGTTAAAGTAGCAACACCACAGGATGAAAATATTCCACTACAAGTAAAAGCTCTGCATTCAAAACTTTATTCAAGTTACAGTATGTCAATAATATCTGCAAAATGAACTAAAGAACTCGTTCTGTGCATATATTTATACATATATGGTGTTTTCAGGATTAATATTAGAGCTGCGTTAATGTTTGTTGCACTGCTTATTAGTGTAGATGTTTAGTGTTTTACCCACATCACTTGTAGTTGAGTAGTTTAATTTATAATAATGCATCTATTTTATAAGATCATCATATGTTTATAGCATCGCTCTCCTGCAACAAGCATATATGTCTAAAAAGTCAAATTTTAAATTATAAACAGCCTGTTTTCAGCTTTGCACCAATATATTTTATAGCTAATTCATAAGTTTTGTAAAGTGTTTCCATGTGCTGGTTTGCCATAAAGCTTCAAAAGACCAAGTCTGTAGATACCAGTGGCGGCCCGTGACCAAAATTACCAAGGAAGTCAGTGTGAACAACAAATTAGATTCCCTGTTTTAACTGTTATTTTCATGTAAACAAATCAGCCTACTGTTACAGTACCTTTATTCTACCGACTTCTCATTCATTTCAGTGAAAAAAAGAGGTTAACGAGAGGACAGCTTGTGTGAGAGACAGTCAGCGAGTGTCACATCAGGTGTCAATATGACGCGCCGCGGTGCTGTGCCTGTGATTCAGCCAAAGCGCGAGGGAAGGCTGTGGATGCGTGCTTCGGGCTGTGCGCCTGCTTACGGCTCTGGCACACAGTATTATGTGATAAGTTAAAGCCCATGCGAAGCTTGTGAACGTCTCGTAGCTTTATTACAGTCGAACGTTAAACACATAATGGCGAACAGACAGCAATTACGACAATATCAAGATATTACAAAAGAGATTTTATCCATTGTCAGACAGCATTGATGAATTTTTGCTTCGTGAAAAATGATTTGATTTCTCTCCCTAAAGAACCTATTGTACAGAAACACACGCAAACCTCTTTCACCACCATTATAAGTAACAATGTCATGTGTGTGACAGCCTCGCAACTGAAATGAACAAATCACAACGATGCCCAATTTTCATACATCCAAAATCACTCAATATGAATGCACAACCCATGCACAATGTCTGAATTACATCAGCTAAACATAAAACACAGTTAACAATTGATATTAACTGCTGTAATGCTATCTCCTGCCGACCGATAGTGCAGCTGGTGTCAGCATGCCTAAATGCAGTTTCGGTATGGATTGAGAAAAAAAACACTAGCTATCATGCTCCCTGTGATGAAATTAATCTGACATGACAAGAATAATAATGAATAAAACTCCACATTATATGGATCTCATAAAGAAAAATGTGTTACAAATACAACAACCCGTAAAAGGCCACGGCGGGCCATGGCACTGTCCGTGATGCTGAAGCCAGACAGGTACAGCAGCCAATTTGTCACCACATGCATAAAAAGTAGGGGTGTAACGGTACACTAAAATGTAATGTCGGTTCGGTTCAGTTTCCTAGAGTATTCGGTTCGGTTAGTTTTTGGTACAAAAAAGGCAGGGGGGGGGGTGCGCGGCTGTGGGGTGCGCGGTTTGTCCCGGGCATACGAGCGGCGGCAGGTGTTAGCCGACCAGCGAGCAGGGGAGACCGGGGGAGAGCAGCAGGCGGACCGCAGAGTTAAAAATGACAGCTCCGGTGGCTTGGTGCTTTCCGTTTTTTGGGGGTTTTTTGTGGGTGCGGACCAGTGAGGCGATAATTTCGGCAAAATTGTAGTGAGGCAGTGGCCTATACCAGCGAGGCGGCCCGCCTCGTCGGTCATATAGGAGGGGAAACACTGCATTTAACACGCCTGCTAGCAGCGCCTCCACTTCTTCAAGAAGCGGAAGAAGTGGTGTCCGACCAAGAAGTGGTGTCCGACCAAGAAGTGGTGTCCGACACTCTAAAGCATCCGTGTGAAAACACGTTAAGGAATTTAGTTCCCGACGGAGCGCTGAGATCACTCTAGTCATAAATTTGAAGAGAAAATAATATGAAATCTGAACCGAAACGGTGTGCAAGTGGACCGAACCGAACATGCCGTACCGAAACGGTTGAATACAACCACGTGAACTGTTACACCACTAATAAAAAGTTTTTATTTTTTAACTCACCACTACTTGTAGAGGAATGGCATTCTCCTATCCTTCATCGTGGCAAAACGTGTAGTGACTCTGTCATACAGTTCCCCACGGGATCTCAGGTCTTGTGTTACAGAAGACTCCATCGATATCTTTGCCAAGTGTCCTAGTCTCTCTTGTCCACAGCTGTTTCTTAAGTAGGTTTTGATCCTTTTCAAGCAGGAAAAGGACCTCTCAGCAGACGTGCTTGATACGGGTATGGTAAGCATAAGCCTCAGCAGCTTGCAAACTTCGGATAAGGCAGTGGTCAGTTCATCTTTTATGAGCATCTTCAGGAGCTCGGCTGGTGGCTTGTGAAAGAGAACATCTGCATAGATGACTTGTAGCTCGTTTCTGAGTCTCAGTTCATCAAAAACTGGGTAGGTTTTCACTAACTGAGAGATCTCAACCCCCGGGAATCCTGCAGGCTGGGAATACGTCTTAAATGACGCATTATCCAGGACACAAAAAAGGCTTAGATTCTTCATGTCCTGAAATCTGTGTGTCATATGCTGCACAATACCATCAAGCAGCTGGAAAAAGAGGTGTCGGTAGGCATCCACGGGGCCTGTGTCCTCATGATCCCCATCCAGAGTGACTCCCAGCTCAAAATCCGCCCAGGACCGGCGGCGCTGCTTGCGTCGGAGCGGGTTTGGCATCGCAACAGCCTGTACTGTCTCCTCGTACAGCCGATTGAAGGTTTCGGTGCTCCAGGTTGCTTTTAAAGCATTCAAAGTGCTATTGACTCTTTCATCACATTTTCTTATGTCCAACGCCCTGCTCTGAAGCACCTGGAAAAGGGGTTCAGTCAGACCAAAAATCGTTTGGAAAACTCCAAGCATGAACATGAAATCAAAGTCATCCAGCTTCTGTCTCAGTGCCGAGCTCTGTGCTACTGCATCCTTGTCCCAACCAGGTTCAGTTATGATCCGATCAAATGCAATGATCAATGATCTGCGGCCCTCATGCACTGCATGCACAGCGCGGCTTTTAAAGTTCAACCGAGTGGTGCTACCGCCAGGCACGCAGATGCTGTCCACTTCTTTAAGCAGTGCTGTGCGCTTAGGTGAGCGGCTGAAGAAGTTGTGGAAACAGTCGAGAGAAGCAAAAAACAGTCTAGATTCCTGAATGTGGCATGTCCCCTGAGCCAACACTAAATTAAGTTTGTGTGCGTAGCAATGAATAAACAATGCGTGTGGACATTTTGCTTTTACGAGCACCTGAACACCTCCTCTCTGGCAACTCATACAGCTGGCTCCATCATAAGTTTGACAAATAAGCTTTGTCTCGGGCTTGTAGCTTGAAATTGTCCTCATCACCACAGCAGCAATGGTTTCAGCATCTCTCTCGAGACTAATGTCATGGAAACTAAGAAAGCGCTCACATATGATGCCGCTGTCATTAACATAGCGGACTATAACTGTCAGCTGGCACTTGCACGATATGTCCGTGGTATCATCCACCTCAATTGCTATGAATGATGCTGCATTTATTTTTTATCTATTTCTTCCTGAATGACATGAGCAGTGCTTTCGATTATGTCATTTTGAATTGTCTTTGACGTACTGCTAAATGCAGTTGCTGATGATAAATGCTCTGCTATGGTGCTGTCAAATTCAGCAAAAGTCTGCACAAGCTCCACGAAGTTACCCTTGTTGCTGGAGCTGCTGGCTGATTCACTGTGGCCAGGGAATGCCTGCTCCTGGCCTCCAAGATACAGTACAGCAGCAATCAGTCTCTTCAAAATGGCACGGTTTTTGTCCACCTGTTGGTTATGCCTTGTTACACTTATTGCTGCCGCTTGATCCAGTGCTTCATTGATCCTCACTCGTCCGAAAAGTTTGAGTTTGAGTTCAGATGTTATATGGCCTTGGGACTTTGAATGCCTCTCCATGGCCCGTGCGAGGTTGGCAAGATCCACGAATCCTGTGGTGCTCCAGGGGTTGTTCAGGGAGCCGGTAGACCGGTCAAATAGGAGACATGGCCAGCAGAAAAGCCGGTTAAGCTTGACACTTCCTGTTAGCCACTCGTTTCTGGCATAATTAGCTTCACAAAAAGAGCGAGCTTTTCCATTAGCTCTACACTTAGTTAGATTGAGCTTTGGAGTTGGCCTACCGTCCCTTTTGACTTGTAGTTGAACTTCAAAAGGAAGTTTTGTGAAGTCATTTTTTACAAGAAACTCAAGGTCCCTGTCACCATCCGTTCTCTGGCTAGCTTGATGGCTATACTTGCTGTGTGGGCTTGCTGGCGCCTGGCGGGACAGCTGCGTTGGTGTGGGTATTGTTCATCACAGTTTGTGATTGGTTGGAAGCCAGATTTGATCTGGCCTCCCTTATGTTTTTTTAAATGATGCATCGACCATTAAGCGATGAGCCTTGCTTCAATCTGATTGGTTAATACGGGCTGTTTTTTTCTCTAAGGGAGGCAAGGCGAAGCTGGCCTCTGAACAGACAGACAGCGCAGAGGGCATGAGAGACGTAGTGTAATGCAGAAAAAGAGCTTGACAAGAGGGGCGCTGTTTTGCTCGTCACAAAGCAGAAATGCCTGATGTAGTGTTTTGACAACAAGGAATGACAAAAATATAAAACATAAAATACATAGTGGTGAAGATTATTTATATTTTTTCTTTTTTGCATATTTTTTGGGGAAGCCAGGCTTCCCTTGGCCTCCATGAAAAACCACCACTGGTAGATACTGGGGTATGAAAAATTTGAATGTTGGAAGTAACTAAAGCTTCCAGACAAATGTTGGGGATGAAAAAGTAAAATTTGAGCCTCATGGATGTGGTGAAGAAAATGAATACGGTTGAAGGAAGGAAATAAAGGACTGAGATCTCATCCAGAAAAAAAAAAAAACTTGAAATAACCACATCTAAATGTACTGATGGCAACCGTTACGTGTTTGTTAAAGATAATTTGTCTTTGTCTTTAAAGCATGTGTATGACGGTGGAAACTGACCGGACTGTGCAGCTTTTTCATACATTATGAAACTGAAGCTCACAGAGCAAACTCCAGCTTGTTGTTTCAAAGTGTCATCAGTGGCCTCTATATAGGAAAATCTGTCTTATTTGTTGAATAGCACAATCCTCACCATTTATTATATGCAGGGTTGCAGTTTTTCTTTCCAGATGCTACTCAATGCAGTTTATTTTCATTATTCTATCGGTTCCACTGAGGTTTTCTACAACTAACACAAGTAAATTTGTACTAATTATACAGAAAATGGAGGCAGTTTCTTGAGTTTTTTTTTTCATTTCCAGGGAGGGTTCCGTGAAAGAAAAGCTCCATTTAAACCCAAACAACTTCTTAGCTTCACCTCATCAGTTAAATACAATCTAATGTGACATTGGAACGAACCAAGCTGCTTGGACAAACTCAAGTGCAGTCGAAGCAGCTTGAATGTGCATGAGTGTAACTGTACTTTGCTACTTTCCTCCAGTGCCTGAGCTCTAATCAGGAAGAATAAATGAAAGCAGCTGTGTGAGAGCACCACAGGTGGAGGGCTTTAAGTCTCACTTCGTGGCTAATGCCTCTACTGGTGTTACTCCTGCAGCCATTAATCTAGCAGCACCGCTTCCTCTCCAGAACTACCATTATTACTTTTCTACCTCCTCTGATACAAATGCAAAAGGAAACAGCTGAGGGGAAAAGAAAAAGCTGTGAAAACTGCAGTGTATGTGTGAATAACAGGAAAGTGTGAATGAGACAGAAGGGGAGATGGAGGCAGAAAGAACAGAAGGGTAAGAAGAGAGGCAGATAAAGCGGCTTCCCTCTTTCTTTCCCCCTGACAGTCTCTCCGTCGTGTCACCGTGTTTCTGATGTACGACGCCACGTCACATCTACTTACGGCGGTCCTCCGGCATCCTTCCGCCGAATCCCCGCGGCCGTGTCAGTTTTCTGAACCTGCCACTTTTCTGCCGGCATCTATTCTGTAACAGTTTAGCCGGAACATTAAGCTCCGGGCCTCGTCTGGAGTGACAAATCTCCGCTGCGCCCGCCGCCGTCGCTCGGTCAGCCGCCTGCAAGAAAGTCACGGGAGGCGGAGGGGCGACCGCTGTTTGTCTTGTGAATACAGATTATGTCACGTCCGGCTGGTTTGTATTTGGAGGAGGAACTGAACATACATCACAGCAGGGAGGGAAGATTTTTTTTCCTTTTCTGGTGTCTCATTCAGCAGGGAACAGATGTGGAGTCCGGTGGGAGGAGACGGATGAAGAGGTGCAGGGATGAGGAGTTCAAAGATGGATGGAGAAAGACGTGGAGGGATGAAGCGACCGTTCCATCTCTTTACCGCCGTTGAGTTATTTGTCTTCACGTTCCTCCGTCTATCCCTCACCCTACTCATCCATCTCTATCAGGACCCTGCATCTTTCTTTCTCCGTCCGTCCATCCGTTTCTCTTCTATTGTTTCATCTTTCTATTTCGCTGAAGAGGTTTGGTTCCAGAACATTTGTTACGCATCGAACCGGTCCACTGAGGAGAAGAAGGAGCAGAGCTGGAGGGTGAAGCTCTAGATTTACTAGTCAGTCTACGTTCTCACCTTCAGACTGAGATCGTTGAACATCTGCAGAACACACGGCAGATGTTTTTGTCATTCAATACTAACAGATTTCTGTCCTTTGATGCCCAGCAGCCACTTTTTTGGAACTTTCGTTATAAACTGAGACTCTTGAGGTGCAGCACAGAACACCACAGGAGATCTTTTCTACCATCAAAAAGTAAAATTTCTTCTTCTTCTGCAGATACAACAGCTGAATCACTCACTAGTCTAGAATCACTAGTGCAGTTGTGAACAGAAGTTTCCATCCACTTGTAAAGACCGTGTATATCATGGCAGTTTTTGAGTTTCCAATGACTCCTACAACTCTTCATTTTTTGTATTGCCATCAATGAAACACATGAATCTCTGTCACAAAAAAACATGCATTTTGATTCTTTCTTGGATTTATTATAGGTTTAATAGAAATATATAGAAGTCTGCTGGATCAAAAATATACACAGAGCAATTTGAATGTCACTTTTGGTGATGTAGAAAGCTGTGTCAGTCAAATTATCTTAGTTTCATGGCTTCTTAACGTCTTGTTAGTGATTACATTTGACTACAGCTGCTGACTCCTCTGATCCAGTTTAAATAGAACCCATTAGATCCAGTCATGAGACTCAAACACTACGGTGGGAAACTCTGAGGAGCTCAGCAAAGATCTGAAAAAGTAAATCATTGAATTTATCAAGTCAGAAAGTCTCTTATATTCTGTATCCTTAACTCCAAGAACACCAAACTTACCGTCAAGCATGGTGGTGGCAATATTATGCTCTGTGGAAATTTGCTTTTTTTCAAAAAAATATACACACAGCAACTTGAATATCAGTTATAATTAACTTCTTGTAAGTGATTATGTTTGATTAAAGCTGCTGACTCCTCTGATCCAGTTTAAATAGAACCCATTACATCGACTCATTAGACTCAGACACTACAGTGGGAAAGTCTGAGACGCTCAGCAAAGATCTGAAAAAGTAAATCGTTGATGTGAACCAGTCAAAAAAGCCACTTGGAGCAATTTCAGATCTAAAATCATCTGTTTGTTAAATTCGTGGTCCAGTTTTGTTACTGGAAGAATATTTTCAGAAGATCTATAATAAATCTATGAAAGGACCAAAATGCATGATTGTTTTTTGTGACAAAGACTCATGTGTTTCAGTGATTCCATGACAGAAAATTAGGAGTTATAGGAGTCATTAGAAACTCAAGATTGCATCACATGCATGGTCTTTACAACTTTTGTTATTAATTAACTGTATTTGCAAAATCATTTTTGGTATCGTGTGCAATGTTACTTCAGTCTTTTACTATCATTGCCAGTATTATTTCTTACTTTTCTATTCTAGCTTTATTCTCATGTACTTATTGTTATTTATAGTAACTGATCATTCTTGTGTTTTTGTTACTCTATTATTATATTACATTATTCACATTGGATTTTTTCTTCTGAGCTCTTCTGCGTAGTGTCTTCTTTTACTTTAGTGGTACTCAGAGGGCTTTATAATGCTTCCTATTCAGCCATTCATGCACATATTTACACACTAATGGTGACAGAGCTGCCATGCAAGGTGCAACTCCAGGTTCAATGTCTTGTCCAAGGACGCAGGGATAATATCTGGCACTAGAATTTCCCTCAGGGTTAATAAAGTTCTACCTTATGATATGAGCTCTGGGTAGATATAATTCCATCGTGATTGCAAGTGACTGTTGGATGGTGGGGCTTGGCCTTAGACATCAGGTGAGAAGCTCGGAGAAGATTCACTACTTCTTTGAGTCAAAAGGAGCCAGCTGATTGGATTTCTTTGGGTGCTTTCATTGAGAAGTTTTCCATGCAACTGGGAGGAGACCCAGTACTGGCTGGGGGGATTATATATCTCATCTGGCCTGGGAACGCCTTGGAATCCCCAAAGAGGAAATGGGAAAACATGGAATGGTCAGTTTACCCTGCTGCCAACACAACTCAGGATACGCAGAAGTAAACGGATGAACAGATTTCTACAATCCTGTTTCCATTAGAGAAAACACTATATTGCCAAAAGTATTGGGACATCTGCCGTTACACGCACACGAACATTAATGACATCCCGTTCTTAATCCCTAGAAGTTGTTCCACCCTTTGCAGCTCAAACAGCCTCAACTCTTCTGGGAAGCGTTTCCTGAAGGTTTAGGAGTGCGTTTACGTGGCCTCTCACGTCATGGTTGAGTCGCTGTTGTTGCCAATTGTTTCCATCTTATTATGATGCCACTAACAGTAAAGGAAATCTCACAAATGGACTTACTGCACAGGTGGCAACCTATCAGGGTACCACGCTTGAATTCACTGAGCTCCTGAGAGCGACCCATTCTTTTACAAATGTTTATAGAAGCAGTCTGGATGCCTAGATACTTGATTTTATCCACCTGTGACCAAGACAGCGATTGGAACACCTGAATTGAATTATTCGGATCACAGTCCCAATACTTCTGTCAGTATAGTGTGTCTATATTTATATTTTCCTTCCATTTAGCCATGATTCCATCTTTCAGTTTGTTTGCTATTAATTTCTCCCTCCTACTAACTCTCCATCATGTCATTACTTCATCCTTGCATCCATCCATTACTGCACTTCATTCTTCTATCTCGTTCCCTCATTCCACTTTTCTCTGCTGCCAAATGCCCATTATTAATACACAGTGCATAGTATCCATCATTCACACTCTTCATCTCTTCATCCCTCCATTCCCACATTCTTCCATCCCTTTCTTCATGTCCTGTCATCCGTCCATCCCTCCCCCAGCTGTCCACGTCTGTGTTCCCCATCAATCCACCTTCAATCTCTGCCCTCTCCTCTTGTTTTTTTCCGGCTCTCCGTTGGGCTGACAGTTCATTGTCAGACAACAGAGGACACAGTTGTTGTACCTTTTGACACCTCGGCAGTGTTCCCTCTCTGCCTCTCGCAGTCTATTTGTCACTTCGCTCTTTCAACCCTCCCCGGCGACGGCGATGGTGGCGGCTCTTCAGCTCGTCCTGTCATCCGTCGCCGGTGTCACCCTGCGCTCACCTTTTACCTCGTCACCGCCTGTGATGTGTTGATTTCACTGCTGCCACCGCCACTGTTGCTGTGTGAGTGTTTGAGAATGATGATTATGGTCGTACACTGACACGCACACTCTTTATTTTATTAGCAAGAGGCCATCACTCTTCTCGATGGTCTCACCTTTTCTGTTCACATCATGCGAGATTCACGAAGCCCAAAACACAGCTGCACAAACACGCACACGTTCAAACGCACACCGACACCTCTGCCAGACATCTGTGCTGCTGCTCGCCGCCGTCGCAGGCTGTAAATGTGAACTGAGGGCTTTATGACACACCGGTAGTGGCAGCAGCAGCAGAGGAGGAGGAGGAAGAGGTGAGAATGAAGCCATTTTGAAGGGACTACAGCTGCTAGGGTGCTGTGGGAGAAAATGCAGTTTATGAGCTGTTTAGTGGCTGGGATTATACATTTATTATTAGTGGTCAAAGCATCAAGAGATGGTTGAGTTAATAGAATTTAAACTAAGAAACGGGTCTTAGTTTTGTACCTTTCTCTATATAATAGGAAAATTCACTGACAACACAACATCGGTTGCATTGGTTCACAAAAACACCAGAAGTAAAAGAACATTTTGAGTTGATGATTTCATAAAAAAAGGAGGGCCCCCTCCTCTGGCTCAGCATCTGTGCCCTCCTGACCCTCTAAATTTGTGTTCAAACACATACTTTGTGTTCAAACACGTAATTCGTCTTTGGGGCAGGCCTGGCAGACCGGCTGATCATCACCCTGGAACACTACAGGCCAAACGGTAAATAATTATTTTAATGAATGCTAGCATGAAGCTACCACACGTTGCACGGGCTAGCATTACTAAAAGGAGCGCTCTTTTTCGTTCACCGTTTCTACTGACCAAATCGGGACTGTTTCTCTGAATGTAAAAAAAACGCACCGCCCCACGCGCGGTCCCACTGAACAAAAACAAGCGCTCCTTTTAGTAATGCTAGCCCCTGCAACGTGTGGTAGCTTCATGCTAGCGTGCAAACCAAAGCAGTCCAACTGCTATAAATACAGAAAGGGCTAATGTGACTTGAGATAAGCAGAGTTCAGAACAATAGACGAAGCACTGCGGTATTCATTAAAATAATTATTTACCATTTGGTGTGTAATGTTCCAGGGTGATGATCAGCCGGTCTGCCAGGCCTGCTCAATACGTGTTTGAAAAACAACTTGTCAACAGCAAAAATGGCAAAAGTGTTCCTTAAAAAATAAACGCAGAGGAATAAAACACAAACACGAAGGAGAGAAAATACAACGCGGAGGAATAAAACACAAACACGAAGGAGAGAAAATAAAACATGAAGGAGAGAAAATACAACACGGAGAAATAAACCAACACAATATGTCCCCTAGGGGGCTCCGTAGATTTTTAAAAATTAATAAAACTTTCAGGTATTGTTATCCAACGTGATCCGGTTTCCTTTTTGAAAACAGGAAGTAGAAGCCCACTCAGTTTGTTATCGTCAGAATTCTTTTATAACCTCCCCAAGTCAGCAGTCTTTATATTCAAACTGCAAGAAAAGTCTGAATACCAACTGAAAGCAAATCTCAAGCGACTTTAGTGCTCAAGTCTGGTCTGAGGTCGTCATTTTAGTGATTTAAATCAAAGTTTTGAGCTGAAACTCTGCTTATCTCAGACCTAAGTGATTTACTTGAAGGTATTTCAATATAAATCAGTTGACTACTGAGGACATTATATTATATTGAGACTCAAAGGTGCTTATATTCCTACATAATGTGACTTTTCAGGTTTCCATAATTTTTCGTCGTCTCTGTGCAGGATTCCTCAGAGAGAGCGATCCGCCCCTCATACATCACGACGGCCGGAGAAAAAAAATAAGAGAGTCGCAGAATAACTCCCCTGTGATCGGACCGTATGCACCCGTCAGCTATTTCCTGGAGCCGCCGGGAAGACTCGGCACTGCTGCTTTTGAGAGTTTTATATACTGTGTGCCACCATAATTAACCAAAGCCATACGGGTTTCTGTGCTGAGCTCCCATCTTTCATCCAGCAGAGAAACACCGCCGCAAAGTTTTTACTCTCCCAAGTTTTTTTATATATATATTTGGCAGGGAAAGTGGAATCAGAGGATATTGTGGGAGTCTGGGTGGGTGCAGGGGGGTATTGATTATCCTGCGAGGAGTTGTTCAGGCACACGTGGCATGCTGTGCAGAATATTGATCATATTATTTGCATGCCTCTCCAGATGTTGGGGAAAAGTTTATTTGATTTACAGGCAGTAGGAGGTCGGCTGTACAGTGTGTTTGTGCAGGTTGCAGACGTTAAACAGTCACAAATTCACACGTATGGACTTGAATATTCCAGATTTGTGAGATACTATGAAGGGAGCTTAAAGAAAACACGTCGATGCACCTATGCTCAGTGACATTATGTGGAGAAGTCGATAAAATTACCTTCAAAAACGTCTTCAAACGATCTGGAAGCAACCAAACCTGACACTTACTGATGCAACAGCAGTGAGAAAAAATCAGATTGTTCCAGTCAGCAGTTTCCTGAAGACCAAGCAGTTCAGCAAAGCAAATAGTTTAAGTAATGAAGTAGCTTCAGGCTCATGTGTGAAGCCCCATTTAGACTGAATTAAATATACAGGAAAAGGTAAGTAATGAAATATCTGCGCTGCTCCTCTGTAGTTAAAATTACCGCTGTGATTCATTTATTGCTAAATTAGATTCTGTAAACAAGACATTTGTGCTGCAAGAAAAAATGGAAAAAAACATTTGACTTTCATCACCAGCAGGCTTTAAAAATTAAAATTAGTCTTAATAAAATATTTACCAGCAGCTGCTAACAATGGCTTTTGCCTGGGTGTAAGAAATGAACGGGTGGCTTCGGTGTTGAAAATGTGAATAAAATCACAAACAAACAAATACAAACCCACACAGCGTTGACTGGATTAATGAGCTCGCAGGGTGTTGCTCCTGTAATGTTGGTATCTGTCGGGTTAGCGGAATTAGTCTTCATCTCCTGTTAACAGTTTAAAATGGGGGCTTTAATACTTTAGTTTTCTTTCATCTACAGAACACTTTACTCACTCAGACCTTCTACAGGAGCTCAGCAGTGTGTAAACTTTTAGTTTAGTTACTTCCTCATTTTAGGACCATTTTTCGCTTTAATATAAAGTCCTGCACCTCTATGGAAACAGCACAACCACGGCTAGAAGTAGAGACAACTCAGAAATGCCCTCTGTGCAGAATGCCAGATGTAATGTAGTATTTTTTTTTATTAATAACAAAAATAGACATACAGGAATCAACATTTACAAGTGTTAGGTACTATAGATGTTACACAACGTACATTTTTACGACCTTAAACTCGTCATTGTTTATACTACTCACATCAACTCTGCTGAGATGTTTCACCATGGTAAATCCAACAACTTGCTCCTCTGTTCAGTGTTTTTGAGCCACATTACATTTATTCTATTGATCCAGCTTGTTTCATTTCCTCTCTGCTTCTGTCACTGGTTTCCATGCTCGTCTCCTCTCAGCTCTGTGTAAACACTGCCTGCAGTTCAGTCGAAAAATCAAATGCAACTGTTGGTCGTAGCTACATTTTTATTGTTTTTTTCATTGGATCTGGTGCAAATGTTCTACTTTTGAGAGGATTTTTCGATGAGACGTGCGAACTAAAGGGATTTGATGAAAGATAATCAAAATTTTTCCGACAGAACTGAAAATCACACGATTACTTTAACACGTTTGAAAGGTAAAAATCTGCCTTTTTTCTGTTCTTACAGTTTCTGGCTTTAATATATCTGGTAATTTACATATTTATTTGAATACAGCACACCTACCTTGTCACAGCAAATTTAAAATGTAAACTGTAGGGAGACAACGGAGGCCATGAGAGGGGAGCTGCAACAGGAGACAGGGAGTGGGCCAATGAACTGAATCTGTTCTTTAGCAGGTTCGACTCTGCTCCCACTCCTCCCCCCTCTCATCAAAGCACTGACCAGCCAGCTCCTTCTTCACACCTCAGCTCTATACCACCAACAGCACCTCTCCTCCTCCCCCCACCCCACACCACCTCTGGACTTCAAACACAGCCCCACCACCTCCCCCTGTCTCACCCCCTACCACCATCACCCTCTCTCCTGTCATCCTCATCCACCCCAGCCTCTCCATAACAGCTGATCAGGTGAGAAGTGAGCTAAAAAAGATCAAGACCAGGAAAGCCGCAGGTCCTGATGGAATCTGCTCCAGACTCCTCAGATACTGTGCAGACCAACTCTGTCAGGTGCTGCTCCGCATGTTCAACCTGAGCCTGAGTCTGGAGAGGGTTCCTGTGTTGTGGAAGACTTCCTGCCTGGTTCCTGTCTCGAAGACCAGGAACCCCAGGGAGCCAAACCACTTCAGACCTGTGGCCCTCACTTCTCATCTGATGAAGACGATGGAGAGGATCATTCTCAGGAGCCTCTGTCCCCAGGTGAGCCCTAATCTGAACCCACTGCAGTTTGCTTACCAACTGAACATTGGAGTGGATGACGCAGTCGTCTACCTGCTGCACAGATCGGTGACTCACCTGGAGGACACCGGCAGCACTGTGAGGGTCATGTTCTTTGACTTCTCCAGTGCTTTCAACACAATCCAGCCTTCTCTGCTCAGGGTGAAGCTTGAGGGAGCGGGAGTAGACTGTCACCTGTCTGCTTGGATCATCGACTACCTCACCAACAGACCACAGTAGGTGAGGCTTCAGTACTGTGTGTCTGATGTAGTGGTCAGCAGCATGGGGGCCCCACAGGGGACAGTGCTCTCTCCCTTTCTCTTCATCCTGTACACATCGGACTTCCACTACAACTCTGGGAGCTGTCACCTCCAGAAATTCTCTGATGATGCAGCCATTGTTGGGTGTGTGTCTGATGGGGACGAGCTGGAGTACAGGACGGTCATCTCTGACTTTGTGGACTGGTGTGAGCGGAACCATCTGCAGCTCAACGCCAGTAAGACGAAAGAGATGACCATCGACTTCCGCAGGAGGAGGACACCTCAGACTGCACCGGTGAACATCCAGGGTATGGACATTGAGATAGTGACTCATACAAATACCTGGGTGTTCACCTCAACAACAAACTGGACTGGTCACACAACACAGAGGTCCTGTACAAGAAGGGCCAAAGTCGTCTCCACCTGCTGAGGAGACTGAGGTCCTTTGGAGTGTGCAGGACTCTGCTCCGGACATTCTATGACTCTGTGGTAGCGTCTGCTGTTTTCTATGCAGTGGTCTGCTGGGGAACAGGGAGCACTGGGAGGGACAGAAAGAGACTGAACAGACTGGTGAGGAGGACCGGCTCTGTGCTGGACTGTTCCCTGGACTCCATAGAGGAGGTGGGTGAGAGGAGGATGTTGACAAAGCTCACATCCATCATGGACAACCCCTCTCACCCACTGCATGACACTGTGAAGTCTTAAAGTAGCTTTTTCAGCAGTAGACTGAGACACCCAATCTGCAAGAAGGAACACTATCGCAAGTCATTCATTCGAACTGCTATAAGACTTTATAACATCAGCATCACTGATGTCTACACAAAAATGGACTGTTTCACACAGTCCCTTACCACATAATCTGCACAGTTTCTCTTGTACTTCACATCATTCCATAAGCCACCTTTCTCTTCCTACACTCCTGGACATATGTGATTGTGATTATCATTATCATTACATTGTTGTTTATTGTTGCTATTGTTGCTATACTGTATGATGTGTGCTGCTGTAACATGGGAAATTTCCCTGGACATGGGGAGTAATAAAGGGTTATCTTATCTTATCTTATCTTAGAAATATAGTTGCCTGAACATGTCACTTTATTTGCCGATGATGCTGTGCTTTATAATTGTAAAGAAGTCATATCATGCAAAATACAGGTTTATTTTGGATCATAATTGTGTTTCTAGAGACCCACAAGATGTGAGAAAGTATTGTATTCCAGTTTCTTTCCTTCCACGTTTGTGACACTACAGCGATTTTACATCTGAGGAGACTTTACACAACTGTTCAAAAGTTTGTGGTCATCGGACAATTTCATGTTTTCCATGAAAACCCACACTTTTTTCCATGTGCTAACATAACTGTACAAGGGTTTTCTAATCATCAATGAGCCTTTCAACACCATTAGCTAACACCATGTAGCATTAGAACACAGGAGTGATGTTTGCTGGAAATGTTCCTCTGTACCCCTATGGAGATATTCTATTAAACATCAGCCGTTTCCAGCTACAATAGTCATTTACCACATTAACAATGTCTACACTGGATTTATTATTCATTTAATGGTATCTTCACTGAATAAACTGCTTTTCTTTCAAAAATATGGACATTTCTGAGTGACCCCAAACTTTTGAACGGTAGTATATTAGCAAAATTAGGAAAGCCATGAACATCTGTTTGACTGAAAATACAATTTTTCAACATGCAGTTCTTCTCTTTCTTTTTCTTTCCTGCACCATCCATGATTTGTTCGGATACATGTCATGGAGGGCAGGTAAACAGATTTAGAAGTCACTAATTTTGCTGTGAACTATGGGAAAATCCCTCGGTAAAGTCTGCAGCTATGCAGAATAAGAAAGGTTGCATAAAAGTGTTGGAATGTGAGCATCAGAGCTCTCATGTATTTGAAAATGTGACAGTGAGACAGCCCTAAATAAATATGCATTTAGCAGAAATGTGAATCAAATTCCATGTGTGGAGACAAAGGCATGAACAGAGTAGATGCATAGAAGGCGTCTCTTCCTAGAACAGTGTGGGCAGCAGCAGCAGTGTTTGGAAATTAAAACTTAATGATTTGTGCAGTATTTTGAGCTGAAACTTGAAATGCAAGTTCTGCATAGATATGGGACTTTGAGCAAATTGTTAGCGAGGGTTGAAGGTTGCTGTTTCAAGGTTTAGAAATTCATATTAACTTGTGTTTTTAGTGTTTTTGTTTACCCCTTTTTATTGTCACTTTAGTCTATGAGATTATGAATTGGTTCTACTTTCTGCTATTGTTCTGATTCATTAGAATTAAGGTCACGTCAATGTGAATACTGTTTACGACTGACTGGGACTCAATTGTCATCCCGACTGGAAAAAAGATGCCTCTGAACGTTTGATTATTGTTATTTTTTATAACCAGCATGTTTTTGTGCGCAAATGAATTCACACGCTCATCCCACATCTCATTAATGAGAAACAGCGAGTGTTGATTTTGGAGCTTTCATACCTGTGCAAAAGCTCCGCTGTCCCATTATCACCATCATGCTTTCAAAACATCAGCAGGCTGCTCGGATGACAAAGAGACGCATTATTTTTTCTTTCTTGTGATAATAAACGGGCTTCATATGGCTATTACAGTCGTCACGTTACTGGAAATTGATTTATATTCCAGCATCCAGCATAACCCTGAGTAATTTCATGTGCACCGCATGTTTCCCTGTTTGCTGAGCCCTCATCTGATCAGAGCTACTGAGCCAGACCGAAACAACGACCTTACGCATTAGTCCTGGGCTATTTTTTCACTCTAATGTTTTGCACTTAATTAGTTTAATTTCAGTCATATAGGCGTCACGGGAGCAGCGAGGCTCCGCAGTCGGAGCCGTTTTGTCCTTCAACGGGAGCAGATCTTGAACGTGAGAGGCTCTCTGGTGGAGTGTCCTTCAGCATGACATCAGGTTTACCTCCAGAGCCTCATGACGACGCTCGGCCATTCCCCGACTCTTGACTTGTAAAATGAAGCAGCGCTTACCGAAGACCTCCCATCAGCTGCTGGAAATGCTGAGCAGGAAACTGCACCAGAATGAGGAGAGACACTAGTGGGTTGAGAGTTTTGTTTGTGGGGAATGAGTCACGTACGAGAACCAAACACTCATTCCACCTCAATTCAAGAGTTAAAATACAAAGCCTGACCATCTCATCTGTCTACTTTTTCCCATGCATTTATTTGTTATTAAGTAAAATGTGTCAAATTTTTGATCAACTCATTGAGTAAATCGTTTATAGCGTTAGGTAGGGTCGTGTTGATGTTGGCGACATTTATGGTACCACTTTCCATAAAGTTATCTGAAGCACCATGACTTGAGAAACCAGGATCTTTCGTTTAGCTCTCCGACTGGAACTGTCGTCTCCCCATGACTCTAATGAGGATTAAGTGGTGTATAGATGATGGATGGATGGATGGATGGATGGATGGATGGATGGATCTCAAGATGTGGAGAAAAAGTTGAAATGTGAGACTTTGATCCATTTAAGTTAAAACCGTACGATCATGTGGAGGATTCTGTGTTATTACCAGTGATTGGAAATCCCGATACTGTTGACTAGCTCATGCTTTAAACCTTGCAGGAAATCAAACACAAATGAAAGCTTATAAGAGCCTAGATGCACACAATTTCCTCATGTCTGGCTGGTTGGACGGTCTTCTCACCGAGCAAGTGAAAGACGACAGGGTTCCATGTAAACCATTAACACAGCTCAAACTGTGGTTAGTGAGCGAAAAGACTGGCATGTGAGACTCGCACACTGTGTCTGTACGTCAGGGTTAAAACAAGCCTGATCTCATATTGGTACTTTGCTTTTCGCCACTGAAGCATGGCGCAGAATCGGTATTTTCAGAACATGCACTGAAGAAAAAAGCAAATGGGTCATGGCGCACACGTAAAGAAAGTGCCAGTCAGCAAAATGTATTTCACTTCTGCAAAAAACTCTCTGTTTTGTGTTAGAGCGTTCAAAGCTCAATTAATCACAGGAAAAAAATGCTTTAATTAGCAGCAAACTCTTACCTACTTTGAAGTAGTCATCACAAATGTTACATTTCAAAAATGATATTAAAAAGTTTGACCAGTATATCCTTGGAAGCTACAATTTAAATTACAGCATCAAATAAATAGACATCACTCAGGGATGTAATCACATAAAAATATGCAACAGATTTTAATGCAACATGATGACTGAGACTGAACACTGGCTATAAATTCACCACAATTATGGTTCATTTAGCTTTATTCTCTTTTAAGTCTTCACCACTTATGACCTTGAACCACAGCTTCTTCGTCTCTTTTGTTGCCATTTTTTATTCTTTTTGGAATTCTGAATAATCTTTTTTCATGATCTTGAGAAGCGTTATTGCCGCCATTGCATACCTCACACAAAGTGGGCATTGTCTTTCCACAAAGTGTTGCAGCAGTCACGTGTGAAAGGTGACAATCTTGGTTGTTACTATCCAACATGGCAGATTTCCAGATTGGATAATAATGAGGACATCACATGCACACAGAGAATTAAAGTGGTTTCACCTTCATACCTGCTCAATGATTGGCCATAAAAGTATCAAATGTAATGCAAATTATTTTTTCTCAGAAACTACGTCTCTGAAAGGCACCACACTCTACGTGTTTTAAAAGTCCAATTGTTGCCAGTTGTCAATTTGCACCAATTTTACCTCGACTGAATGTCTAAAATGATCTACACGGAGAGGAACTCTGAGTTGAAACATGCAATGGGGGAACAAAAAACTGAAAAAGAAAGGATAAAGTAGGTTCTTGGAGTAAGTACGAGCAAGAACTATGAAGGGTTTCTTACGTTAGTCTGCATGAATTTTATATTCTTGATTTAAAACTCTGCTCGAAGTGTCTACCCTGGAGGAAGTTCTCCATTAAAAAAAGGCCCTAAAAGAGGTTCTACAAGAGCAGTTCTTGTGGTAGAAACACATAAATAAAAGGGTTTACCCTGCCAGCAAGTTCCTGAAGTAGAGAGCAGTCTAAGACCGCCATTAGCAACCCCTAGAGACTGTAAATAACATAATACTGTTGTCGTCTTATGTAATCTTCGTGCCACTGAACTGAAAATCTCTCTTAAGATGTTCATCATTTGCTGACTGTAGTGAATACCTTGTAGAAAAGACGAGTCAGGAAAGCGAGACAGATTCTATCTTTCCACTGCTTAAACTCAGTGCAGGTGTCGGGTGGGAATGACCCTTTACTCTGC
The DNA here is from genome assembly GCF_021347895.1 of Acanthochromis polyacanthus. Lineage (NCBI taxonomy): Eukaryota > Metazoa > Chordata > Actinopteri > Pomacentridae > Acanthochromis > Acanthochromis polyacanthus. The sequence goes on along the minus strand of NC_067129.1, from coordinate 30,021,184 downwards.
CCTTTCAGCCTTTCTGTTTTCATTTCACTGCAGAATCAGACAGCTTTGACAGAAACACCAACTCCAAATACTTTAAAACATCTACAAATGGTAGTTACTGGATGTAACTGTAACTTTATTCGCACATAAGAAGATTCAGGCTGCTCTAAACACCATTAGCAACCATAGAAAATCCATTATCGGTGACAAGTCAACACACAAAATTATTTTCTTCCGGTGTAATCCTCATTCCCCCTACTTGTAAACTCCTTCTGTCCAGTGATTTCTGATGTTTTTCAGTAAAGTTAAGGCCCTTTGACTGGACGCTGCCCTTTCAGCACACCGGGAGCTGCTGGCAAACAGATGGTTGTGATGACAGAGTCAGTCAAACGGAGGTGAGAGTCGGTGTGGACTGAATGGTGGAGACCTTTCGGCAGAGCTAACACGCTGCTCATGTCCACTTCCACTGTGGATTCCCAGTATGTCGCTGCTGCTGCCTGAGCTAAAAGCTAAAACACAAACAAACAAAAAAACAGTTGATTGTAACATTGATTTTTTTCTCTACTTCTTAACTCATTCTGGGAGACTCGAAACTACTGTGGATGAACAGGATGGAGAACAATTAATTCTCCCACAGGGACCCTTAAAGTTGTACACTTTAATAGTGCAGCGACCCGCTGGTTTCAGCTGAACGCTCCACCTGCTCAGCTCTGTAGTAAACATCTAGTGTAATACTGCCCTCAAATATTCCACAATCTAACACAAATCCATGAGGTGTAAATTATTTGCTGATAACAGAAACACCTCCTCTACTCTCTGAGGACGTCTGCTATGGGACTTGCTGCTTCTATAGTTTTGACATTTTCCCTTCTTCTGAAAGCTTGACTGGAGAGGTTTAGCAAAGGGTCAGTTGCAGGTAAGATGGAGTCTCTTAGAATTAGAAATGTCAAATTGTATAACAGAGCTACTTTGCATGTTATCAGCCCATTAAATGGTTGTTTTTAGTTGTTGTTAGGAGCTTAAAGTTGCTTTACAGGCTGGTTTAAGGCAGCCCAAAGTTTTATGCATGTTCCGGCTGCAGGAAATGCTTAAGTAGAACTTCTTTTCAGTGTGTTTTTGGTGGAGAAGAACATTTATCTACCTATGTTTGAGGGTAGATTCTTCTGAACAGCCCTGAAACTTTGCTGTGCAGGCTTCAATGTTAATCAATTAAACTAGACAAAGATTAATGCAGACGGGGTGAACTCAGAGAGGACAAAAAAACACATTTCACTGCCCTCTTGATTTGCTAAATCAGTCAATGTACACTTCACCATAGAGGCCGACAAGAACATGCACTTCCTTGCTCTACTTCCTACATCCTCACACAGCTAGAATTTTGCTCAGCTACTGTTTGGTCTTGTCTTGGTGCTCTTGGAGCTCACGTGATGGTTGAAGCTGTTAGAATCTACATCTCACTGGAAACACAAAGACTGGAAGAGCCATCAAGGGTTCCTGCAATGGAAATCTGTACATAGATGTGGGTTAGTTGGTTCAGTAGGCCTCTAATGAAGTCCAACGTGAATCCATTTATACTTTAGTTGTAGTCCAGGAAGCACAGTAGATGTTGCGTCACTAAAACCAATTCAAATCACCTAAAGAAACAGTTAGAGCACTAAAAAAACACCTTTTCCAAAAGACATTGCTGCACAGGTGCTGTAAATAGAGCATTCATATTCTTTAGATAATATGTTCTTGTCTCCAGCTGCCCATTGTGCTTTAAACTAATAATAAAAACAGATTTAATACAGAAACACCTCCAGAAATAGTCCTCTGGATCCCTGGACACGCTTCATCTCAACGACAAATAATGAATCTGAGACATTTGTTGACTTGCACCTCAGCGGTTCTGATCTATTTAACGGGAAGGAAAACAGAAATATATTGAATAAAGTTCGCCGCTTGGTTGCTCTAACCACTTTCATTTTGCAAACAAAACCAGGAACAGTTCGCCGTCTTGGGAAGTTTTCTGCAAAATGTTTCAATTTACTCAAGTCAGGAAACGACTTCAGACTGCAAAATATCTCTGTTTACAGAAAAGCTGGAGCTGCTCGAGTATATTTCTCTGAACATTACACCCAAAACAGTGACAATGTGCCAGAACTTAGATGAAAGCAACAAGTCCTGTGTTGAGCGAACGTCTAATTCCATCTCCCCATGCGTCAATATACAAACAAACGCTCATAAGTAAGCATTTTTCTGGTGTTTATATTCCCAACAAGCAACATAAACTACACACGCCATTTCTACCTATCTTGCTGAAAATGCCGCCGCATTGCATCACTGGCGAAAATGTAAATCACCTTGCAAGACCAAAATGAAAGAGATAGAAACAGCGGGAGGAGAGTGGAAGACGGACTGAAGAAGTATACAACAGAGTGACGGCGAAAAAACAAAATTTGAAATAGAATGAAAAATAACCCCGAGCAGGGTGCCTATCTCGGTTCATCCACTGGCTCCTGTTCGCTCTAATTTATACATTAGCTGCTGAGGCACTGTTTCTGAGGACACACTCTGCAGACTCCTGGCTGTGGGAATAAATAGTGCTGACATAATGTTATGCACATTGCACCCTTAAAAGTCAACTTTAAGCCGTCTGCCTGGCGACCAGGCTCCCGGGCGCAGCCATGTATTGTGTCTGAAGTCTGAGATTAGTCCTCTATTTTTCTCCTTCTTCTTCTTCTTTGTGTGATTTATCCTCAGTGCAAGAGAGAAACTCCTGCAGGGGTTTGCTTTTCCTCATATCATATTTTTTTATTCCTTTCAAATGCAGTTTCCAGGCAATATGGACTCAAAATAATTTAGACGTGAGGAGAAAATAATGTGACAATGGCTACGTGCAGAGATGCTGTTTTGTTTTTTAAAGCTTTGAATCTGTTTTCTGGTTGAAGCTCTTTTAATTTGTAATCGTTTTAGTTTTCACATTCGAGTCGCGTGCAGATGTTTGTTTTTTGCATAAAGTAGCGTAAGGCTTGTAGAGAAGACGTGGAAGGAATAAGAGACAGGTGAAGGCAGGAAAGAACAGCAGTGCTCATGTAAAAGGCAACATGGCATGTGGTTGTTTAGGATTTTCTAACTTTCCACTGCTGAAACTATTGCAGAAATGAGCCTTTAATCTGCTATTTCAGCCTTTTTGTTTTCATTGCAGTGCAGAATCTGACTGAAAAACAATGAGAAATGGTAGTTAGCGCACGTAACTTTAGCTTTGTTAGCGCGTAAGAAATAGAACAATGTAGATTTGTAAAAGGAAAGCATGAGCCAACAAACTGGCTAGTGGTGGTTTAAGTTTAAAAAGAAGCATTCAGCCACAGAGTTACAAAGTGCGATTAGTGGGCAAATGAGGTATGCTGAAACAAGACTCTCTTTTACCCTGCTAGATCTCCATGGTAACAAACGCTACGGAGCTAACCTGGTCAGGATCAGGTTTTGTTTGGAGCTTTTGATTTAAATCGGCCGGAAGAAATGTCTCCCTTTGAGGCGATACATATTCTAAGCTCAGGGAAAATGTTTCATCTGCAAACATTTTCATCTGTATGTTACTAAAACCACTGAATGAAACTATGTATTTACAGCAATACACACTGCATGCATCGTGTTGCTATGGAAACCCAACATGTACTTAGTTGTTGATGCAGAAATCTTAAAAATAGGTTTTAAGCTGGGCCTGATTTGCTGCCAAATCTGTTTCAGCTGATAGAACGCTGATTAGAACATTGATTGTCAATTGGTTTTATTACAGAGAATATTCTATCAGTAACATAAATTTCACTTTGATTTGGCCAGAAATGACAAATTTGTCCTGCGTTATGGGACAGTGTCAGGCCTAAATACATTTCAGTACAAAATCATGTTTAGATATATGGAGTCTGAAGTTTAATAACTTTAATGTGCAGCTGTCAGTTATCAATAATCAGCTGCATTGATCGGTTAAATAAACATATTGCACACCTTTAAGAGTTTTCTGTCAGTCTGTGAAGGTTCTCAGTCGTCCAGGTCATCTTAAGGTGAAGGGTTTAGTTCAGGCAACTGGACTTAATCTTGTGATCTTGAAGACGTTTCGCCTCTCATCCGAGCAGCTTCTTCAGTTCTAAAACTAGTTTGGAGAGTCCCAGGTATTTAACCCCTAGAGGTGAAGGTGGGACTAAGGCTGATGGTGTCTACTGTCAGCAAGGATTTTCTAGTTTTCTATCAGCATTCCTGTCTGGTATCATTTCCAGCAGCATCTGGACTTTAACCAGCATACATTTTTATATTCCACATTGTTTTCCATTAAACAACCTGTTGACTGAAGCAACCATCATTTTATTTCGTGCAGAAGAAGAATCACATGACGCGCAACTTTTATGTGAACAGAGTTTGAAGCAGAAAGTCTGAGTTAACAGAGTAAGTTGAAAACCACCTTCACCACCCGGGGTTTTAGTTTTTGTTGAGTCAGCTGACACAAAGAAAGCTGGATGTGTTGAACTGGCTTCATAGTTTAGCTCTCCTAACTTTTAGAATAAATATCAGAGCAAAAACGAGCCGTAAAGACTGGTGAGTTGACCTTCTAGCCTTATTTTATAGTTGTAATTGCTGAAATGTGATGCGTCTCGTGATGACCTTCATGTGGTCTTGGGCCTGCTCTTCCACCCAACTGCAAGTACAACAGGAACTGCCTTTACAGCCAGTAGAAATGCTGTTTATTCATTTGTGTTTCGCCTAAACAGTGTTTTTTTAAAATGAAGATGCTGAACATGAACATCGAGTGGGAAGAAAAACGTTACTTCATGTCTTCTCTACCTTTCACCTGTCATAGTGTGCCTTTTCTGAGTTTAACCGATCAGCATCAAGATCCATACAGCAGCATTAGAAGTTCTTTCAAATGAGAAGATTGGTAGTTCTCCTTTTAGAATGCTGAAAGAAAATCTACGGGGCAGTTTTTTGAGATTGGAACATGCACAGAAGTTCCAGCAGTGGAAAACAGCCTTATAGGAAAGTTACACCATTATTTATTGTTCAATAATTGCACATCTAGATGTTGTGTCACCATATTCTCAAAAGGATAACAAAGCATTTCAAAGAGAATTCAGTCAGTAGTAGATTGAGTATAGATTTAACGAAGGAATCAAGACCAAAGACAAACTTCCACGATTGAGGATTTTGGCAAACACGGTGTCTAAAAATATCAAGAATGAAAAAATAAAGCTGTTAAATGAGGTGGAATCAGGAAAACAGTAGTCATATGTCCATCTCTCTGTCTAGTTGTTCTAAATAAAGTTGTTGTTCTCCTTATAGATGTTAGTTTTACCTGCTAGTCTCAGCAGATTTGTCCTAATTGTGATGGTATTGAGATTTCACTGTCTAGTAAAGCAGGAAATACTTGAGTTAAGTAGTTTTAAACCCTAAGAAAGCTTGGTAAGAGAATAAAGTGAGCTATACCTCCTAGTGGGGCAGCAGCTGGAGGGGATGAGGCTTCAAATCTTACTTATTTGACGCTTTCTATGTCTTGGTCCAGTGTGTGAATCTACATTTTTCTAGATATTGTAGAACTACCTGACGGCTCACACTGGGCTTGCAGCTCCGAGCATCACTAACAGGTCAGACAAAGTTTGAGGCTGCTGCAACTTTCAGATTGCAGGTGGTTTCAACATGAGGGCTTGTGATGTTTCTGGAATGTTTCATCCATCTGCTGCTTAAATACACCCGTTGACATCTTCCTCAACCCAGTCTACGGAGAGAAAACATCCATGCTGGACCCAGGATGACGTTCAAGGCTCATGTTTCTCAAACTCTTTCGAACTTTTCACACAAGTTAGTCATTCAAGTAAGCTTATTAAAGATCACGATTAGGGGCAATAAAAGGTCTTTAACGATACGCAAACATCAGTCTTAATGATTAAACTCTGTCTTAGTCCACCTTCTTTCCGAGAGTTTACGTTCCCTACATTGGATTTACATTAAATGTGTGTTGAATTGCCCAGTACTGATGGAATTTATTGGTTTATCAACTTGTTTTTTCAAGCGTACATCAAAGAACAGGTAACAAATCAGTTAACAGGACTGACATTTGTATGCACACGACTGTCCACAGCAGTTTAAAGTTGCAAAATTATTGGTAATTTAACTAAACTGCCAAGCAAACACCAAACCTCCCTCTCCTAGCACATTAATGTGTATTCCCATGGCAACAGCTGGGCTAATTGACCCAAAAAGGCTTAAAGGCGTGCAGGTAGATCTCTTATTCTAATAACTGAAGCAAAACAAGCAGAAATGTCACAGTGGCAGAAGTCGGGAGTCTCAGTTTGCATCTGTGAGTGAAGAATCAGAGTCCAGTGGTGGTTAAAGCGGCCAGTGGCTTGAAATTTAGGGTGTCTTCTACTTTGACGACGCTTTAGGGTCAGACCATCAGAAGATTGCATTCCTCAGTGAACAGTCTAAGCAGATGATGGAGAGGAAAGATGATAGAGGTTCTCCTTGAAGTACTCCAGTGTCTATGCAGAAGAGATCTATGTAAAGAGCTCTCTAAGGAAAAAACAGACAGCTCTGGTGTTTTTTTTTTGTACAGATTTTTCATGTTTTTCATGTAGAAACCAAGATGCTCTTCAATCTTCTGTTGGGTTTCGTCCTAACTGGGAATCTTCATGAAATGCAACAAGAAGTGACACAGTTTTTATCAAATGCAGGCAAATAAATCCAGAATCAACAGCTTTCCATCTCAGTTACTGAAAAGAAAACAGACAAATCTTTCTGCTTCAAGTTGGATGCAGCTCCACGAGTCCTTCACGGTGCAGATTTAGACGATTAGAGGTTCAGAATCTGGAGAGAGACGAGCGAAGGAAGAGGAGAAGGCTAAACGTGGAGTTGATAACGGAGATGAAGAGGAGAGGAAATTAAAAGAAAGCAGAAGAGAGCCGACCGCCGGCTGAGATGAGTGGAAGGCGACGGGAGATGAGAGGAAATTACAGAAGAGGAGATAAGAGCAGAAGAACACGAGTCAAAGTGTGAAGACTCCGGAGAGTTGACAGACTTCCTGCTACTTTTCTTGGAGACGGAGCTTTGAAGCATTTTTGTTTGACTTTCTGAATGAAAAGCCACTTTGATTTTATTTACAGGATTCAAAATAAATCAATTTAGCACGTTTAATTCAATTCAAGGTCAATATAAAGATTTAAAGTCCATAAAAAAGCCCCTTAACTGTTTTTTTTACCCAAGAAAAGAGCGAAAAGTGCCAAACATAAAGATCTGTGTTGCATTTTGATCAGATAAAAATAATATTATATTGCATATTTTGTTATATTTATGGTATTTAAGTGCTTTATTTCACTTTGATATTCTTTTTTCACTTCATTTATTGTATTTATATGTATATTTTTGGAATTTTACCCTCATTAATGCTTTGCTACTGATGCTAACTTGATTTTTACGTCAATAAAACATCCTAAATTTAGAAACTGAGCTCAGATTTTAAGTAGTTTTTTGGGCATCCTATGTTTTAGTTCATTATTTATGTGTTTTGTTTGTTCTTATTAGTTTATCTTTGTTTCTTAAATTGGGTGCATGCATTTTTGCATTTATTTTAATGCATGATTTAGATCTGTTGTACCTTCAGTCCTTCTGCAATCAAGTTTCTTTCTAATAAATGGTGAAAATAAAGTGAAATGAAATGAAACTGGCTACAAGTAAGACATCTCATTTACAGATCTGTACATGATTTAAAGCCGTAGTTATCATTATAACCCAGTGTTGTCTAAATTATAGTAGCTGGGAAATAAATCTAATTAACTTTTTAAAATACTTCTTGATACTTCTAAATGCCCCTGGAGATTTTCAGTCACTAGTTTTAAATGCAGGTTTTAAAAAATACACTTTCCTTTTAAAAGGAAAAACAATCCAAAATATGTGAAAACTTTGACCTGCTTTTGTATTTCAAGCATGAGAAAAAAAGTTGAATGTGGGACAGAATGCAGTTTGTTTCTTTTTCTTGATCGTAAAACACTTTTTAACAGTAAGCTGTGGGAATTACTGAGCAAAAACAGACAGAGTATGTCTTCATAAAACTGTTCTTGATGCAGAGAAATTGTAAACTTCAGGTTGATTATTTTTATTGTAGTTAAGAGGAAAAATGAAAGTGGAACAAAATGTAGTTTGTGTTTTCTTGACAGGAAACCATTTTAAGATGTGAAATTAACAATAATACAGAAAAAAACATGTATTATGTTGTTTGTAGATGTCAAATTTGAGAAAAAAAATCTCAATATGTTTTGTTCAAAAGAGTCTCCTTCATGCAGAGAAATTTTAAACTTCAACTTGACTATTTTAAATATAAACTATTAAGAGAACATTTGAATGTGGAACAAAGTGTAGTTTGTGTTGTCTTAATACTAAATCATTTTATATATGAAATCAACAATAATACAGCAAACACAGATGTATTATGTCCATGTTTTATTTAAAAGACTCTCTTCTGTGTTTTTTGCTTTTCTTGTTGAACAGAGAAAAGTTCCTTGATGCAGAGAATTTTTAAACTTCAACTTGATTATTTTTATTTCAATTATTAAGGAAAAAATTTATATGAACCCATTTTATATGAGAACTTACCATTGTGGGCACTACTGAGCAAAACCAGATGTATTAGTTGATTTGTAGTTGTCAAATTTCAGGAAAAAAAAGTGTCTTTATGTTGTATTTATAAGACTCTTTTATGTGTTTTTTGTTTTCTGCTGCTCAGAGAAACAATCAAATCCATGCTGTTGATTCAAAGATAGAAAAAGCTCTTTCTTATCCTTCATGAATATACTAGAAACCATTTTAATGTCGTATTTGCAGATGTAACGGAGGTGAAGGTTGATTCTGGGGCTGAGAAATGGTCAGAAACATGAGGCAGATGGAGAACAAAGGCAGCGACGGGGTTAGACGAACACTGAGGGGTGACTGGAGAGGAAGCAGAAAGAAAATGATGGAGCGATGAGAGAGATAACGAGCCGACTGAAGAGAAGACAGAGGGCTGGGGAGATGAGAGGGAAGACGGTCAGAAATACAGCAGCAGCAGGAAGACGACACGAGATGAACACAGGGTTGGAAAGGAAAGAGGAAACCAGGCCGGAGGAGGAATAAAACTCCAACCAGGACGTTAACGAGGAGGTGAAGCAGGAGGTTGAGGGTGATAAATGCCTCCCTGATCTGTTATCTGCTGCCTAACAGGAAGCGTCCTCCAAACCTGTGATCCGTTACCGCCACACCTTCATCATGACGGATCAGAAAACTCTGCAGGGGGAAGTGGTAAAGACTTTACAGGCTTTTATTTTGAAATGATCAGCCCAAAGTTCCAATTATACATGCGTTAAGATAAGTTAAACCTTTATTAATCCCACAGTGCGGGAAATTTACAATGTTACAGCAGCAAAGATGGTGCAAACATTTATGAAATAATATCCAAAATAAACCAAGATCTACATAAGGACTAAATTGAAATAATGTTTCCACAGATTCTTGCAGAAATTGAAATAGACATAAGTCTATTATCAAAATTGTGATTTCAAACAATATTTTTTTGCACATTACAATCACTGCACTGTCATGTAATTGTCAGATTTCTTGCTCTTTTTAGAATTATGCACCTTTCGTCGAGTTTTTTTCGAGTTTTTTTCAAGTTTTTCTGCTGCAGCTTTCTCTTCAAATAAGATTACAGAGTAAAAAAAAAAACAATATTAAAATGTCTTTATTGTTTATATATAACTAAACTGAAAGGTGCAGCTGTCATCTGTGCAAAAAAGAGCCTAAAAATCTGCATAAAGATAAACAGATAATAATTAAGACGACACATGCACACAATACATCAGACACTCATTTAGCACCTTTTCCTTTGCAATTATGTTTGAAATGTCGTTAAAATTACACTGAAACCTATATGTTAAATGTAAAATGCAAAAGAAGTGTAAAAGTTTTGCTATGGCGGGAAGTCTAATGACAAACAACTGGATAAAGCAAATACTTCAGTTGGAAAAATTGATTATTGCAAAATTAAGCAAAATGAATGCTAATTTAAGAAGAATCTCATTATTTAAGTACATTTAAGTTCAATCAGTGGTGTTAATATTAAAGTAAAAGTCCGTTTTTAAGCTGATAAAATGCTGTACAGCTAAAACTGCACTAACACAAAAACTATTCAGAATAAAAATAACAGAATTAAAGACTAAACACAATAAGTTGGGGTGTAGAATCAGACGCCACCAACAAAAGATGGATCCTAACATGTAAATCTGAGATGAAAAATTATAAAAAACAATAGAAAACAACCATAATTTCCCTCCTGACCAATAAATAAAGTCCATTTTCATGTGCGGTCTTATCTCAGATGATAACCATCTTGTTAATCTTTAAAAAAGTATTTATTATTGATCTGAGGAAGTCATAAGAAACGGTTCAGAGGTGTTGAAGTGACATTTTGACGGAACCAAACAAGCCCCTGTGTTTATTTTAAATTAGATATATATGGATGCTTTATAGTTTGCATGAGTCATACAGAAGGGGATCCAATAGTCAGAAGAATAAAGAAGAAATAGATTTTCTGAGGAGAAATTCCTCCTGGACCTCAATGATTTTCAATAATCCAGTAAAGACGTCTGATTAATTATGAACACCGTTATCTAACAAAGTAACACGTGGGACACTTAATAAGGTGTAATGGTTGTGTCTCAGTGACGGCTTTATACTGATTAAAATCCTTCTTCTGAATGGTGGAGGAAGAATTTACATTTAGTTTCATAATAACAAAGTAGTAGTCAGTCATGATTTAATTAGATGACTTACTTGTTTTTACATATAATATTTATATTCAAATCACACATTGACATTATTTTGGAGCTGAAGCAGGACGAAATTCAAGTCTAGAACTATTCAGCATTGAAAAATACCCTGAGAAATTTATATATTATTGTTTTAAATGCAATTTTATCTAGATTTTGTGTTAACAATGATTATTTATTTAAGAAAACACTGTCCTGTGATTATTATTCATGGTATAATGTGCTATGATGACTGATTCTTGCAAATTAAACTTCAGTTTTTCTGTATATTTGTTCAGAATATGTGAATAAAAATGCAGAAAAGTTACAATATGCATTTCTGTACAATAAAAATAGATTAAATAAATGATGAAATATATAAAGAAAATGAGATTGTCAGGACTTCCTCCTCACCCCTGTCCTTCCCACCTGACATCCCCAATACCCCCTTTCCCATCTGGTTCCTCTCTTCCTCTCCCTTTCATGCTCTTCTCTCCCACTCCTGCTCCTCTCTCTCTCTCTGTCCCTCGGTTTCTCTGTCTGTCTCTCCCTCTGTCTCCCATCCGTTCCTCTGTCCCTGTCTCTCCCTCTGTCTCCTCCTGGTCTCCCATCCTCTCCACTGCCTCTGTTCCTTCCCAGTGCGACACCTGAGTAGAGTGCAGGCTCACACCTGCCTCCACTCAGGTAATCTGCCTTCCCCGTGGGTCCCGGACAGCTGAAGGACATTCACCTGATTACTCCTCTGCAATAAGAACCGGCTCATCCTTCCACTCCCTGCCAGATTGTTGAACAAGACTGCACAGTTCAGTTCACTTTCTAACCTCCAGTAAGTCTGTTGAATTTTTGGTGTTTTCTCATTTTGTTTTTCTCCTGCCTTCGTCTAGATCCAGCTGTCCGGGATTCCCTTAGCCCTGGTCCCTTGTCTGCCCTTCCAAACCATTCGGCACCGGTATTTCCCCTCCTGGACTCCCCATTCTGCCCGGACCCCCTCCCTGGAACCCCGACCAGCTCCCCTCAACCCAACCTGGAACCCGCAGCAGCCAGCCGGCTGCCCTTCACCTCTCGGAACCTCTCGGAACCCCCCGCCTGGACGTCAGTCGCCGCCTGGCCCACAGAACACCTCGGCCCCCCGGCTCTAGAACCTCCAGGTCCAAACCCCACTCCACCAGCCGCTTCCCCTGCAACCCGGCTCCTCTCACCCTCTGCCATAATCCACATCCCCCAACAATAAAACACATTCTCTTTCCATCCAGCCTTGGTAGTGTGGCTCTGTGCTCGGGTCCAACCTGTTAAGTTTGTGACAGAGATGTCTCCTCTATGGCCATCTGAAAGGTGAAAAATGTGTTTTGTTTTCATATTTTAAAGGATTAATAGTTTAGCATCACTTTATACATTTATTTTATGTGATTGTAGATGAAATTTACAAATCAGACATCATTTTATTCACCTATTAACTGCATCAGTATTAATCTCAGCAGTCATGTTTTGCCATAAAAGTCACCGTTAGAGAGCTAAACAACCCTTTTTCTACACGATAAATAGCTGAAGATCTCTGAAAAACCCACTTTTTGTCGCTATGAAGGCATTTTAAAGATCATGAAAGACTTTTCTAACCATCTAGACATGAATATTTAACTCAAAGTCGCGGTAAATCTACATGTGTGCTCAGATGTGATGGTCTAGTGCTCAAAAGTTAAAGTAGCTCCACAGCTAATTTACTTTTGGGATTATTTGGAGCTTCACGGAGCAGAAAGGAAGCTTCGGGAGTCAGGATGTCTTTCTGTTGCTGTTTGTTTTTCTTCTTTAGTTTTACTCCATCTCTGCCTTTATAAACCGACTTCTCTCTGCTCACAAACTCCCTCATTTTGTTTCCCCGTCTCTCCCTCTGCCTCCCGTTTTAAGTCTGACTGCCACATAATCATTGACGACGTTAGCGGTTGCTCGGGGAGGTTTATGGAGTATTTAGCATCGGCGAGGGGCCCTCGCTTTTAATTTGCTTTTGTTTATCTGTTGTCTGCTAGCTTTAGCGCTGCCTGGACTTAATGTCAGCACCTAAATGAGAGTGTTTACGTCCTGGTGGTGGTTCTCATTCCGTCTGACTTTTTACAGTCCGGATGATGTGTGATTGTGAAAGCCTGGTGCGGTTGTCGTGCGCTTTAAATGGGTTTTTCTGCACATTCTGGGGCCACAGCGGGGTCAGAAATTCTGCTGACGGGATGCGCTTACCCCTTTGAAAACAAATCTCCGCACGGTTATTTATTCTCATATACATCCAATTTCAGCTCCGCTCGGCTGGGGAAAATGTGTATAAATGGTGAGGTTAAAAAATGTATGCTAAGAGCTCTGAAAGAATTAGTCTCACCTGTTTTGACCCATTTAAAGGGAGGCAGGCGCGAGAAGCCACGGAAAAGTGGTTCTAAATGATGCAGAGAGGAAAATCACGAGGCTTGGGTGAATGTAACGGAGAAAATGTGTTGCGGGTCGTCTTGGTGACTTTGTACTTTGCAGTCGAAGTGAATTTACGCAGATCTTTGGTCTGGTGTTTTCTCAAGAGATGAAAACGAAGGCAAAGTGCAGCCATACTGCAGTGCAGATAGATAGATGCTTTATTCATCCTCAAGTGGAAATTCAAGGTGTCCAGTAGCTCACACGTTATTTTCGGCGAAATACGGAAATAATGTGCAACAGAACATGCAATTAGAGTGTAAAATGTGCTAGTTGAAGAAATAAGGTGTAAAATCGGTGGTATATTTATAATAACAAAGTGTATTAAAACATCTAAATAGAGTACAAAAATAGAAATAACAAAAAAAGCACTCAGAAAGTGCAGTACTCCACCGAGGCTGTTCATTCCCCCTCATGGCATTGTCAGAAATGCAGCATTTGTTTCTTAGTTATTGATGATCAGGAATCACAGCAACATAGAATGTGTCCATTTACTATAGATGCACCCACAAACAAACTGACCTTACACTGAGCACAGGTGTGTGTTATGCATGTGTACGTTATGTACGGTTACTGAATCACGTGACCTAAATATGTAGCAGGCGGCTGGAATTGATGGGACTCAGAAACACCCCCACGATTCAATCAACTGTTCCTTGTATCATTTCTGATGGAAAAGTCTCAGAAAGTCCTGATTAGTCCGTATTGGTCGATTTGTAGGATCGCAATCATGTGATCATCAGCAGGCAGCTGATGTAGTGTTCACGTGTTGTCATGGTTACAGTGACGCCGTGCCACTATCTCGCAATGATGCAGAAATCTTTACAAAAAATCTGTGAATCCAGACGATAAGCTGCATCACTGCCAAAATCTAATCACTTGGTCCTTGTGTCATTTCTGACCTTCACTGAAAATTTCATCCAAATCCATTAGTCTGTTTTTGCGTAATGGTGATAACAGACAGACAGACGCCGATCATCACATAACTCCGCCGCATTCTTTGGCGTAGTAATAATAAAGATGTAGGTAGGCTGTCAGGATTACTGACTTTAGTTTCTAAAATATTTATTTTTAATTCCACATTAAAAGCATTTCAGCAAGTTCATGGTAAAGAAAGACATGAAACCAGATTCATGCTACCTTCTGACATGTTTTGTAATTATCAAGAACTAAAACAAATGTTTGCAGAGCGGCAAAGAAGAACTAGCACACAGAACAAAACAAATGGGATCCAACTAAAGTTTGGATTTTAAATGCTTCTATTTGACAAAATGTGCAAAAAAAAAAGCAAGTATTTCCATCCATGTTGGAGTTTCCTCAGTGTAAAATGAGGCATGCATGGTGAGATGTTCTTTAACTCCAATTCAGGGCTTGATTGGACACATATGAAGCCAATTACCACCAGATCAAGTCACATTAAACACACCAGGGAAATAAAATCCCCCAGCATTAAAGCATTCTCACACACTAACTAATATATATGCAGATACAATGGCAGCTGCTGCACTGGGACCCACTGGTGTAGAAAGATAATAGAGTCAAAGAAAACAGGTTTTATCTAATTCTTCATTTAAGCCACTTGGGTGTTACATTTGAATGCATTTACATCAGCGATAAATTTAGCTCCGTGATGGTTTTGAATCATATTAATGCCACAGAAATGGAATAACTGATATGTGAAAAATGTTTTACACTGTTTAAGGTGCAGCTTGTGAACTCTATTTTTGCATTGTGTTCGGTCTGAACTGGAAATGTTTTCTTCTCTTCATAGATAAAACTTATTTGACAGCTGAAGAGGTGAAGCCATGCACATGTTTTCTTCTTTTAAAAACCAAAAGGTCAGAATCCAGGTCACGGAGACGGCCATTCCGCACAATGTCTGTTTATCTTGACTGAATTTAAAGCGCTATCTGGTCCATTACTTCTGTTGGTCCGTGATAAAGCTGCGACCCAACACGTTTTATCCAGCATAAAGAAGCTGATATGAAAGTGGAGGTCTGTTTGCAGCTTGCTTCCTTCAATGGAAGCTCACTTTGGTACAAGTTTGACGGTCGAATCATGAGATAAGCACAGAAAACATCTTTATATTCGCTGTTTCCTTGCAGCAATAACGCAGATGTCATTGGTCTGTCCTCTCTGAAAACACTGAGTCTTTCCTCAACTGACTTCATGTTTTTGTCTTCCAGAATGGTCACTGTCAGGTCAGGACATCATAGAGTCATTAGCTGTTGTCATGACAGGTGATCCCACGTCAGAACCGACCAATCACGAGGCGCCATGTTTCACAACTTGACAGGTAAGGACAACTCCAGTGTTCAGCCTGACAGCGGCGACAATGAATGTTTATGTATGCAATCAAGGTTTTATGGATGGTTGTGTGCAGACGCTACTGTTGCACTCAAAGTCCTGATTAATTCGGTATAACACTCCTGACCCGGTGACGGCCGAACTGGTCGCTGGTTGATGGAAATGAAATAAAACTTCTTTGATTTGCAGCGCAGAAGAACAGTCTGTTGTACAATGTAGGTGTAATAGGACACACAATGAAGCAAGAGAGCAGGTAAAAAGTTATCTGGGACGTCTTCTGTCTTCTACTTCCACGTATTTAACCACCAACTATAAATCTGTCAGAACCACTTTAGTCACAGGAAATTTAAATACCAGTTTCATCAAGTTAAGTTTGGCGGTTTGACTTTGCTTACATGCATGTGTGGAAAGTCTCGGGTGGAAACAGTAGCACCAGTGAGATTGGTGTCAGATTGGGTCTGCACACATGCAAATGTCATAATCTGGGAGTCTCTGCATGCAAACTGATGTTGACTGCGATGCTACAGCAATTCTGCTTATGCTTGGGACTAGTGTGCTTCTGTAAAACACAAAACTACTGTATGTGTCTGTGTGTTTGCAGCTGTCCATATATAAAGGAGTTCATCTAGAACTTTATAGCCCTCACTAGGATGCTTGAAGGACGCATTCTGTACATTTACAGTAGATCTGCAGATCCACACATGCAAACTACTGTGCTTGTAGTGTAGCGGTTGCTACAAATTGGAAGGTACATGAACGTCCGCACAAAGCTTTGGACATTGAAATTTACCCCACCTGGACCTTACTGAAAACCTATGAAACCGAAGATGTGAGCTTGGCGCCCAGCCGGCATTAGCATTGGAACTTTAGCAGTAGCGTGAGCCTCAGATGGCTAACTAGACTGGAGATCTTCCAAACAACAACTTAATGGAATTTTCACAACTTTATGCATCTTTGTGAGTTCATCAACACTACAGCCCATATGAGAAAGTATACAGATTTAATGCCACTTCTTTAGACTGCTGTTGTACATGAAAGTCCACTGGGGTCCACGTGATGTAAATTTGGCCATTGCCTTTAGTCCATGAGAGTTTGTGCAAAATCTTATACCCACATGTTCATGAAGCCCAAAATTTAAATTCACAAAAGTGTGCACACTCCACTAAAGGGTGACTACATGGAATATGTAGGTGTAGGGAACTGAGAACTCCAACAAACTAGAAAAGTAGCATAAAAGCACCAACTTTGCATCCATAGTGTCTGCAGCTCCACAAGGGAGTATAATCAAGGTTTACACCATCTTAAATATGACGTCCTGTGTGGGATTTGTTAACGGGAGTCAGTGGAGTCATCAGCTCATGTAGGCTGGACTGAGACCAGCTGATGTTCTGGGATTGTGTGATGACTTTGAGGTTTATCTGGATTATACTACACTCATTCAAACCAGTCTGACGCTAAAGTCCTGTTAGAGGAATGTATTACCATGGAGGATCCTCCAGCTTTCGCCCGAGTCAGCTGGGATAGGCTTCAGCACCCCCCGCGATGCTAGTGAGGATGAAGCGGTGTATAGAGAATAGATGGATGGATGGATGGATCCTCCAGCTCTGAAGGGCTTTTAGTCACCCAGTTGTCTCTTTGCAGCATTATCTGTTCACAGACAAAGATGACTCATTATGGGCTTCCATGAAAAGAAAGTCCATGAGAGTTCATGCAAAACCTTCCAACCACATTTTTGTGAAGTCCAAAATGTAGGTCCACAAAAGTGTGCACACTCCACTAAAGTGTGAATTCATGGAATATGGAGGTGCAGTGAACTGAGAACTCCAATGAACTAGAAAAGTAGCATAAAAGCAACAACTTTGCATCCGAAGTGTCTGCAGCTCAACAAGGGAGTATAATCAAGGTTTAAACCATCTTAAAAATGGCGTACTGTGTGGGATTTGCTGACGGAATGAGTCAGTGGAGCCATCAGCTCATCTAACAGCCTGATGTTAAAGTCCTGGTAGAGGAATGTATTACTCTGGAGGATCCTCCGGCTCTGAAGAGTTTTTAGTCATCCAGCTGTCTCTTTGCAGCGTTGTCTGTTCGCTGACGAAGAAAACTCACCGTGGGCTTCAATGAAAAGGAAGTCCACGAGAGTTCATGCAAAACCTCCAAACAACATCCTTTTGAAGCCCAAAATGTAGGTCCACAAAAGTATGTACACTCCACTAAAGGATGAATTCATGGAATATGTAGATGCAGTGAACTGGGAACTCAGGCGAACTAGAGAAGTAGTAAAAAAGTAATGACTGTGCATCAGTGATGTCTGCAGCTCCACAAGGGAGTATAATCAAGGTTTAAACCATCTTAAATACGGCGACCTGTGTGGGATTTGCTGACGGGATGAGTCAGAGCAGCCATCAGCTCATGTAGGCTGGACTGAGACCAGCTGATGTTCTGGGATTGTGGGATGGCTTTGAGGTCTGAACTAACACTGCACTCATCCAACCATGCTGTAAAAATAATGTTGTCCAGCTCAGCCGCAGAGCTTTGCTAACAGTCTGACACTGAATTTATGACTCCAGAGGATTTTCCATCTCTGAAGAGTTTTTAGTCATCCAATTGTCTCTTTGCAGCTTTTTCTGTTCACAGATGAAGATAACTCATCGTGGGCTTCCATGAAAAGAAAGCTAAACTGATTTCAACACCTGCTCTGATTTCCGGAGCAAACAGAAATGTAAACACCCTCCCACAGCGTCTCCTTTGCCACGATATCCTCAAAAGAGGCTGACAAATTAATGAAATTTCTTGCTGCTTTCAGGAGGAGCCCAGAGCCGTGGGAGAAACCCGATGAGATCAGTAATGCTCAGTGTGTTTGAGTCCACTTTACACCTGAACAGTGAAAGGAGAAGGTGAAGGGAGGCTGAAGGTTGGAAGCAGCGAATGTTTTTCATATCACACACACATGCACACGCACAATGTTACTGACACATTTCCCCCGACAGCTATGATGAGCCAAGCCAATTCATGCAGAAAATTGTTAGCTTCCTCCCAACCCCTCTTCGGCTCAAACAAATTTTTATCTCAGTTGCATCCTCCTCATACTGTCTCGCATTCTTCCGTCCTCCATGTTTACATCCCCTCAGTTTCTCCCTCCTACCTTCCTTCCTCCGTCCCTCTCTCGGCTTTTTCATCGCTTAATGCTCATCGTGAAAGGGGGGAGGAAAGGATGCAAGGAGGGAAAATGGAGCTGTGAGTGGCATCATGGGGAGAAAATACCGAATCCTATTATATTTAACTGTATGTTCCCTCACAATGGAGCTTCAGGGTGGTTAGAATGGGGGAGGCTGCAGGGACAGGGAGAGTTAGACTTGCCAGGAACATCCCTTCACCACAACTCACACATACTTTTACTCAAGTATTCCATTCATTGTGAACAGATCTTTCTTTTAGTGTCACGTGGGGAAGTTATGTAAATGTGCTTTATTGTAAAGGAGAGAAAACCTTTAGACAAACCAATTGGCCCGTTTTGATTCCCTCATAAAGCTGAAGCACCCAAAGTACTTTAAACAAAAAGCTGGAAATCGAAAAGCCGGCCATTATGGTCAATGGCTTTGCAAATTTGTTGCAACATAACTTGAATAAAGAAAGCAACGTATGGAAACTAACGCCTCGGGAGAAACACTAGTTTGTTATTGAACTTGGCAGCGATTACGCGATCGGAGCTTGTAGTATGTAAATAATGTGCTTGGTGCAAATGTGTCTGAAAGCCTCGGGCTGAAGAGAGAAGAGAGAGCCAAGGAGTGAATGTGGCAGAAAAAGTGACACCGTGGAATACCTTGGTGGTGCCGTCAGCGCCAAGATCACAAAGACAAACAAAAATAACCTGCTGCTCGGCACACAACACAAATTACTACAGAATATCTTGTTCGTACAGCTCGTGCTAACAAGCAAAAAGGAATTCTTGTCAAAACTGAAAAGCCCTGAAGTGAAAGGCCACAAATTCTGAAGTGTTTTCTTTTTTTATGAAGTGACTGTCACAGATGGTGCAGATGCTTCCTCATGTCAACGTATCCTTGAGCAAAACAATGAGCACCAAATTGCTCCCTGTGAGCACCGCTCGTATCCTTGTGTGCTTTGTTCTGTTTAGATTAAAAGTTCTGCGTGTAGTAAGTTCACATGGGTTTAAACATGCCGGCAGGAAGGCGTACTGGCAGTCTGGCTTAAGGTGAAGGCAAAAAAACTCACAGACTGGAGCCAAAGAAACAGAATTAGCTGTGAAGCAATACCTTCCTGGTGTATAGTACGTACTGTACTGAAGCTCAATGCAGAGCTCAGCAGCAAAAACCCAGTTTTGGCAGCAGCAGCTACTGTGGCTCGGAGCCACATACTGTACAGCACAGTCCAGCCTGTAAGGATTTGGACAGTTTTGTTTTGGCACTCTACTACAGAAATCGACTATGAGACACTGTATATCCAAAACAAATGAACTTTGCAGAGACTAACCCTCTTCACAAATTCTCTCCCTAAGGCAAAAAAAATAAAAGTTGGCATTTCTGTTTTGTTCAGCTTCAACCACAGAAACATGTAAAGCTTTAAGCTGAAAGTTACTGTTTCATGTAATTTAATATTTAGTTTAGTTTAGTTTATTTAAAAGGACAATGTGCAGTAACATTAAAAAGATGCCTGCACCAGATTTAGCACAGAGCTAATTTCCATCTGCAGTCATCCACCTCACTTGACTATATTTTCACTATTCAGCATCTGCTACCTGATACTATGCCACTTCACGCTTCAAGTACATTAAAGTTAATGAAATCTAATTTATATGTTTGGCAACTAGATAGACACTGTAAAAAAAAACTCATTTCTGCATCGAGTCTAGTCGGTGCTAACAGACTCTACCCCTCTTGACCTGACTTGACTCCACCTGACTCAACTTAATTGAAAGGGTTTTGACTCCATAAGACTCTAACTCTGCTTACATCCACCTGACTTGACTCAATTTGATGCAACTTAAACTGACTCAATTGAGCTCCATCAGACTCAACCCAACTCGAATCGACCAGACTTAACTAAACTTGCCTCTATAAGACTCCACTCCACCCAACTCAACATCATTTAAAGTGTTTTGACTCTATAAGACTAACTTCATTAACATCCACCTCACTTAACTATATTTTCACTTAAACTGACTCCACTCGACTCAAACAACCTTTACATTGTTCCACATGTGGTCAGGAACCTTGTTGTAACGCTCCAGTAGGACACTCTCTGAAATGTAGTGTGAGAGGGTAGGATGTACCATGACTTCACAAACTCCAAAACAAAGTTAAAATTAGTTTTCTGTACATGCATGTTGGGAAATTTGTTGTAGATTAGCTATAGCACCTGGTTGTTCCACCAGGTGGAGCCAGAGGAGGCATCACTTGAACTACAGTTCATGTTGGCAGACAGAGAGCATTGTAGGGGTTTAGCTAGCATTGGACACCATGACAAAGACTTCTGAGAAGCTCAATGACCTCCAATCAGAGCTAATGTGTTTAAGGCGAGCTGAGATCAATTAGGATAGCATATGTTAGCACAGAATAAATGTCTGCTGTGCTCAGTTTAATATGTTTGCATTTCTTACAACTGGCAAAAAAATGTTCTCTCCCTTCAAAAGAACTTCGTTAAAGCAGATGTAGACAGAAGATCGACTGGGTTCGCGCAGATACAGATCAGATTGGGACATCCCTTATCTCCTTTCACTTATGTCTGGAACAATTGATGTTTCGGCAACTTTGGGAAGTTGTTAATATAAAAACAACAGATGGTCACAGTTAAACCTCATTCACACATCTAGTAGTTATGTAACCAGTGGCGGCCCGTAACCAAAATTACCGAGGAAGCCAGTGTGAACAACAAATTAGATTCGGTGTTTTAACTGTTATTTTCATGTAAACAACTCAGCCTACTGTTACAGTACCTTTATTCTACCGACTTCTCATTCATTTCAGTGGAAAAAAAGAGGTTAAGTGCTCCAGGGGTTGTTCAGGGAGCCGGTAGACCGGTCAAATAGGAGACATGGCCAGCAGAAAAGCCGGTTAAGCTTGGCACTTCCCGTTAGCCACTCGTTTCTGGCATAATTAGCTTCACAAAAAGAGCGAGCTTTTCCATTAGCTCTACACTTAGTTAGATTGAGCTTTGGAGTTGGCCTACCGTCCCTTTTGACTTGTAGTTGAACTTCAAAAGGAAGTTTTGTGAAGTCATTTTTTACAAGAAACTCAAGGTCCCTGTCACCATCTATTCTCTGGCTAGCTTGATGGCTATACTTGCTGTGTGGGCTTGCTGGCGCCTGGCGGGACAGCTGCAGTAGTGTGGGTATTGTTCATCACAGTTTGTGATTGGTTGGAAGCCAGATTTGATCTGGCCTCCCTTATGTTTTTTTAAATGATGCATCGACCATTAAGCGATGAGCCTTGCTTCAATCTGATCGGCTAATACGGGCTGTTTTTTTCTCTAAGGGAGGCAAGGCGAAGCTGGCCTCTGAACAGACAGACAGCGCAGAGGGCATGAGAGACGTAGTGTAATGCACAAAAAGAGCTTGACAAGAGGGGCGCTGTTTTGCTCCTCACAAAGCAGAAATGCCTGATGTAGTGTTTTGACAACAAGGAATGACAAAAATATAAAACATAAAATACATAGTGGTGAAGATTATTTATATTTTTTCTTTTTGCATATTTTTTGGGGAAGCCAGGCTTCCCTTGGCCTCCGCGAAAAACCACCACTGTATGTAACAATGTTTTTGGTCTTTTGGGGTTGTTACTCTGCCCATCTGGAAAATCAGAGCCAAGCATTCACTTTCTTTTAGCTCCAAATTTGGTCTCCACCAACTCCTCAGGTAAGTTAGCTGCTTCATTATCCACTATGTTCAACAGCTAAACACTAAGTTTATCTGTCTGCTGTTTGGTGCTCAGTGGTTACTCAGTTTTAAGGTATTCCTTTTTACAATGCTGTTAAAATGTCATGTGAAACACTCGTAATTTTGTTTAAGAAAAGCTTTAAGTGTTTTGCTTCTAATGGAGTGGTTATGCATTTGTTTTGGCTCAGTTGGCTGAGCAGAGGGCTGTACTATGAAGCAAGTTCAACTAAGGGTGCTTTCACACCTGTTAGTCCGTTAGAGTGGTTCCTTTGGATCCAAAAGTTGTTACAATGTTGCTAATTTCAACTGGTTTAGTTCGCATTCACACCAGTGTTTTCGCAGTTGAACCAACTACCATGAATGTTATATCTCCCCCCAGTCGTTTGGCGGCGCTGTTCACAAAATAAGGTGTTTTAGATGACGTAGGTGAACGCTGATTGGTGCAGCATGTGAAGAGGGAAAAATCCCGGAAGAAAACATTCCATGGATCGAGGTTTATTCGTAAACAATGAACTATGCTCTCCTGTCCGTTCTTCTTGCCATATATTCGTATCATTGCTTTATGCAGCAAGCACAAATACTGCTGTTGTTCCAGCATGAAGCTCGCATTCGGTACGAGAACATTACACAGTCATTTTTGGCTACGGAAGCTCCCGTAGACCAAAAAGTCTGCTGCACCATCAAGCTGGTCCAAATGGAGACAGGTTTGTGTTCTCACCAGGAGTGAACCGAACTGGAGTTCACATAGAAGCGGACCGGTTCTTTAGTCCGCACCAAAAATATCTGGTCTGCTTTCACACCAGACCAAACGAACCGTACTTGCTGGTGTTGCGGACTCCAGTCCGCTTTAATCGGACCAAAAGGCGTATGTGTGAAAGCACCCTATAACCTCAGCAGAGTCAACAGGTAACACTAAGGTAGTTTTCAGCTTTCTTTGTCTGCTCAGACTTTCTGTTTCAAAATCTGTGCACATTCACATAAAAGGAGGAGTTTAACGCATCATGTGACTCTTCTACTCACAATGAAATGATCATGTGCAGCAGCTTCAGTCAACAGGTCGTTTTAATGGAGAACAATGAGGAACATAAAATGTATGACAGTAAAAAGCTGCTACTGCAAATGACGCAGGACAGGAATTCCGGTAGAAAACTGTTACACGTGTGTAACATCTTTATTTTACTGATCAATGCAGCTGATTATTGGACATTAAAGTTATTCAGTTTTAGACTTCACATATTTAAACATGATGTTTTACTGGAGTGCATGTTGGTCTGACACTGTCCCATAATGCAGGAAATCACTTTAATTTGTGACCTAATCAGAGTGGCGTTAATGTTATTGGTTAAATATTCTCTGAAATAAAACTAATAGATGATCAGTTTTCTAATCAGTCTTCTGTTAGCTGCAGTACCAGCAGTGAAACGAACCAAACTTATAACATATTTATATGATTCCTGCTTTACCAACTAAATACATATCAGGTTCCCATGGCAACGTGATGCATCCAGTGTGTCATAGTGTAACTACACGGCTTCATTCAGTGGTTTTAATAGTGTACAGCTCAAGGTGTTTGCAGATAAAGCATTTTTCATCGGCTGAGGATATCACTCTTAAATAAACGTCAGGAAAAGCTTTAGACGCTTCTTCCAGCTGATTTAAATCAGAAACTCTGAACAAAACCTGCTCCCAGCCAGGTTAGAGCTTTGCAGCATCAGTTGACATGGAGATCAAGCCAGGTACAAAGGGAGCCACCTTTGTGATACTGAAAACTCTGACTCTCAACTTAACATACTTTGCTAATCTCGCTTTGTAGTTCAGTCCTCTGGTTGTAGAGACGGTTGTCCACCAATTGCAAGATCAGTGGTTCACACCCTAACCCCCTCCATGTGCCGAAGTGTCCTTGGGCAAGACACCAAACCCAGAATTGCTCCGACAGCAATCGAGTATCTTCCATTGCAGCTCTGCAGCCTCTGGTGTGTCAGAGTGTGTGTGTGAATGAAACATGCATTGTAAAGTGATTTGTAGAAAGAGGTTCAAAAGGGGCCGACCATTTAGCGGCACTTTTACTTAAGTAAATGACCAGAATAGTACTTCCTCCCCCTTATGGACTGAACTATAAGCTGTGAAACGTTAACGGATAAACGGAGTGTGCACATGGAGGACTGATGACAAGTTCTACTGCACGACCGAAGTTTCAGAAGTGCCGACATTTTACTACAAAGCTTTGCCAACTGAATTCCATCAAGAAATTGAAGTGACTGTCAAGGAACAAGCTGATGGAAACACTGGATGCCATTGAAAGTGTGACCTTTTGATCAGCGACTAAAAGCTGTCGCACTGCCTCCCACTCTCCTCCACAATTGCAGCACACGAGGACCTATTTTAGAGTTTCTTCATATATAGTTTTTTTTGCTTATTTAGTAATTTTGCTCTCTTGTGGGTATATGTGTAAATATAGAAGCCATTCTTCTTTCACCAGGCTTTAATGTTAGGCCTTTATCTGTGTGTTTTTTCAGAAAAAGCAGCTCTCATGAATACAGGAGAGAAGCCTTTTTTTTCCTACCTTTGTTTTGCTCCTCTAAGCATCCGCCATCAATAACACATGGTTTTCTGGGGCTATGGATAATTGTTGTAATTTATCATCATTGCTGGAGAATAACATTAAGAACGGCAGTGAGTAGGTGGAAATTCTTATGAAAGCAGACTGATGCCTGCTGACACTGTGTTATTCATTTCTGATGAATGGAAACTGTAAGTACACAGAGATTCTGTGTTTCTGTGACCAGTTCACTGCTGTGTTTACTTTAGTTTCTACTGAGTCTCTATCTCTGGCTGCAAACTTCAATCAGAATCACTTTTAAAGGTCACGAAACAATACAAAGGCCTCACCGATAGCAAAGTTAGCACCACTGCTAAAGAGCTAATCCCATTTCAGGTGGACACCCAAGGAATTATGGCCTGCTCTGCAGTTCCTCATCACTCTATACAGTTATGTGTAGACTTTTACTTCCCTGCAAACAACTGTTTTCATCAAAAAAGACATAAAACTCTATGATACAGCACCAAAGTTAGCAGCTACTAGGTAAACATAGCTGAGCATTTTGACCAAAATGGAGAAACTTTCATCAGGAGACTAAAAAAGGAACAAGAGCATTGGTTTTATAGTGTATATGTGTAAGAAATATGACTTAAACTGGGTCTAAATGATGCTCGAGTTGACTAATTAAGCAATATTTTCAGTTCAACATCACATGAGTGATTTTTTCCCCCTGTATTTCCAGGTTCTTTCTACTACCCTATAAGCAATCAATGCATGTGTTTTGTTTTTTTTAAAGAAATATCAAAATCACACCATTAATCTCAGCCAGAAGCTGTTTAACCAGAGAGAATTGTCAGATATTGAACTCTCCAACTGTTCTTCAACTACTCATCCATGTGGTGCTGTTTGGTTTGGAAATTAAACTGTGATAGCTGATGAAAATCACCATATTTTACACGTCCTGTTTAAAATCTGCCAAAAATTATCCAGATTCTGTTAAAAAGTAAAGAATCTTCAGATTGTCATCGTTCTAGGAAGTTTTGTGTAGACTTTGAGTTTATTGTTCTTTTTGTCTGACAGCGGTTTTCATTCAGAAAGACGTGCAAATCTATTATACAGCACCAAAGTTAGCGACTACTGGGCAAACACAGCCGATCATTTAGACCAAAATGGAGAAATTTTAATGCGGAGACCAAAGAAGGAAGGAGAACATTGTTTTTTTTAGTGTGTATTCATAAGAAATGAGACTCAAACTGAGTCTAAATGTTGCTCTAGTTGACTATTTTCAGTTTAATGTCACATGTTCAAATCAAACAAACATTGTGTTAGCTAATGGTGTTGAAAGGCTCATTGATGAGGGATGAGGGATGAGAAAATGCTTGTGCAATTATGTTAGCACATGAATGAAAGTGTGCGTTTTCACAGAAAGCATGATATTGTCTGGGTTACCCCAAATTTTTGAACAGTAGTGTAGGTCAACTTTAACTCATTTTAGAGCAACTTTAACTAACATGGAGCATCTTTAACTAATGCAGAGAGACTAAAATGTCTAAAATTGCCTGGGTGACCCCAAACTTCTGAACAGTAGTGTATATGCAGACACATCACAGCAGGTAAAGTGGCACTTTACATCCAGATTTGTGTTGCATCAATCAGTAAAACAGATTTTACAAACATCATTTGATTTATATGAAACTATGGATAATTAAGAAGTGACAGCTTGAACGGATTTGAAGTGCTCTCCTTAGATTTATACACCATTGTAGTTACGTCATACCTCCGGCCAGCTCCGCTGTCATTTCTCCATTCGCCGCTTCAGAAGTTCATCAATTGGTTTTATAGATCATTAAGTTACGAGGTTGTCAGACTCACTTGAACCTCCACTGGCCTCGAGTTAAATCACGGCAAAGCCTTCACTGTCTCGCTAATTCCACCGCTGAGACAGTGAGTAAGTGGACCGAACTGACGAGAGGCCTTTAGAATATATCACTGTGGCGACGATCTGATGACACAAAAAAGGGACAGCTGGGAGCATAAATGTCAAGAGCGAAAGAAAAACTGGACAGAAATGTAATATATCATTTACACTCAGCACGTTTTCTCCTCTCAAGCTCGTTTCTGCCTCTGGTTTTTGTTTTGTTATTCCCGTTTTCTGTGAGAAAGCTGATGACAGACTGAAGAAAATGACACAATGTCAGGAAAGTTTCTCATCTGAAGTCCTTAAAGTCATGTCTAGTAGAGTTTTAGCATCATGCAGTTTTAAAATCTGCAAAGAGCATCGGGTTAATCACTTTAAGCTTCAAATACTTTAAATATAACAGTGAATAACACTTCTAGGACTCATTTAAAGTTTCCTTCGAGGTGATTATCATCGTCCTCGTCTCCTCCTTGGACGCAGCTTTGAGACAGAAGGTGAAATGTGAAATTATCCACAGAACGGCGAAGAATAAAAGCAGTCACCTTCCCATCATGCCTCGACTAACTACTTACTCATCACTTCCTCGTCTTCTTGACGCAGAACAGCTGTTGTTCTTTTTCTGGGCTTCAACCTGGATGTCCTTCCATTCATCGCTTTCTTGTTTCAGACGCTTTCTTTGTGAAAGTGATGCAGCGGGTAGAGCGAGGGGAAGGGGAAAGTCAAAACAAAAGAGGAAGAAAGAGAGCAACAGAAACTTGAAAGAAGATTAAAGTAGAGGTATGAATAGTAAAGCAAAAAATAAAAGGTCACAGAGCCATCAGCTGACAATTTAACTCAGACTCCAGCAAAAACTCATTGCTATAACAATCTATATTTTTAGAAACATCTTCTTCTGACCTCAGTCAAGTAGTTTTAATGGCTAAGTCATTCTCAGGTTGTTGATTAAACCCCTAAAACTTCTGTGTATTGAACTTATATAGTTAGGTTTTGTTTTCCACGAAAATAATCAGTTCCTGTCCACAGCAGCTAGCATGCAACTCTACACACTAGCTTCCTCTAGAATGGGCAGATCTATAAGGGTCATTCCAGGTGAAATGACCAGATATTCCATTACACTTTTTGAAGGTAGTCACCTTTAACAACTAACATTTCAAAAAGAACAAAACATACATAATACTACCATTGGAATGACTACTAATACTTGTATCCCAATTTAAAGTACTGAAAAGCAAAAAACGATTTTGACATTACCCATGCCATTTTGAGTACGAATATCTCAGTAACTACAAATATAACCCTGCTGCTTTTTTGTACAGTGATAGAAGACAGATGGAACTGTCTTGTAGAAAAATTTGGGGTCTCTGGTACCTGTCCCACATTGAGATTTTTGCCCCCCAAAATAGACAATTTAAAATCTCGTCCAACTTTGGGAGCTCATATTTTCCAAACTGAGGTACCTAGAAAGCTCCAGTTTGCTAAGTTATCACACAAGTTTGTGTAGAATGGAACCCAGGGGTGTTAGAACACATCTGTGCAGTATTTCTAGTACTTTTAAGGTCCCAAACCCCACTCGTGAGTAGGTGTCTCTTAATTTTTTAGCATTTTTAGCAAGCCCCCACGGCCTGCAGAGTGTAGGGAAACACCTGGGGATGTTTGTGGGGCACTAGCTACATGCAGAGGCCTTGTTTACCAACTCACAGCTCTCTGGTATGTTTAGAGGCTGAGAAATAACCACTGAAAGATGCAAAAAATGCTGGCAAGGCTTTTTATAGCCCAAATTCTGAAAATTTCAGACCCCCACAACTCAGAAACTATTTGAGCTACAGGCCTAAAATTTTGCATAGAAAGTACTTTTGTGACTATCTAATGGCATGCAAATTTAGGACTAATTTGAAAATGGTGCAGCAACCACCATCTGGTGAAACCACACGGAATGACCCATAAAGTCCCTGAAAAGGAAGTCCCAGAGTCCAAATCTGACACCAGTTTCATAGATAATACACACTTAAAGTACATTAAAGTTTATTAAAAGCAATCCAATGTATCTGTTTGACAGCTGAATAGCTCTGCAATGCAGTCCTTAAGGTTCATGAACCTGTAGGGGTTCATGAACCTGTAGGGGTTCATGAACCTTGTTAGAGGATAAATGTAGTGTTCAAGGGCGAATGTAGTGTTGGAGGGTAAATGTATCATTAGAGGGTAAATGTAGCATTAGAAGGTAAATGTAACATTAGAAGGTAAATGTAGTAGTAGTCGAGGGTAAATATAGCATTTGAGGGTAAATTTTATGTTATAGGGTAAATGTAGCGTTAGCAGGTACATGTAACCAAGGGGTGAATATAATATTGGAGGGTAAATGTAGAGTTTGGGGGCAAATGTAACTTCAGGGGGTAAATGTAGTATTAGAGGGTAAATGCAGTAGTAAAGGGTAAATGTGGTGTTAAAGGGTAAATGTTATATTAGATGGTAGGATGTTCTGTGGCTCCACAAGCTCCAAAAGATGGAGAAAACCTGTATTCTCAATATGCTAGTGAGAAAATGTATTGTAGCTATAGTACCTGGAACCTAGCTGTAGTACCTGGTTGTTCCACCAAGTGGAGCCTCTTACTTTTCAATACTGTAGAGACCAGAGGATGCATCACTCAGACTACAGTCAGTTCATTTTATCAACCAGAGAGCATTGTGGGAGTTTAGCTAGCAACAGGCACCACAATAAAGACTTCTGTGGTTGTTAATGACCTCCAACCAAAGGTTGTGCTTTT
Source organism: Acanthochromis polyacanthus (assembly GCF_021347895.1). Lineage (NCBI taxonomy): Eukaryota > Metazoa > Chordata > Actinopteri > Pomacentridae > Acanthochromis > Acanthochromis polyacanthus. The sequence continues at coordinate 29,991,546 of NC_067129.1, read as the reverse complement.
AGAACAATCGGGGTTTGACTAGAAAGGGTTTTTGTCTGGTAAAATATGGAACAGAGCTGCTTTTATGGCCAAATTCTACTGATTACAACAGAAACAAAAGTCAGTTGTTGCAGATTATTGATTAGGAAAACTATTCACAGTTTCTATGCCTAACAACCACATACCACAAGTTGTGCTCTCCTTTTAACCCCCCTGTTGTCCTGCGGATCAAATTGACTCGTTTTAAAGTTTTAAAAATGTGGGAATTTTTTTTTTTCACAGTGAAAACTTCCACATTTTCAAAATTGTTTTAGGACATTTTTAAAAAAAATTTGGGTGGAAATAAACAAATTAAAAAAAATGTTTAAGAACATTCAGAAAAAAATCAACCAAAATCCAGTGAATTTCGCTGTCAAATTTGGGGATTTTTTATTTAAAAAATAAAACTTTTGAGGGAAACTTTTCAGGAATTTTCTTCCTGAAGATTTTGCAAATTTTTATAAATTTGAGGAAGTTTTTTTCAGAATTTTTGGACTTTTTTCAGACAAGGCAACAACATTTTTTGGTAAGAACAACACGAGGGTTGAGATGCCTGCATAACAGAGGATGTAAACAAAGGATTAGACTAAGATTTATGCCGATACCCAGCTCTGATTGGGACATCCTCAGTGCAAACACTGTAAGTGCAAGTAATGAGGTAGTAATTCAGCTATACTGATGAATATGTGAAGAACAATAACACTAAAAGCCCCATCAGGTAAGGTGACTGGTTTGGTTCTTTAGGTTTGTTAGGTATGAAACCATGGAAGTCTGAATTTGCTTGGTTACTTTGGTCATGATGTGTCTAATAATGCACCTTATGGACAAAGCCAAAAGAGGATTTTTGGCCTGTTAACTAGTGAGGTAGTTGATTAGAAACACTGTTTGGAACACTCGTACGGGTTGTTTGATAAAAACGTGTTGGGTCACATCAACAATAAATCAAATATTTTACCTGGAATGCAGACACTTCCCCACAAAACACCAAATAGAGGTCAGAAAAAGTGAAGATTTAGAAGTCGAATGTGGAACAATCCTTTGACGGCGACATCCCTCAGATGTTCAATAATCGACTTTAATACGAGGACAGAAGTAGTTTCATAATTGAATTTTTTAGTGGTGTGTGTTGTCGAGGGGATGGAGGGTCCCAAATCATAAAAAGGGCAGCGTGACCCTATCAGCAGCGAGGCTTCCCAATCCTGATGTATGGGCCAATGAATCAGGGACGATGAACAGTTCTATTGGTTTTCTCATCAATACCTTTTTGGTCTTTTCATCCAGAAAAAGCTCCATTACTGCAAAAAGCCTTTTGACCTCTGAAGGATAAACCGGAACATTAACGCACGTACACAAAACATGTCTTACTCATTGGTGTGGCTGCATATGAAGAGATCCCACCACTGTGCAAAGACAATTAAAACCACCGTTAACTACACAGTGAAACATTGCACCTAATGAACAATAGTGAATCCAGTGTGTGCATATTGTGGTGTCTGATTATACCTTATCGCCCGCAAATTACATTTACATGCAACTAATTTCCAATTAATATTCAAGGGTAATGTTTTCCTCTGAAGCAGGGGAGTAAGTATGTTCACATGATGCAGCAAATGTGGTTAGGAGTTGGAATTAAAGGTCAGACAGTCTTCAACTACAATCTTTCAAAAGTTTTAGCTTCTCACTTTCATCCACACAAAACAAATGCTGCATTGGTATTTTTATAATATTATTTTGTGAAATATATTTCTTCCTGGGTGCTAATTTTGTAGATGCTGGCTCAGTTATATGACTTACTGGCATAAATATCATTAACATTAATAATTCTATTAGTTTTGCATATGAAATCATAAGTATTGCTGGCTATATTTATGCTATAATGTCCCTAATTACATCTACACTGCAAAAACTGCAGATCTAAGTGGAATAGTCCTGCATTAAGGTTAATAATCTTATTTGTCTTGTTTTTGATTATAAAATGAGTATGTTGTGTTTTCTGAGGATATTTTTCTGATTTAATTCAAGTAAATGTCACCTGAAGCTTTGCCTCTTTTAATTAGTTCATCTACAGGCTTGTTTTGCAGAGAGCATTGTGGGGTTTAGTTAGCAAAGGGCACCATGACAGAGACTTCTGTGACGCTTAATGACCTCCAACCAAAGTTCATGTTTTAAAACAGTCTGGGTTCGATAGATTTTTGTTCTTTGTTACACCAGCTATAATCACAGTTAAGAATCCATGTCTTGGCATTAAAAGCTATTCACAGAAGTATGAAAGCTTACAGACAAATGCGGTTATAACATAATATTTGTAAAATTCAATGTGCAAAATATACAGCGGAGACATGTGCAAAGACGCAGATCGATAATAAAAATGTACAATTTTTTAAAAAAAAAAGTTACACAGTGTGTAAAATGATTTGCATATATCCAGTATGCCCAACCCCCCAAAAAAGAAGGTCACTATCATTGTCCCGATGATGGAACTTTATCGGGAGAGTTTGGCCCAAACTTTGATCGTGTATTTTGGCTGTACTATCTGCATTAAGTGTTACTAGTGACATGTTTTAATTAGGGCTGGGACTTTAATGAGTTAATTTTGATTAATTAATTGTAGAAAAAAATTACACATTTAATCGAACCTTCCACATTTGAAGTGAAAAACTTTACTTATTGTGTCAAATATTGCTATTTGACAAGAATGCAATTAATAGCAATTAATTAATTACAAAACCTCTAATTACTCTTACACTTGAACCATCTGTGTTATTATTACTCCGCCTAGGAATGCAGCAGAGTTTTGCGTATGTTTGTCTGTCTGTCTGTCTGTCTGTTAGCAACATTACTCAAAAATGGACTAACAGATTTGGATGAAGTTTTCAGGGAAGGTCAGAAATGACACAACAACTACCTGAGCAGGTTTTGGCAATGATGCCAAAAGTATAGGCTGGATCCATGGATTTGTTAAAGATTTCTGTGTCATTGAGAGATAGTGGCACGGTGTCACTATAACCATGACAACCAGTGAACTCTACGTCAGCTGACTGCTGATGATCATATGATTGTCATCCTACTACAAATCCACCGTTATGGAGTTATCGGGACTTATCCATCAGAAATCCTTCAACGACTGAGCAGCCTTGGTGGAGTCCTTCGCTCTCTGAGTGCTTTTCCTGTTTACAACTGTGCATCACGTGGACAAAATGAATGTCTTCCTTAAAAAACTGCAGAGTTTAGTTTGCTTTTCCTCCATCTTACTGGTTAGAGTGGTTTGAAACTTTGCTGCAGTAGTCATGAAAATGAGGGATCGTTGCGTAGAAGACAATAGGAGACAAAAGTATAATACTGGAGGTGCAGGGTTTACTGAGTGAATGTTAAATTCTTCATAAATGATTGATTTTCTTCTCGCTCCAGTTTCAGTAATGACACAATTTTGCTGCAGGGATTAATGATGTTTCATCTCATCTTTCACCACACAGCATATGCACATACTGCTGCATATATGGATTGCTTTATAAAAAACACGCACATTGAAGTTCTCCTCCTTAAAGATGCTGCCTCAGTATCGCCGGACGGCTGATGACTCCGCTAACCCTCTGGCTTTAAGACAGGCAGTTCGATGAAGCATGCTGGATCAAGGCTGTACCGGGGAGCTTAGACACTCTGCTGAAAAATTAATGACCAAACACAGACATCTACATCATGTAAACACTACAAATAAGATGTCTCTATCAGCGGAAAGCGGAAACGTAGCAGGTTAACGATCTTGTTTTTATGTGTGGTGCTGAACAAAAGGCAGCGCGTCTGAATTATGCAGCAATCTCAGCAAAATGCATGAGCTAGTTATGGCTGTGCTGCTCCTAATGTGAGCTTCCTGTGAAAACAAACACACATCGACACATGCAGCTGCACGGAAACACAACTCAACACACCGTTGCCGGTGAAACCTATGGCGTAACGGTCCTCAGGGGAAATATGGTTGAGGAAAGTTTCGGCGCAAAAGTAATTTAAACTTTGTGTGTATGAAACGATCGTATCTGCAAATGCGAAGTCAAATAATGCAAAATACAACTGATTAGTGGGGCTTAAAACGGAGGCTTAATTAAGACATGAAAAGGGTTTAAGGAATAAAAAGATAACTGAAAATAAATAGGATGAAAAGTGTAATTCCTTTTTTCTTTTCACCAGGCGTGTTTTTCAAGGTGCACTGAGGGTTTTTTGTGTATTGATTGCATTAAAAGTTCTAGATGGTGAGAATCCGTTTGTGTGTTGGTTTTTTGTGTCTTAAAAACTTGGAGGTGCAAAATAACAGCCGTCATAATATGAACATGCTTGCTATTGCCGTTCATGTTGCAGGATTTTATTCAGTTTTTATGTATAAACTGAGGAAACAGTTGTTGTCTGTCAGTCCACTGGGTTTATTCAGCTTCTACAGCTGCTTCTGCTAAATTCTAAAATGACTCAAAACTCACCAAATGTTTTGCTGTTGACTGCGAGAGTGAACACAAGAGTCTTCATGCACTCAAAGCATCTGAGGACCTCAACATCCAGCGTACAGGGAGTCCTCGATTTAAGTTGGAGTTCCGGTCCTATGGCTCCATGTAAGTCGATTTTCATCGTGATTCCAAACTCTGGCAAAAATGTAAACACAGCCATTACGTGCATCATAATATTGATCAGTTCTTTGGGCAAGTCAATACCAATGACTTTCATGCATGTACACACGTGGACAAAATTGTTGGTACCCCTCAGTTAAAGAAGGAAAAACCCACAATTCTCACTGAAATCACTTGAAACTCACAAAAGTAACAATAAATAAAAATTTATTGAAAATTAAATAATCAAAATCAGCCATCACTTTTGAATTGTTGATTAACATAATTATTTAAAAAAACAAACTAATGAAATAGGGCTGGACAAAAATGATGGTACCCATAACTTAATATTTTGTTGCACAACCTTTTGAGGCAATCACTGCAATTAAACGATTTCTGTATTTGTCAATGAGCGTTCTGCAGCTGTCAACAGGTATTTTGGCCCACTCCTCATGAGCAAACACCTCCAGTTGTCTCAGGTTTGATGGGTGTCTTCTCCAAATGGCATGTTTCAGCTCCTTCCACATATGTTCAATGGGATTCAGATCTGGGCTCATAGAAGGCCACTTTAGAATAGTCCAACACTTTTCTCTCAGCCATTCTTGGGTGTTTTTGGCTGTGTGTTTTGGATCGTTGTCCTGTTGGAAGACCCATGACCTGCGACTGAGACCAAGCTTTCTGACACTAGGCAGCACATTTCTCTCCAGAATGCCTTGATAGTCTTCAGATTTCATCGTACCTTGCACACTTTCAAGACACCCTGTGCCAGATGCAGCAAAGCAGCCCCAAAACATTACTGAGCCTCCTCCATGTTTCACCGTAGGGACAGTGTTCTTTTCTTCGTATGCTTGGTTTTTGAGTCTATGAACATAGAGTTGATGTGCCTTACCAAAAAGCTCCAGTTTGGTCTCATCTGTCCAAAGGACATTCTCCCAGAAGCTTTGTGGCTTGTCAACATGCATTTTTGCAAATTCCAGTCTGGCTTTTTTATGAGTTTTTTTCAGCAGTGGTGTCCTCCTTGGTCGTCTCCCATGAAGTCCACTTTGGCTCAAACAACAACGAATGGTGCGATCTGACACTGATGTACCTTGGCCTTGGAGTTCACCTTTAATTTCTTTGGAGGTTGCTCTGGGCTCTTTGGATACAATTCCAATGATCCGTCTCTTCAATTTGTCATCAATTTTCCTCTTGCGGCCACGTCCAGGGAGGTTGGCTACTGTCCCGTGGGTCTTGAACTTCTGAATAATATGAGCCACTGTTGTCACAGGAACTTCAAGCTGTTTAGAGATGGTCTTATAGCCTTTACCTTTAAGATGTTTGTCTATCATTTTTTTTCGGATGTCCTGGGACAATTCTCTCCTTCGCTTTCTGTTGTCCATGTTCAGTGTGGTACACACCTTTTCACCAAACAGCAGGGTGACTACTTGTCTCCCTTTAAATAGGCAGACTGACTGATTATGAGTTTGGAAACACCTGTGATGTCAATTAAATGACACACCTGAGTTAATCATGTCACTCTGGTCAAATAGTTTTCAATCTTTTATAGAGGTACCATCATTTTTGTCCAGGCCTGTTTCATTAGTTTGTTTTTTAAAATAATTATGTTAATCAACAATTCAAAAGTAATGGCTGTTTTTGATTATTTAATTTTCAATAAATTTTTATTTATTGTTACTTTTGTGAGTTTCAAGTGATTTCAGTGAGAATTGTGGGTTTTTCCTTCTTTAACTGAGGGGTACCAACAATTTTGTTCACGTGTGTATGAGTCTTTTTACAAGAAAACAATAGACGGCTTTCCTTTTCTTCAAAGCACTGCCATCAGAAGAGTCTGACTTGTGCTTGTGAGCCATAATGAAGGGCAAAAAGTTGGTGAATGTAGCACAATCCAAGGTGGAGTACAACCGGCGAATGTCAGCAAAGTCATCTTATAGCATCACGTGACGACGTATTCATCCACCCCGCTCATCAACTAATTCCACGTAACCAGTTACTGTGAAACGTCGTCCATCATAAACCAAAGACCTTCTGTAGCCAGTTCCAACGTAACGATGAAACACCGTAGGCTGAGGATGTCCTAAACTGATCACCTCCTGCATTACTTTTATTTTTGATGGCAATGTCCTTACATCAGAGGAAAATTTTTTGTGTTCGCACATTTTGCAGCTAATTTGGCTAATACTAGCATTAGCTTTGACCTTCTTCCCACAGGTCAGGTGTCTGTAGAAACTAACACTGACAGACATTCAGAGAAACTTTCATTTAAACCAACAAACCCGGACTGGGTGGGTTATTGTGTTTACATGTCGCTTCAGTTCAACCTAAACTCAGCTGTTGTTAGCATCTGTTAGCTTCTCTCCTGCTCCCTGTGCTCACGTGAACTGCGTTTTGACACAGCTGAATTCCCAATAAAGTTGTATCCGTTGACACACTTTTGAATATTGTGACTGAAATGCACGTCAAGCACACATTTCGAAAGCAAAACTACAGATTTTATAACTGCAAAACAGACAAATTGTTTTAAAACAAGTTGTGAATTCGGCACTATTTCTCTGTCAAATTACTGCTCAGAGAACATTAAAAGCAAAGTACGGGTTTCACACAGATATCAGCTCCCATGCAATCAACTGTTTTCCTCTTTGCTGTCAATCATAGATGCAGAGAGAGTCTTCTTCCTGAAGTAGTCACAGTGAAATGAATCTTTCTGGTCTTTTGGGCTGAAAAATTGTGAAACTTTCATTAACTTCCTTGAAAGGGTCACCATATGGGACCATTAAGTGGCATCTGTCTTAACCCTGAAATACTGATTGAGACATTATTTATTATTCGCACTAAAAACCATCAAAAATTAATACTCAAACTCTAGTTCAGAAGTGACTTTACTTGTTCCTTTTAATGGGATTTCAAGTGTTTTCTGGGTTTTCAGAGGAGATTCTCAGACACCTTCCACTCCACACCTTCCTAACATCACAAGTTCTGCTGGTGTTTCATGAAATAACCTGAGTGTTTATGCAGGATTTGAACTTTTCTCGAGCTCTTCTTTTCTTTTTTTTTTCAGTCTTCACACAGATACATCCGTCACCTTTCATTTATACAGTCGACTGCAAAAGCACAAATGCCTTTGGGGCTTAATGCGCAAAAGTGTGCACTAAGCACATTCATACACTTCATTATGTTCCAGCCCGTCTGTGTGATAAGAGGATTTTCATCACGCCTTTAAGTGCAGCCGCTCAGAACAAGTACAAACACTTGTGCTTTTAGACATGTTCAGACTACAGACGCTCTCACCCCTTTAGCCTCAGTTTACAAAGAAACCTGTGTGGCAGCAGAGGTTGTTTTTTTCTCCTGTAGTTGTAGTACTGAGACCCCCTCTAGCACACAGCGCCCTCCATAATTATTGGCACATAAGATGTGTTGAAAGCCTTAAAATAAATTCAATTTTTTAATACAGAAGCATACTCTCACACTGAAAATTGTAGAAAATGTATTATAGGAGAAGATTAGGTGCTGTTTTGTTGGCAAAAGGAGGTTGTACAAAGTGTTAACATCAGGGGTGCTAATAATTGTGGCACACATGATTTGATGTAAAAGAATTTTTTCTGAATGTGTGATTTTTTTCCCCCCACTGAATAAATGCACTTTAATTAAAGGTTGGATTTTCCTCTTTTTTCATTGTGGTCCTATATTATTTAGAAAAAAAAAACTGAATTTATTAGAAGCTAAAGAACTCATCTTAACCAGGGGTGCCAATAATTATAGAGGGCGCTGTAGGTCATAGATTTAGTAGCACGACTGCAGCAGATAAATGTCTGTGACATAGAGTCATAGAAACGATCACTGGTACCCTCGATGTGTTTGCTTTCTGATACTTCACCAGAGCCCGAAATAGAATCTCAAATTTTACAATTTGTGTTGAAATATTCAGTATTACAAAGTTATTTTTCCACAGAGTGAACCATCTCTATTAGATGATCTGGTATTAAATATGGATAAAAATGCTCCTTCCATCATCTCTAATAGTTGTGACCAACCACCTACCAACATGCCCCAGATAGCAAACTATGGGTGAATCAATGTTGAATCTATGTTGAGACCTAACGTCGAAATTATACAGAAAGCGCAAGGTTGATAAAATGTTGAGTCAACGTTTGCTTACATAGATTACATGTTTGCAAACATAGATTCAACATTAATTAAACATTGACCTGTCAAATATTTTAATTAAACCAAAATACAATGTAGATTCAATGGCATCTTTTAAACACAAACTTCAATGTTGACAAAATGTTGTTGAATCAACATTGATCCAACCATCAGTCTTCAACCGTAACCACAATTCAACCTTCTTAATCCTAATTCAACATTGATTTAACATCTTTTGCTATCTGGGTAAAGTGTGATTTATGGTTGAAAAGCAAACGTTGACTCAACATTTTATCAACCTTGTGCTTTCTGTATAATTTCGACGTTAGGTCTCAACATAGATTCAACATTGATTCACCCATAGTTTGCTATCTGGGCGCTGATATAAGCCTTAAAGTTTACCCAGAATGCACTTTGTACAGTTTTCTCTGGTGAATGATCAGAAAACAGAAACACATCCAGGAAACCAATGATTGTTTCTATGACTCTAAACTGTTCACATCAGGATCCATCCCATAATACTGATGACCACAGCTGGTTACAGAGAAAATGAACAGAAACCAGACTTGTGTTGAGATTATGACACCTGGATGGATGTGAAACTGATCTGGTCATTATTGCAGTTGTTTTGTGTTTATCTTTGCTGTTTTTTTGTCTCTCTTCTATCATTTACCACAGGTTTTGTGTTGTTTTGTGTTTTGTTTTGCTCTTATAGTGTCACCTTTTGGTCATTTTAGGTGTCTTTAGGACAGTTTGTTTCTGTGACATGAAACTATTTTGTGTTTAAATTGTGACACCTGGAGTGGATGTAGAACTGATCTGGTCATTTTGAGTCTCGTTTTTCTTATTTTTCTCTGCTATTTGTCGTTTTGTGCTCATTTTTTTGTATCTATTCTGTGGTTAAGAGTAAGTTTTGTGGTGTTTTGTTTGTTGTTTTTGTCATTTTGTGTCTCATTTTGCTTGCTTTATGTGATTTTGGTTCTTGTTTTTGCTATTTAGTGTCACATTTTGATCATTTTAGGTGTCTTTGGGACAGTTTTGTCTCTTTCCAACATGAAACTATGATACATCCCATATTTATTGATGCTCAAAGTTGGTTATAGAGAAAATGAACAAAAATGAATGGATGTCAAACTGATCTGGTTGCAGTTTTTAACAGAACTTATCAGCCTGGAAAAATTCTGCGTGTTTTCTTCTGTATTTATGAAGCAATGAGGGTTTAAAAAACAAAACGCTGAAAAAGTAACATAAGCTAAAAAGGTATGAATCTGGACCCACCTCTTTGTGCTTCAAGGGCTTGTACCTCAGAAAATATTCATAGTATGAAGGTAAACCAACATGTAAAAAACAGCTGATTCTGAGGCTTATTTTGAATGTCTACGTCCCTGGTGGTGAATGTGACTGGCTAAAACAAACCCCTAGACGTCAGACTATCTAGAATTATCCGACTTCCACAGTGAGCACTGCTCCCCAGATGTACCTCAGACCTCCAGATGTGCAGCCCCAGATAGCAAACTATGGGTGAATCAATGTTGAATCTATGTTGAGACCTAACGTCGAAATTATACAGAAAGCGCAAGGTTGATAAAATGTTGAGTCAACGTTTGCTTTTCAACCATAAATCACACTTTACCTAGATAGCAAAAGATGTTAAATCAATGTTGAATTAGGGTTAAGAAGGTTGAATTGTGGTTACGGTTGATGGTTGGATCAACCTTGATTCAACAACATTTTGTCAACATTGAAGTTTGTGTTTAAAAGATGCCATTGAATCTACATTGTATTTTGGTTTAATTAAAATGTTTGACAGGTCAATGTTTAATTAATGTTGAATCTTTGTTTGCAAACATGTAATCTATGTAAGCAAACGTTGACTCAACATTTTATCAACCTTGCGCTTTCTGTATAATTTCGACGTTAGGTCTCAACATAGATTCAACATTGATTCACCCATAGTTTGCTATCTGGGACGTTTCTTCCTGTAACGTCCACCTGTGCGCCCTCATCACCACGCTGTCGCTGCCGGAAACCTCGGGGGAGCAGCTAGCTTTGTCGGCTCTTGTTTTATACATAAGCAGCAAGCTAATCTAATTACTGCGTGATGGAGAGCAGTCAGTTTCACAGTCAGCCAGACGCTTCTGCTGCCGAAAAACTGGGGCAACCCAAGTTTGATATATGAGGCAATAACCTGTAATGTAATGAAGTCACCTTCAGACCAGGACCCCTGTCATTGAAATAATAATGAATTATAACAAGTATAATAGTATTTGGGTTTGACATGCTGAGACTCTTTCGCTGTCTCTCTCCTCCACACCCTGTCTTCCTTTCTCTTGCTCTCTCCAGGTTGAAATGGATTTTTCTCTTCTTTTTTTGAGTTGCATTATTGAGGTGATTTTAAAGTTCACAGTGGAGTCGGCGGTCTTAAATGAGAAACATATGCAGAGAACAAGGTGCCAAAACCCCCCGAGAAGCAAAGATCACACTCATTTACTTAAGCAAGGTGGAGGTCGTAAAAGTTTAATCTGCTCCTTGTCGTCATAAAACTGCTGTTGGCCCAAGAGGTTGGCTGTGCCGTGGAGCAGAAGAGAAGTGGTTAAATACACGTGCTCAGGCTGTAATACTGCATGAAGGACGACTAGAGCCATGTCAGTTCAGGTTCAGGATGGTTCCTTCTCCTCTAAGCGGAGGTAGGAGGTCATGTTTTCTAATGATTGCACTCTTTCTCTTATTCCCTTCCATTCATGCAGATCATCTACAACGTTTCTTTATTCCTGGAACATAATCTGACACATCTTCCAGTGTTTTCATTTGTATTTTTGCGTGTGCTAGATCCACATCAGACAGCTGAATTATGGTGCTTTGCGCAAGACAAAGGCTGTGACAGCAAAATTTGATGTATATCATTTTTGGTTAAAGGAAATGGACTTGGATTTATAAATGCAAAAAACCTGTCCAACATGAACTTAAACTGGTTCAAAATAAGAAAAACATGTCCAAAATGACTCAGAAATTGTACAAAATGACCCAAAACCTCTCCTAAGCAACTTGTAATTTGTCTAAAATGATAAAAACCTGTCCAAAACGTCTTAAACCTGATTCAAAATAAGAGGAAAATATTAGGAAGTAGGACCACGAACGACTACTGGGAACGGATCGGTGGGAATGTTATCAGGGATAAAGACCGACAAACCTTGGTCTCAAGTCAAGCAGACTGTAGGAAAACCCCTGTGGGTATTAATCAGAGGGGCAAATCCTGCAGATCCAGAGGGAAAGAAACCGCTGAAGAAACCAGAGCCTCCAGACTCAAAAAATTACAAAATGAATCAGAATGCCTCCTAAACAACTTATATTTTGTCTAACATCATAAAAAACACGTCCAAAATGTCTTACAGTTGTTTTAAAATGAGAGAAAATATGTCCAGAATGACTCAAGAAAATTACAAAATGACTCAGAATGTCTCGTAAACAACTTATAATTTGTCTGAAATGACAAAAAAACACGTCCAAAATAAATTTAAACTGGTTTAACATGAGACAAAAACATATCAAAAATCACTCGAAAATTTTACAAAACAACTCAAAACATCTACACAATCTAACATGACAATAAACTGTCCAAAATGACTTGATACTGGTTTAAAATGACCGGAAGAAAATGTCCAAAATGACTCAGAACTTCTCCTAATTAAATTCTAGACCCTGATTAGATTTGCCCATGCTTTCTAATGCACTTGTTCAACCATTGAGTTCTTATATCAGGAGTCGACGCAGATTTAATGAAGGCTCAGAGTTAACATCATATCTGTAATAACCAAGTGTCGACAGATATTGTCCACATCATGAGGTGAAAGATTCAGGTTTTAGTTCAATACTGAAAAAGTCAGGAGTTTCCTAATGCAACTAAAACCACAGCTTTGCCTGAATCTCTCTGGTTCATTTGTATTTTCTGTATTATGGGGTCTTTATATGTAATTTAGTCAAATAAATCCACGATATTAGTTCTAATTGACTACTGGATAGTAGCCAGGACTAAATCTTTCTGTTTACAGGACATTATTAGCCCATCAAGCCTACTTCCTGTGCTGCATGCGCCCTTCATCCACCCCAACCACCTCCATACATGCAGCAATAGTAATCTGTCCAAATCCTTTAAATATAATCCATAAATTCTTTTAGCAGATAGACTTCCTTCTGTTCGTTTCTCCCACTTGTCCATGAAATGCTTCTGACTGATTCTTGCACGGATTTTCCTTGTCAGCTTTTCAGTTTGGAAATCCAAGGACTTTATAAATGCAGACTTTTGTTCATTCTCTTTTCATGTCACTGTTTATTAATGGTTTGGCAGAAAAGGGTTGTTAATTCACTTTTCTTTGTCCCATGTTTTTTATTCGTAGGTCAGAGTTGATGAAATAAAGTGTGTTAGAAATCTGGAACCACATGTGTTTTATGAAATATTTCAACAGCTGCATTTATGATACTGCTGCAGTCCTTGTGTGTGTTTTTATAGCGATTGTTTAATAACTGAGACGATGCAAACAGTAAAGATGCATCAGATTTGTTAAGATTAGTCCAAAAGAAAAACTCATGAGTGGTCAACTTAAACATAATAGCCTCAAAACCTCTCCTAAACTACTTAAAATTTGTCTAAAATGACAAAAACCTGTCCAAAATGAACTTGAACTGGTTTAAAATGAAAAAAGGATTATCCAGAATCACCCAGAGATTGTACAAAATGACTCAAACCATCTACTAAACTTATAATTTCTCTAAAAAGACTGCATAAGATTTCCATGTTCAGAGTTTTGGTAGTTTGCTAACATGTATACATGCCACATGAATAACACCTTTTCCACCATTGCTTTACTACTCATACCATGCATTCATGACTCACAGTTGGTCAGATTGATCGCTTTTCCTTCCAGCATTCTATAGTTTGCTTCAGTTTTGTTTGTGCTGACCTTCCTTGAAGTAGACTTTGATTTTTGCCTGATCCTTCTGCATCATCTGTTCACCTGATACGTTTTAGTTCTTTGATCACAATAAACTTTAGGGTTTGTTTTAGAAACTTAGAGACAACTAAGCAAACTCCCGTCATTACATGTTGGGTAAAAGTTTTAGTAAAGAGGCTCATTGTACTGCTTTTCCACCAGAAATGTTCTAGTTTAGAAGCAGGTCTGTTCTGGAACCAGGAAACCAGCCTGCACCCCAACAATTTGTAGAAGAACCATTGTGTCACTGTAAAAGCAGACTTTTTTATTTTTTACAATTATTGTAGGCCACGAAAAAAACACATATAATGGCAGACCTCACTTTGTTTTTCCTTTTATTAAATCTTGATGCAAAATGACCCATGTCTTTGTGTTGGATTTGATTTTTGTGCATGAAAATGTCACCATTTATTCTTAATGACTTTTTTAGAGGGTGTAGTGGTTAGCACTGTCGCCTTGTATCTAGAAGATCCCCGGTTCGTGTCCCGGCTTTCCTAGGATCCTTCTGCATGGAGTTTGCATGTTCTCCCTGTGCATGCGTGGGTTTTCTCCGGGTACTCCGGCTTCCTCCCACAGTCCAAAAATATGCTGAGGTTAATTGATTACCCTAAATTGCCCGTAGGTGTGAATGTGAGTGTGATTGTTTGTCTGTATATGTAGCCCTGTGACAGACTGGTGACCTGTCCAGGGTGTCCCCTGCCTTCGCCCGAGTCAGCTGGGATAGACTCCAGCACCCCCCATGACCCTAGTGAGGATAAAGTGGTGTATAGAGGATGGATGATGGACTTTTTTTTAGATCTGTACGTCTTGTTTCTGGGTGGAAACATGCCACAGTACAGAAACACTGTGTGTCTATTCCAGATTTAGAAAAACTTGGTGACACAGATGATGCAACCTGCAGCCTGAAGATCAATCAGTTACTTTGAGTTTCATTCCACGCAGTGATGACATACATTATTCATTGTTGTTTGATGAGGCAAATTACAGAGTGCAAGTGAACCCAGAGAGCGTATCAACTCCTATATATAGTGTTATTATTAATATAGACTCATACATAAACATCCTAAACAATGCATTAATGTCATCACTTTCACAGCTACATTCTTTCAGTCTCTGAAGTCTGTAAGACTCATAAAAGCCCCTCACTTTAACAGTAGTGAAGCAGGAAGAAGAAGCAAGAAGGGTTTTTTGTTTGTGGGTCATTCAGTGTGGTTTCACCAGATGGTGGTTGCCGCACCTTTAACAACTAACATTTCAAAAAGAACAAAACATACATAATACTACCATTGAAATGACCACTAATACTTGTATCCCAATTTAAAGTAGTGAAAAGCAAAAAATGATTTTGACATTACCCATGCCATTTTGAGTAAGAATATCTCAGTAACTACAAATATAACCCTGCTGCTTTTTTGTACAGTGATAGAAGACAGATGGAACTGTCTTGTAGAAAAATTTGGGGTCTCTGGTACCTGTCCCACACTGAGATTTCTGCCACCAAAAATAGCCAATTTAAAATCTCGTCCAACTTTGGAAGCTCATATTTTCCAAACTGAGGTACCTAGAAAGCTCCAGTTTGCTAAGTTATCACACAAGTTTGTGTAGAATGGAACCCAGGGGTGTTAGAACACATCTGTGCAGTATTTCTAGTACTTTTAAGGTCCCAAACCCCACTCGTGAGTAGGTATCTCTTAATTTTTAGCAAGCCCCCATCCTGCAGAGTGTAGGGAAACACCTGGGGATGTTTGTGGGGCATTAGCTACATGCAGAGGCCTTGTTTACCAACTCACAGCTCTTTGGTATGTCCAGAGGCTGAGAAATAACCACTGAAAGATGCAAAAAACGCTGGCGAGGCTTTTTATAGCCCAAATTCTGAAAATTTCAGACCCCCACAACTCAGAAACTATTTGAGCTACAGGCCTACAATTTTACATAGAAAGTACTTTTGTGACTATTTAATGGCATGCACATTTAGGACTAATTTGAAAACGGTGCAGCAACACCCCCAAGGAATATCTGGTCATTTCACCTGGAATGACCCTTGTTTGTTTTGCAGACTTGCGGTTAGAAAAGCACCATGAAACCATCAAAGTGACTCAAAATTTGTACAAAATGACTGAAAGCCTTTCCTTAAACAACTTGGAATTTGTCTAAAGTGACAAAAAAAGCACTGTCTAGAATGGCATGAAACTGGTTTAAAATGACAAAAACCTGTCCGGAATTAATTTAAGTTTAACATGAGAAAAAAACCTGTCCAATATGACTCAAAAATTGCACAAAATGACTCAAAACCTTTCCTAACCAACTCATAGTTTGTCTAAAATTGTCTTAAAAATCTGTACAAAATGACTTGAAAGTGGTTTAAATTGACCTGTCCAAAATGAATTTAAAATGTTTAAACTGAGAAAATGACTCAAAATTTGTCTAAAATGACAAAAAGCTGTCCAAAGTTACTCAAAAAAATGTACAAAATAACTCAAAACAACTTGTGACTTGTCTAAAATTTAAGAACCTGTCCAAAACGACTTGAAACTGGTTTAACACTGAGGAAAAACTGGTCCAAAATGAATTTAAACTGCTTTTACATGAGATAAAACAACACAGGATGACTCAAAACCTGTCCTAACCAGCTTGTAATTTGTCTAAAATGACAAAAAAAAAAACGGTCAAAAATGACTTGAAGCTGGTTTAAAGTAAGAACAATCTGTCCAAAATGTATTTAAAATGGGAAAAAAAACATGTCCAAAAAAAAATGTCTGAAAATTGTGCAAAATAGCTCAACACATCTCCTGCACAACTTATAATTTGTCTAAAATGAGAAAATGTTGTCCAAAATCACTGAAGAAATGTACCAAATGACTGAAAACCTCTCCTAAACAACCTGTAATTTGTCTAAAATATAAAAACCTGTCCAAAATGACATGAAAGTGGTTTAAAATGGGGAAAAACTGGTCCAAAATGAATTTAAACTGCTTGAACATGAGATAAAACATGCCCAGAATGAACCAAAAAATTATATATGATTCAAAGCCTCTCCTAAACAACCTGTAATTTGTCTAAAATGCCCCCAAAAAACCCTGTCCAAAATTACTTGAAACCAGTTTAAAATGCAAAACACGTCAAAATGACTCAAAACTCCCCCTCCACAATTTATAATCTGTCTAATATGACGAAGACAGTCTAAAATGAGCCAAATAATTCTCCAAGTTGACTCCAAATCTCTCCTAAACAACTTATAATTTGTCTAAAATGACAAAAACCTTTCCAAAATGGCTTGCAATTGGTTTAAAACAATAATAAAAAATAATCTTTCCAAAATGACTTGAAATTGGTTTAAAGTGGAGAAAAAATGACTTTAGAAATCTCCCATGAAACCACTAGTGATTTGACAGCAGATCTGCCAGCTGTGCTCCCCTGTGAGTGAAGAAAGCCCTCATTCATATGTGAAGACAACAAATAGTGTGATACGGCCGTGGATGGTTTCTATTTTGACGGTCCAAGGTTCCCATCTGGCAGCAGCGATGTCCTTATTTCCCACAATGCCTCTGCACAAGGTCACCGCTTTCAATTTGGACACGGCGAGCAGCAACACTGTGGGCTTCCTGAGGCCAGCTGACAGGTGTTTGGGTGTTAGCATCCTTCCAGAACTTTCCTTTAGGATGTGAGCAGTGCTGTACGTCTGCCATCACGCCTGTGTGCACTGACACAGT
Source organism: Acanthochromis polyacanthus (assembly GCF_021347895.1). Taxonomy (NCBI): domain Eukaryota; kingdom Metazoa; phylum Chordata; class Actinopteri; family Pomacentridae; genus Acanthochromis; species Acanthochromis polyacanthus. The sequence continues at coordinate 29,974,101 of NC_067129.1, read as the reverse complement.
TATTATCTGCTCTGACCTTTGGTGAATCTTGTTTTCCACAGCCACGTGGAGTCACATTTATTTTTAGAGCAGTGATGAAACCTGGCAGCCCATGTACATTTTTGATTTTGGCATCTGCTAGATTACACATTAGACAGCAGAATTATGGTGCTTCAAATAAGACTGACACTATAATAGTAAACGATGATGTAAATAATTTTCAGTTAAATAAAATGGACTTGGGTTCCATTGGATTCCATGTTTGTTTGCACATTACAATGGACAAGTCGCTGGAAACAAACAATGATGTTTGTGCAGGGGGTGTAACTGTCACCTTCAGCTATGAAACCGTAGCTCAAAAAATCATGAAAAATTACTCAGACTGTCTCCTAAACAGCTTATAATTTGTCTAAAATGACAAAAATCTGTCTAAAATGAATTTAAACTGGTTTAAAATGACAAGAAAAAACATTCACAATGACTTGAAACTGCTCTAAAACTAGAAAAAAAACATGTCGAATATGATTCATAATTGTACAAATTGGCTCAAATCCTATCTTAAACCAACTTTTCTATTCTAAACAAAACCTTTTCAAAAGGACTTGAAAACAGCTAAAAATGACAAAAACCAGTCTAAAATGAGTTTAAACTGGTTTAAAATGAGAAAAACCTGTCCAAATTGACTCGACACTCATTTAAAATTAGAAAAAAATGTCCAAAAATCACTTGAAACTGGTTTAAAATGACAAAAACATGTCCAAAATGAATTTAAACTGGTTTAAAATAACAAAACTTGTCCAAAATGACTCATAGTTTGCCTAATATGTCAAAAAAATGTCCAAAATGACAAAAAAATGACACAAAATGAATTTGTATAAAATCACTCAAAATGTGTCCAAAATGGCCAAAATTACAATAACACATGTAAAATGACTTGGTAATCGTATGTATTTATGCTAAATTTAAAAGAAGACAATGGCTGGGTTGAAATTTCTTTGTGTAATTGTGAGGAAGGAAACGGGATATTCAGTTTGGTGGATCTGGTTAAAATTCATATTCGTTTTTTAAGCGTTACCTGCAGTCATTACTAACACATCTGTCATGCAAAAGACATTTGACATTTAAATTGTGTTGATTCATGACGTCAACTCGTGGTTGAACACGTACAGAAAACATTTTACCTTTAAAGAGTTGTCTTTCAGCTGCACATAAATCTACCCTTTGCAGAACTTTGCAGGACTTTCTCAGAATGCTTCTGGAACACCTTTAACTTCTGTCATGGAGCAGATCAACAGAGTCAGTAATGAGTGAATCTCCAACCAGCCACCGAGACAACGAGGGCTTTTTATCGCCTTGTGGCTGAGCTGAAAGCACCATCATCAATATTTTCGGACGAGTGCAGAGCAGATGGATGAACTTCTGTCCCTCACTGGCCCTGAACCGACCAGACAATCAACGAATTATAGAGCAGCGGCCGGACGCTGGACTGAGCTCAGCAGCAAATTTACCAGACAAGAAATCAACGACCGCAAGCTGCACTTTCTACGATACAGAACTCTGAGCCAAAGAAAAGAAATGTTCTTTTCCATACTAGAAAATAAAAAACACAGCAAATGTCAGTTCAGGTCTATGAAGTCACAAATGTAAGTGATGACTTGTTAAAGGTTTAATTTCTAATGTTCAATGGTTTAAAGAAATGTAACTTATGGTAGGTGAAGTGGATTTACACCGGCCTACCATGACCTTCACTGTAGAACTTTTGGTGACGTCACACTATGTCTGCTTCTTTAACTCTCCTACCACTTTCAGTAAACTGTCAGTTACATATAATCACATGTAAAGTAGATGTCAGATTTGCATGCAAGACTGAGACTATAACAGCAAGCAATGATGCATATCACTTTCAGTTAAACAAAATGAACTTGGATTCCATTGTTTTTTGCATTGTTTGTTACAATGAACAAACTGCCAATTCAGTTACAAAAACTTTGTTCAAAATGACTCAAAATGCCTCCCAAACAACTTCCAGTTTGTCTAAAATGACAGAAGCCTGTCCAAAATTACTTGAAATTTGATTAAAATGACAAACACCTGTCCAAAATGACTTGAAACTGGTTTAAAATGACAAAAACCCATCCAAAATGACTGAACAGTGGTTTAAAATGACATAAATCTGTCTAAAATGACTTGAAACTGGTTTAAAATGAAAAAAAAAACTGTCCAAAATGACTGGAAGCTGATTTAAAATGATTAAAAAACACTATCCAAAATGACTTGAAACTGGTTTAAAGTGACGAAATACTGTCCAAACTGACTCAAAACTGGTTTAAAGGGACAAAAAAACAGTCCAAAATGACTTGAAACTGGTTTAAAATGACAACAACACTGTCTAAAAGTACTTGAAACTTGTTTAAAATGACCAAAACCTGTCCAAAATAACTTTAAACTGGTTTAAAGTGACAAAAAAAAACTGTCCAAAATGACTCGAAACTGGTTTAAAATGACAAAGACCTGTCCAAAATTACTTGAAACTGGTTAAAAAAATGACAAAAAAACTGTTCAAAATTACTTGAAACTGGTTTAAAATGACAAAAATTCTGTCTAAAATGACTTAAAACGTGTTTAAAATGACAAAAACCTGTCCAGAACTGACTTGAAACTAACATGACAAAAACAACTGTCCAAAATGACTGTAAACTGGTTGAAGGTCTGAGCTCTGACCTTAGCTCCTGTAAATCCAGAGCTTTGTCTTCCAGCTCAGTTTCCTCTTCACCTCGATGGACCATCTGTCCATCTCATGCTCCATTTTCCATCACTCATGAACCACTCAGTTTCTCCTTCTCTTGGCGAAACAACTCAACCCCCAACCAGAGGAAGTAATCCAGTAGCTTCTGGCAGAGAAAGCTGGGACACATGGAGGTCACCTTCCACCTGGCTGAGGACCGACATGGTGAAGGTCTGATGAAGCCCACAGCACCACATGTTTACAAGATGCAACTCTGAGGTTAACTCTGTATTGTAATATTTTGGTTTCCATCCAAAATTTCCCACAAAAACACACTGTGCTTATCTGCAATGCAGTTAAAGAACCTAATTCCTTCATATGAGATTTGCATTTTGAGAAAAAATCCACCAAAGGACAAGCACAACAGTTAAGCAAAACATGAAACTGGTTTAAACTAGTGGTGGCATGTGATTAAAAAAATTAATCTAATTAATTACTGGCTTTGTGATTAATTAATTGCAATCACATTTTTGTCAAATAGCAATATTAGTTTGACACAAAGTAATTATTTTCAAATCAAATAAATTTTAGTTGACAGTTGAATCATAAACATTTTTATAATTTAAAACTTATAAAAGTAATCCAATTTTAAAATGGGACAGATAGAAAACAAGTGATTTTGATGATTTAAAGCCTGGATTCAGTTTGTTTTTTCCACTGTTTGTCTATAACATCAACATAATAATAAAGTTACTGTACTGTATAACATCAGCATAAGTAGTTCAAAGACTTTCAGAAAGTTGAAAATCCACAGATTCATTCTGTTTTCATCGTTTCTGGGTCTGATAAATGGTGTCATTTTGATAGTTCTTCTTTTTAGGAATATAAATTTTTATTTATAAACAAAGATATTTTTCAGAAACTAAAAGTTTATAATTAAGTTATTAAAAAACAGACATTTTTGTGGTTGAACTTATTGATCTGCCGAGGCTCCACCTCTTTGGCAGTGTAATAATCAACCAAAACTAAAAGGAGGCATGAGGATTTGTCTCCACAAACGTTCTCAGCATGTGAAATGTGAACCTGAACGGAAGAGGTGTCTCACATTCATTTATCAACTTCACTCCATAAAAAAGAAAGGAAGACATTCAAAATGTAGATTTTTTTAAAAATCTATGTTGTGTAACGTTATTGTGTTTTATATGTATGTCATTTCAACATGCATTTTTCATGAAAAATGAGTGAATTGACCTCATTGAACCATGATCTGTGAGAGCTGCACTAAATACTGATAGAAATGATCAGTAATGGAGTTAATAATGAGGTCGAACCAATGTCTGTTGGGATTTTTTGGTTTCTGACACTTCTGGATAGTTAAACATGAACCAGGTCGAACATGATTGGTGTTCCTAAGAAACAAACATAACAGGAGGATTAAATATGTAACTTTAAGCACTGAAATCGACCTTTTCTGACAAATGTTCATGAGATAGAGCATTGAAAAATGTTTCTGACATGCAGCCTATACTGGATAATAAGGAGCAATGTGAGTGATACTGAAGTGAAGAGAGCACCCAGGGTTCCCCCACATGTTCAGGGGGGTTTCAATGTTAGGGTCACTTAGAAATGTAAATATTTTTGATTTTTTTCTTTAATGAAGATAGCATTAAATGAATGATAAATCCAGTGTAGACATAGTTAATGTGGTAAATGACTATTGTAGCTGTAAACGGCTGATGTTTAATGGAATATCTCCATCGGGGTACAGAGGAACATTTCAGCAACCATCACTCCTGTGTTCTAATGCTACATTGTGTTAGCTAATGGTGTTGAAAGGCTCATTGATGATTAGAAAACCCTTGTACAGTTATGTTAGCACATGGATAAAAGTGGGAGTTTTCATGGAAAACATGGAATTATCTGGATGACCCCAAACTTTTGAACAGTGGTGTATATACAGTTATACTATAACAAAATAAAGCATTAAGTAGAGAACAGGGTTAGTTAGCACAGCTATAGAGCTGGAGGAAAATGAACAAAACAAACACAAGTTCTTTTTACCAACTGGATTGAAACAAGCAAACAAAAAACATTTTATGTAAATTAAGGAAACCAACAAAAATAATGAACTGAATGAAAAAAATAACAAAATAAAATAAGCCTTGCAAAGTAATTAAATCACACAATCCAATGAATTTCTACAGTTCACAGAAATAATCACACAGTTACAACATGAAAAGTCCCTTCAAGTTTTCCTAAATCTCACTAGCCAGAGTTTCAGGGTTTATCTAACTCATCATCTGATGATTTCAGTCCAACAAAAACACCCAACCTGTTCAGACACACAGGTAAAGAAAAGATAAGAGAACAGAAGAAAACTTTCATTGTGGGCTTTACTCAGCTGAAGGAGCTCCTGAGCTCTTTTTGTGGCTCTGGGTTCACAGGTTAGCTTTCAGGCTTGTTCTTAGCAAATGCAGGTAAACAACAGCAGGTCATGGAAAGTGGAAGGTGTGGATGTGAAGCAGGTGGTGCTGGACGGAGTCGATGTTCCCCGGATAAATAAAAGTTGAAGCGTGTGTGTGTATCCGTGACACTGTGCTCTCGCTGATGGCTGTAGAGTTGGAGGCGTGTGAACGGGCTGCCTCTCACTCTGCCAGGCTTGTCAGGACGAATGAGCTTTGTGTCGGTGAAGAGCCCCGGCGTCGGCCTCAGCTGTGCTCTTTGCTGCCCCGATCCACCTTCATCAGCTCTGCACTTCAGACGGAGGGCAAGAGAGCAGCGAGGACCTCCGGGAGCTGCAGCGTGGATGAGGAAGACGGTGTTTCAGCGTGTCTTTCTCCTTTCCAGGGTTACAGTAAAGTAGAGGCTGTGTGCTACAGAATCATGTTTTCTTTTGCTTTTCCTGCTGCTGTTGTTGCTGTCATTTCATCAGTTTACAGTGTCCAGCTGTGCTGTGAGGCAGCCAGGTTGTCTACACACCGGATTAAAATGTAGAAGAAGGTGCAGAGTAACACAACCTAACCTAGAAACTTTGTGCTCTGTGTAGAAGCAGATTTGGAAAATCTTTTGAACCAGTTTCTTTCTGCTTCCATTAGTTTGCATAGAGCCCAACAGCTTTAATGTGTACTCAAAATTCAGAATGCCAGAACAACAGATAGTAGCAAATAGAGCAATGGAGGCTGTAATGATGAATTTCACCTTTTTGACGGTGATATTAGAGATGAGAACACTGCTACTCAACGAAGACATCTAGAGAACAGAAAAAAGGTACTTTTGGTGGTCTCCAATCAGCGTTTGTTTACAACACAGCACTACCTATGCTGGACTAGGTACTACACACGTGGACAAAATTGTTGGTACCCCTCAGTTAAAGAAGGAAAAACCCACAATTCTCACTGAAATCACTTGAAACTCACAAAAGTAACAATAAATAAAAATTTATTGAAAATTAAATAATCAAAATCAGCCATCACTTTTGAATTGTTGATTAACATAATTATTTAAAAAAACAAACTAATGAAATAGGGCTGGACAAAAATGATGGTACCCATAACTTAATATTTTGTTGCACAACCTTTTGAGGCAATCACTGCAATTAAACGATTTCCGTATTTGTCAATGAGCGTTCTGCAGCTGTCAACAGGTATTTTGGCCCACTCCTCATGAGCAAACAGCTCCAGTTGTCTCAGGTTTGATGGGTGTCTTCTCTAAATGGCATGTTTCAGCTCCTTCCACATATGTTCAATGGGATTCAGATCTGGGCTCATAGAAGGCCACTTTAGAATAGTCCAACGCTTTTCTCTCAGCCATTCTTGGGTGTTTTTGGCTGTGTGTTTTGGATCGTTGTCCTGTTGGAAGACCCATGACCTGCGACTGAGACCAAGCTTTCTGACACTAGGCAGCACATTTCTCTCCAGAATGCCTTGATAGTCTTCAGATTTCATCGTACCTTGCACACTTTCAAGACACCCTGTGCCAGATGCAGCAAAGCAGCCCCAAAACATTACTGAGCCTCCTCCATGTTTCACCGTAGGGACAGTGTTCTTTTCTTCGTATGCTTGGTTTTTGAGTCTATGAACATAGAGTTGATGTGCCTTACCAAAAAGCTCCAGTTTGGTCTCATCTGTCCAAAGGACATTCTCCCAGAAGCTTTGTGGCTTGTCAACATGCATTTTTGCAAATTCCAGTCTGGCTTTTTTATGAGTTTTTTTCAGCAGTGGTGTCCTCCTTGGTCGTCTCCCATGAAGTCCACTTTGGCTCAAACAACGACGAATGGTACGATCTGACACTGATGTACCTTGGCCTTGGAGTTCACCTTTAATTTCTTTGGAGGTTGCTCTGGGCTCTTTGGATACAATTCCAACGATCCGTCTCTTCAATTTGTCATCAATTTTCCTCTTGCGGCCACGTCCAGGGAGGTTGGCTACTGTCCCGTGGGTCTTGAACTTCTGAATAATATGAGCCACTGTTGTCACAGGAACTTCAAGCTGTTTAGAGATGGTCTTATAGCCTTTACCTTTAAGATGTTTGTCTATCATTTTTTTTCGGATGTCCTGGGACAATTCTCTCCTTCGCTTTCTGTTGTCCATGTTCAGTGTGGTACACACCTTTTCACCAAACAGCAGGGTGACTACTTGTCTCCCTTTAAATAGGCAGACTGACTGATTATGAGTTTGGAAACACCTGTGATGTCAATTAAATGACACACCTGAGTTAATCATGTCACTCTGGTCAAATAGTTTTCAATCTTTTATAGAGGTACCATCATTTTTGTCCAGGCCTGTTTCATTAGTTTGTTTTTTGAAAGTTACTAATGACCTTCTCATAGCATCAGATAATGGACTAGTCTCTATACTTGTTTTGTTAGATCTTAGTGCAGCGTTTGACACAATCGACCACAAAATTTTATTACAGCGTCTAGAATATTCAATTGGCATTAAAGGGACAGCACTGGATTGGTTTAAATCCTACTTATCAGATAGGTTCCAGTTTGTGCATGTCAACAATAACTCTTCTGAGCAGACTAAAGTTAATCACGGAGTTCCTCAGGGTTCTGTCTTAGGACCGATACTTTTCACATTATACATGCTTCCTTTAGGCAATATTATTAGGAAGCATTGTATTAACTTCCATTGTTATGCAGATGACACACAATTGTATTTATCTATGAAGCCAGATGAAACTGATCAGTTAGCTAGACTGCAAGATTGTCTTAAGGACATTAAAACCTGGATGACTTTTAACTTCCTACTGCTAAATTCAGACAAAACTGAAGTCATTGTATTTGGCCCCAAACATCTTAGAAACTCGCTTTCAAAGCAAATAGTTACTCTGGATGGCATCACATTGGCCTCCAGTACTACTGTGAGGAATCTTGGAGTTATTTTTGACCAGGACATGTCCTTTAACTCACACATAAAGCAAGTCTGTAGGACTTCCTTTTTTCACCTGCGTAATATTGTAAAAATCAGGAACATTCTGTCTCAGAGTGATGCAGAAAAATTAGTTCATGCTTTTGTTACTTCCAGGCTTGACTATTGCAATTCCTTATTATCGGGTTGTCCAAATAGCTCTCTCAAACATCTACAGTTGATCCAAAACGCTGCTGCGAGAGTACTGACAGGAGTTAGCAAAAGAGATCATATTTCCCCTATACTTGCTTCTCTTCACTGGCTTCCTGTTAAATCCAGAATAGAATTTAAAATCCTTCTTCTGACATATAAAGCTCTTAATAACCAATCTCCATCATAGCTTAAAGATCTGATAGTACCTTATTATCCTAGTAGAACTCTTCGCTCTCAAACTGCAGGCTTACTTGTTGTTCCTAGAATTTCTAAAAGTAGAATGGGAGGCAGAGCCTTCAGTTATCAGGCGCCTCTCCTGTGGAACCTGCTCCCAGTTTGGGTTCGGGAGGCAGACACCCTCTCTATTTTTAAGACCAGGCTTAAAGCGTTCCTTTTTGACAAATCTTATAGTTGGGGCTGACTGGGTGACCCACAGAGGTTCGGCTTGTGTCTTCATTGTACAGCTGACCCCCTCTTGGACGTCCCTTCGTTCTGCCCCTAGTCATGCTGCTATAGGCCTAGGCTGCTGGGGGACTTTTCTTGACGCACTGAGCCCTTCTCTATCTACCTTTACATTTAATATGTATACCATTATTGCAGTACATTCACTCTGTTTCCCCCTGTGCTATTTCTCCGAGTGTCCCTGGTCCCAGAGCTGGATGCTTCAGATCTGCGGTTGATGTTCCACCAGCTGGTCCAGTCTCCATCATGTCCACTGTGGGATGCTGCTACTGACCTTCCACCAGCCCTCTGCTTCCAATTCCCTTTTTCCACCAGTCAACTCTGCATTGCCTTCACTATACTGTTATGCTAACTTACATACTGTTTGAATTTTACTGCTAGCTATATAAGGAGTATGTTTAATGTCAGAGCCGTACATCATAAGAGTAAACTATGAGTCAGTTTTCAATGTTAGCTTATACTTTGTCTGTGTCACATATCCTGTCATGCATGTATTCAAATGTGTGTTGTGTTTTCCTTGCTTTCTCACCCCTCCCTCTTCTCCCATCCCTCCCCCTTGCCCTCTTCTGTCCTTCTCAACCCGCCCGGCCAGCAGGCAGATGGGTCCCCCCTATTTAGAGCCGGGTTCTGCTCGAGGTTTCTTCCCTGTTAAAAGGATGTTTTTCCTTGCCACTGTCGCCTTTGGGCTTGCTCTGGGGGTCAGGCATTTGGGTTCTGTAAAGCGTCTTGAGACGATTTGACTGTAATTGACGCTATATAAATAAAATTGAATTGAATTGAATTGAATTTTTTTAAATAATTATGTTAATCAACAATTCAAAAGTAATGGCTGTTTTTGATTATTTAATTTTCAATAAATTTTTATTTATTGTTACTTTTGTGAGTTTCAAGTGATTTCAGTGAGAATTGTGGGTTTTTCCTTCTTTAACTGAGGGGTACCAACAATTTTGTCCACGTGTGTATTTTATCCCTGAAAGAGGTTCTATGGAGGCATTTCTTAACAGTTGAAACTGCACATAAACACTCTGCAAGTTCCTGCAGCAGTAAGCAGCTTATTGTCAGATGAGTCTGAAGCCTTATTTTAAGCATTTTAGTATGGTTACAGCTCATATTTTAGCATGGAGCACTGCCTGGCACTGCTTCATTCATCTTCTCTCATCCTACATGGAAACATTTTCTTCATAAAGAGATGCGTACCTGATTTTAGTAACGTAGCTGGTTCTTCTGGGGTATTAAATACACATTTTAAACATGTCTCAGTACTTTAGTATGCGCAGGAAGAAGTCAGACGGGTCAAATTTGTGCTCATTGTATATTCAGTTCTTTACCATTTTTGTCCCTAACCACTGGGAGTTTTGTACAAATGTCAGACTTGACTTTCTTTTTTGTTTTTTTTTTATCTTAATCTTCTTTTTTGAGTTTCTTTCCATCCTGCTGTTTGCAAGCCCTCCAAAGTTTATCTTCTGACTGCCTGCCACCGCCTGCAGCAAAGTCACAACCTCCCACCCTTCAAGGTTTCCACTGGGTTTGCAGTGCAGTGCTCTGTTTAAGTGTTAATGTTTGGAGGATTAGCATGTTACACCAGCATTCATCTGTTAAACCAGCATTCAGTCATTAGCTTTAGAGGTGACCTGTCATGGCCAATGGAAACAAACGGACTTGACTTACAGCGCTTCAGAACAGTAGAATCAAAGATGTGCACCTCTTCAGCTGTCTGTGTGATGAATGAAGGGACCGTACCGGTAAATCAAAGTGTTTTAAACCTCCACGGTGTAGAAAGAGAAGGTGTTTTTGGAGAACTGCTGCAGGTGGTGTTGTTGTTGTTGTTGTTGTTGTGAGTGTTCTGTGTTTAAGGTCATCTGAGAAACCTGTGGAGCAGCAGGGGACCATCAGAGCAGCACAGTGAGGAGCTGAGAGTCCTGCAGTCTTTGTGGATTAAAGCTCAGCATCCCCAAGAAAGAAGTAAGAAGCAGCAGTGAACCTGGCACATACCCAGAGGTTTCTGTTGCACGCTAACATCCAGGTTTCTGATGGTGGTGTGCATTTAAATCCAGGTTTCTGGTACCACTTTGCCTTAATATCTAGCTTTTTCATACTTCTGTGTGTGAATATCCAGATATTTACTACATCTGTGTCCTAATATCCGGGTTTTTGTTCCTTTTGTGCTGAAATATCCAAGCTTCTAATACCTTTATGCATTTGGATCCAGGTTGTGATGCTTTTGTGAATTAATATCCAGGTTTTTATACATTTGTGCTTAAAAAGTCAGGCTTTTATATGTTTTTATGCATTAATGTCTAGATTTATGATACTTAAAGGGGAACTTCGTTTTTTTTTCAACCTGGGGTCTGTTTTCATGTCTTTTCATACATGTGAGTGATGGAGAAATGAATTTTCGACATAGCTCCAGTATTTAGCCAGGCAGGCAGCTTAGCAGCTCGGCTAGCGAAAAGTATGGGGCAGCTGGCCCCCCTGCGTCAAAGTCCGCCCTAACGTGCTTTTTTTCCCCACACTGACCGGCTCAGATAGTCTCAACGAGTGTCCCACAACATACTAGAGATGAGAATTGAACGAAAACCTCCACATTACCTGGCGATTGCTCTTTGTTGTGGTCTGTATCCAAATCTCAGGATGCTAGAAACCAAATCTCGTTCCGAAATCGCGCGATAGCTCACGCCAAAACCGTTTTGGCACGAGCTTGCTTTCTAGTGTCCTGAGATTTTTGACCTATCCTGACTGACCTTCAAACTTTTTAAGGTTCAACTTGTAATTTAATCATAAAACTTCCTCAAAAATCAGAGTGAAACATCAGATTTTATATCTGCATGTTGGTATTAGACAGTTCCATAGAGACATAGTCTTTCCATTTGTCCATGTCATGTATTTTTTCATTCTCAGTAAACAGCTCTGCACCTTGCTGTTTCAGCTTTTCATCCATTTAACTTTCACTACTGTTCAGTGCATTACAGTCTATTATCACCACTGTACACAGTATAGCTGTTGTTTTGTCTTGATTCTATCATTATTGCAACACTTCTATGTTCTAATTTATTTGGTTTTCAAGTATTTTAGCGCTTTTGTGTGTGATTTAAGTCACTGCTCTTTTCTCTTCGAAAACTGAACATTTTGATTAAAAGTTTCAAAACTGCACCTATAGAAATCAAAAACCTGATTAAAAATGGCTGCCCTCCTTGTGCAGCAATGAACTGCCTTCAGCACTTCGACATTTGTAATGCTTCCTGGGAGTTAAATCGTCAAACAGCAGTTGCGATTAGCACCAAATCTCCCAAACCGAGTCTAAATGGTGAAGCTTTAACTTGAGGGAAGAGGAAGAGGTTGCAGGAAGGGCTGTGAATACAGAAACAGTTTTACGTTATTGCACACAAGTGTTAAATCATGAACACATTTAGCAGTCTGACTCCAGAAGGAACAAACAACCTGTGGTAGAGTACTTCTTGCATCATGGAGTCTTCTGTCCCTGTTGGTGGGTTCACATCCTAAACAGACCACTGTATTGTAGAAAGTCATAAGCTTAGTTCCCATACCGGGAGTTGAACCCGGGCCACCTGGGTGAAAACCAGGAATCCTAACCGCTAGACCATATGGGACTGAAAAAGCAGAACCAGAGAGGAACATAAGGACGGAAACACAACAGGAAGTTCAACAGAGACAGCGAGCAGGCAGGTAAAATCCATAAACATGATCCAAAAAGAAGGGAAACAGACGAGGGAAGGAATCAAACAAAACAAAACACAAAGACCAGGACATGAGTAGAAGCTGCAGAACCACCTCTGTTCACAAATGATGATCCTCAGTATCGGATCATCAGTATCTTTGGCTTTGGGAAGTGAAGTGTGGCTATATGTCAACAAAATACAAAAGAGTGTTGTTGCAGTTAATAAAAAGGGGAACTTTGATTAGGACGCTTTGACAAAACGCACAACTTCATGCATTAGGACCAAACAGGACGATCGACAACAATCACAGTGTTACAATATGAGTACAAATCACTGGGACGTTGATTTTAGGTCTCGGCTTGTCAAACTTGTCAACTCTTTACGTCCTTAAAAGTTCTTCAGTCGTGGTTGACGACGTGTCTTTCTACCTTTCTTTTGGAATTTTCTGTCTTTTGTTGTACTCGTTTCTTTCTTCCTTCAAAGCTCCTAAGCTCTGAAAAGGTTTCATAAGCCCAAAGGATATTACATTCTTTCCATGCATAGAGGAGTGCAAATGCATGAAATCTGGCATGAAATAAAAAAAAAAACACTCCAAAGAAATTCCATAGTTCAGTCAGAAAGGAGAGAATATATCCATGAATGTTTCTGGTTTTCTAGAAAAATCCTAAAAGAGCAGGTCAACGTGTGGATAACCATAGAAAGATTAATCATGTTTTATTTGCTGTGAGCTCATATTCAATTATAGGAACAGGAAAGTATAAAAATAGAAGAACTGTATCATCAGGAATCAGAAGTGAAAAAATGTAAACATTAAATCCATTACTTGAAAATCATGTTAGTCTTGAGTGGAATGTGTTCATCTGCAGTGCTAAATGACAATTAAATGCATTTAAACAGAATATATCTTAGGAATCTGCTAACAAGCTACAATTGAATCTGTTGCCTGCTAGTATGTCTGTTTTTCATTTTGACATTCAGTTATCTCAAGCAAGGGCGTAACTTTGGGTCTTCCATTGGGGGGGTTCAACTCTGTGCCTGTTTATTGGTATTTATGGAATCGTTTACTTTTGTAAAAGGAGTCGTGGTAATTTGGCATGTCTGTATTAGAAATACATTGGTGATTTACTTGAAGTTGTTGCAGCTGTGTACTTATGTGTTTAGGCAACAATGACCATTTAATTCCTATTGTGTTTAAGGACTAGCTAGCAAGACCGTAGCAGCTTCCACTTAATTGATTTTGGGTTTATGTCAATCTATGAAAAGAAAAATCAAGAACTTTAAAGATTATTCAATTGCATCACTGTATTGACACAACTAAAGTACAAACAGAAAATGTCTTATGCACAATTCATGGCAACACTCAATACATCACACAATACAGGGTGGCACACTGGAGTGCAGCTTGCACCTCTATTCTGGTGTGGAGCATGTATAGAGAAAGCTAACACAGTACAAGGGCTAAGGTATGTTACCTGGTCATTTGTGCCTCCTGTGCTGCCTTTCCCTGTGCTCTCTCTCCCTCTCTTTGGTCACCTGATGATCCTCCATCACCTGGACTTCCTCTGTCATCTCCTCCTCCTCTCTCTTGCTCAACTGTTGCACCTCCTCTGTCACCTCCTCTCTCTCTCTCCTCATCTGTGCTTCTCCTTCTCTGTCCACCTGCCTCTCTTTCATGGCCTGTTCAGGAATCATATTCTTGAACCTGGTATATAAAAGCTTAGTTAATGTTAAAATGGTATCAGCCCGGTTAAAACTGACCAGTAAGGTCAAAGAACAATTTGAGGAAATAAATACATTCAGGTATTTCCCAAATTTTGTCAAGATTCACGAGATGAAGTACTTCTCTTCCCCTCCTCTGTCAGGACGGACATGGAGGAGCGTCTGTTGTCACCATGGTTACCGCTTCAGGCCGACGCAGACATTCCTGTTCCTTCAGGATTTAGAAATGCCTGGAAAAATGTAGCTTCTGTGTATGCTATTGCGTTGTTTGATCAGTAAAATAGCTTCACTACTGAAAAGATATTTGATGTGGAAAACAGCGACGTTACGACCTGCCCGGTTCCCCCAAGAAATGCAGTTTAACTACGCCGCCATCCATCACTGTGTATTGGAGCAAAGTCAGCAAACAGCCCTTTAAGTTACAATTCAGTGAAAACTGACATTGGTCCTACACAGTACATCCCTACTCTCTGGCTGTACCTCACAGGACGAGCTCAAACCAACTCCAGTCACAAATCATCAGCTAACTTAACAAGACAGGTAGGCTATTTTACCTCTTTTTGGTCAAGATATTTCCTTTTTTTTAGTTGTTGGTGTCGACCAACAATGAAGAATTGTTGTTTGTCCTTTTCGCACTCTTTAAATTTCTTCACGGCTCTGCTGTCTCCATCCATGCCAAATATACAGGGTCAGGGAAAAGTGAACGTTACGTAGAGGAGGCGCCGTGGGTTGGGTGATACCAAGTATTCGGTGGGGGGTGTGGGGGGTTACATTAAGATTATTAAACTTGCTACTGTTTTGTTGGCAAATGATAATAATAAAAATCAACAAGATAATTAATGCTTTTATTATATTGGAAAAATGTGATAATATTGTGGGGGTTACATTAGCTCAACGTGATTTTCGTGGGGGTCATGACCCCCGTATCCCCGGTGCAAATTACGCCCTTGATCTCAAGTAAGACACACATTTTTACAAATATATGAGTTTCTCCTAAAGACAAATTACTGTATGAGGCAAAGAAATGTAATAATTTTCTCTTTTTACGATATGTTAGTGCACTAGACAACATTTCCCAATGAGTGGAAGTATTTTATCATGAACAAGTTTAACAGGAACCAGGTAAAGTCCATGAGGATGATTAGAAAAGGAGGGAAACACAGACAACGGGAGGAAGTAAACATACAAGCAGCACATGAGGCAAGGTGGTTTCAAAATAAAAGAGGAAGTAACCAAAAAGGGGAATGGACAGTCCAAGAAAGTGACATACAAACAGGAAAATGAGAAAAGAATGTAACAAAACAAAACCCAGAGGCAAAGAAGTGTAATCATTTTCTCTGTTTACAATATGTTAGTGCACTAACAGTTCCCAGTGAGCTGAAGTGTTTTATCATGAACACGTTTAACAGGAACCAGGTAAAATCCACGAGGATGATTAAAAAAGGAGGGAAACACAGACAACGGGAGGAAGTAAACACACAAGCAGCACATGAGGGAAGGTGGTTTCAAAATAAAGGAGGAAATAACCAAAAAGGGGCATCCAGTAGAGTGGCATACAAACAGGAAAACACAAGGAAGGGATCTAACCAAACAAAACCCAAAGTAGCAACGCAATTTTGTCTTTTTCTATTTTTATGATATGATAGTGCACTAGACGGTGTTTGTACATGAGCAGAGCTGTTATATCATGAACAAATATAACAGGAACAAGGAAAAATCCATAAGGATGATCAAAAAAGGAGGGAAACACAGACAAGGGGAGAAAACATAACACATAAGGGAAGGAAACATACAAACAGCACACGAGAGAAGGTGATTTCAAAATAAAAGAGGTAACCAAAAAAAGGGCATCAACACAAGGAAGAAATCTAACCCAACAGAAGTCAAAGAGGCAAAGAATTTTAATCATTTTCTGTCTTTTTCTACCATGAATTATTCCAGGAGGAAAGTTCAACGTCTGCTTTGCTAATATCGACCTTTCCCCTTCTGCAGATTTTAGGGGAATTGTACCAAAACCTTGAGCCGCCGCCAGTGTTTTAGCTTGATGAAATGGTTTCCTT
Source organism: Acanthochromis polyacanthus (assembly GCF_021347895.1). Lineage (NCBI taxonomy): Eukaryota > Metazoa > Chordata > Actinopteri > Pomacentridae > Acanthochromis > Acanthochromis polyacanthus. Next base: position 29,957,915 of record NC_067129.1, on the reverse strand, counting down.
GAACCCTGGCTGTGTTTTTCTGGATGTTTTTGTGCTTTTCCAGCCCACAGACAAAGAGTCATTTTAGGTGAGTGAGCGATTCGACGTGGACCTTGACGACACGTCTCTGTACAGCCGCTGTTTGAAGCCTCCCGTTGTTTGGCTCTTTGAAGGGAACAGAAATGCTGCCTGGAAACCGACTGACTTTGTGCCATTATTCTGTTGTCCGGGTCAAAGAGCCAATAATGGAGCCGTGTAGCCGCCTGCTGCCTCCCTCCATCACGTCGGACAACGACAGAGCGACACGAAAACCATTCGTCTTCAAAGGGTTGTCGGGTGACAGACAGAAAACACAACAGCAACATGATGAAGAGCAGCTGAGTTAATTACATTACAGCACATTAACAATCAGAGCAACTGGTTCATATTTTCGTCTCTGAGGAGTTTCACAATAAACCAATTAACCCTCTGAACCCCAGAACCTGTCGGTAGGTTTGAAAGTCATGTTTTCTTCAATAAATCACTCAAACTGCACTATTTATCAGAGGCATAAACAGAAATCCTTCCACTGATCTTTGACTTCCATCTGGATAATTAACCAAATGGTCTGTATTGATACAGCACTTTACTATACCTGAAAGGTACCCAAAGCGCTTTACATGATACGTCACGTTCACCCATTCACACACACATATGGCGGAAGCTGCCATGCAAGGTGCTAACCACGACCCACCAGGAGCAATTAGGAGTTCGATGTCTTGCTCAGGGACACCTTGACAGGAGAGCGACAGGCTGAGGATCGAACCGGCAACCCTCCAGTTGGAAGACGGCCACTCTACCCACTGAGCCATGCCGCCCCCAAACCTAAGATTAAAAACATGATTGTAATTAATTAATGTCTGACTTCTGTTTTTGATCTTTTTACTTTTCTGACCTTTTTTTTTTTAATGATTTCATAAATGTTTTCTTTTGTTTTTCTTTTAATAATTGTCATCTTCTGTCTTAATGTCTTTGTAAAGCACTTTGAATCGCCTCGTTGTTGCTATATAAATAAATTTGCCTTGCCTTGCAATCAATCACTTTTTTGTCAAACAGCGATATTTGACACAATAAGTTTTTCAATGCAAATAAATTTTAGTTGTTGTGAGCAAAAGTTGTCAAAACTGCCCAAATGTGATACAAAAAAATATGTCAAACAAAATTATATGGCAAATTATTTATTAATTTATTTTGTAGATTTTGTTTAAGAGGTTAATAAACATTTCAGTTCCAAAAAAAATGATATTTGAGACTTTACAGGGTGAAACAACAAAAATGTTTGTTTCATTCCTATTTATCTGCATTTTTCATCTATCTACTACATTCACAGATTACTGTAAAGTGCAATTTTAGCGATCATGTTCCACATTTTAAGACTTTCTTGTAAATTTAAGCAATTTCAGTGTCTTGAAAAGTGGTCTATTATGGGATGGCTACACTGTTTTCCGGTACCAGGACTGGCATAGCTAATGTTAGCTAACATGTTTTGCATTGAGGTGATACCGTCGGCTTGAAGTGATGCAGTGATCAGAAAACTCTGTTTCACAATTTGCACACAACCACGCTTCTATCCAAGCTGACATCAGGAAGAGTTTTACAAGAAAACTTTTCGCCTAACAAGCTCAAAGTGAGCTCAACTTCCCTCACTGTTCACCAAACCTCCTTGTGCACTGATGTCACTCAGTGCATCTTGTGCATCTTCTACACAGCTGGAAAACAGACTTTAGGTTCATTACTGCCACCTAGTAGGCTACCTATTATTGATGGATATGGAGCAGAAAACTGTAAAAGAGAAGGTTTATTTTTTTTTAAATTTGAAGCCTGTTACAACTGCGGCCATTTATGGGTGTGTTTCTCCTGTGCTATGTGTCCTGTGTATTTCAGCAATCCCATATGGTAATAAAGTTTAAAGTTTAAAGTTTATTCACTCATTGGCTGCCAGCTGTTTTCAGAGCAAAGAGCCCCCTACTGCCAGAGTTTTTAAGAATTTTGACAGATTTTTATATCAAGTTTTTAGACTACATAAACATTGAAACTATCGAAAGAAAGTGTAGATTCTCTTCTTTCATCAGGAAAAAAAGTTTGTTTCTAGCATTTTCGGTTCTAAAGTTATCGGCAGCAGAACATAGGGTAGTTTCAGCAAAAACACCTGTTTTTGACCAAAAAACAGAGATAACGAGCTTTTTCTGCAGAGAGGCACATCAATCACTTTGATGCCAATATTTTTTGGTTTAGTGACATCCCACACAACTGAACAGTTGTTTACTTATATGAAACAACAAAAACAACTCGGAAAAAGCATTTTGAGGTCAACTTTTTAACCTTTTGTTAGCTAAATCATTTATTTACAAACAAACAACACAAGTCAACATTTTGGTTCAGAACAATACATCTTACAAAATATAAACAAAATATTTTTAGGTGTGTGTATCTCTGTGTGTCTGTGTGTGTCTGTGTGTGTATGTGTGCTCACTCTAAACTCATCTGACTCTGCTTCATCAGATGAGCTCAAGAGAGCGGTGGTGGCGAAACCGAAACCGAAAACTAGCGGCTGTTGTCAACGGCACTTTTTGCTGTCGCCCCACCATGGTCACTGTCTTTGTCATTCTTTTGGCCCACCACAACACTCTCACGTTCCAAAACTCCAGGATTTTCACCGACAAGCTCCGCCAGACTATCCTGCAGCCCCCCCAGTCAAAAAACATGACGTCAATGGCAGCGAATGAGTTAATGGAATGCCCCTTGAAATGTAGCATCTCGTTTTCAAGGGGGTCCATAAACACATACATATATAAACATAATTTACAATGACATACGTAAGTGTACACATTTACACATAAACACACATACCCACATACACACACACACAGGACAGACCAGCCCGATCTCACGAGGATTCGTGAAACTGTCACGTAAGTTTTAGTTTCGGTTTCGTGCGCACCAACACGATTTCGTCATGTTTTTCGTGCCGCTCACCACGAAATGCGCACCAATGTATTTTAAACGGCGGACTTTTCATGCCACTCAGAACGTATTTCAAAAGAATGTGTATATTATATTTTTAATGTAAAACCGTGGCGAATCCAACGCTATATTTTGCATGACATCGTCCCTAAACATAACCCTAACCATAACCTAACCATAACCTAACCATAACCTAACCATAACCTAACCATAAGCCGGTGGTACACTTACCAATTTGCATAGGAATTTCAAGAATGTCCGGCGGCCGGCGGCCGCAAACGCGATCACACAAGCAGTATACGCCGATGGACAGCTTAGATCGTCATGAATCCGCCGGTATAAACCACTTTCAGATGTGATTACCACAGCGAAAAACATTTCGTGGTGAGCGGCACGAAAAACATGACGAAATCGTGTTGGTGCGCACGAAACCGAAACTAAAACTTACGTGACAGTTTCACGAATCCCCGTGAGACCGGGTTGGACAGACACACTCCTTTGTTCCCTCACCCCCCAATCCTCAATGAATTCTAAAACAGGTGCCACCAACTCGGTGCCAATGAGGCCAGATAGCCTTTTAGAGATGTGTTTGTTTGTTTATGTCTGTCTTGCTCTTTTTTTTTCTTTTCCTTCCCTTTCTTCCTTTCTTCCTCCTTCCTCTCACCTTCCTTCTTCTCCCTTTCTCTTCTCTGTTATGGCAGTAATAGAACTGTGCCATACTGTCAACAGGATTGGTCACCACGTTTACGGATCGATTGGCTCGGTCTGCTTGGAAGGCGGACATAAAAGAGGAAGATGATGTCGTTTCCGGGGGGTCAGAGAGGGAGGACCAGATGGGCGCGTCATTCTGTGAAAAGTCCCAACCGGCACACAGCACACAGCAGCACAGTCCATCCTGTGATTTGGTTATTTGTTTAAGAAAGGAGAGAGATTGAGCTGCCACTTTTTGTTTCATTCGTTCCCACTTGTTTTCGGGAAATTTAGCGTGGTTTTGTTTAGTGATTTTTGTTTGGCTCAGGCTCATCCTTACTTTTAGTTTGTTTAATCCAACCTTTGTTTATATCCGTTATTGGAAAATACATTATTACTTTTGTTGGAAAAAGCTGTGGTGTGTGTGGCTTGAGGCTCCAACAGGATGACAACTTCATGTTACATTCAGTGACCCCTAGGCTGGGCGTAACACAGCCCAAATGTCCTCCAATTCTGGAATGACCCATATCTGTTTAAAGAAAAGGCCTAAATTACAACCAGACAGAACTGGAGGATACTGTCAGCTAAACAGACCTTTCTTTATGGTTTATTTTCCTCTAAATGAGAACATAATTTACTAAATCGACATGACATTGCATCAAAGGAGACTTTAAACTACAAACTTAGACCATAAACTCTTTTGGAAAATGTTTACTGAGGTGACAAATGAAATGAGAAGTTGGCTCATTGTCTCATAGACTTCTATATGATTTGTGTCACCCCCTGCTGGCTGTTAGAAATAATGCAGGTCTTGGTTTCATTGTTAATGTTTTTCATCAGTCAGTTTGTCCTCTTGAACAGTAGTAACAGCTAGCTAAACATCTAACTTCTACAGCTGAAAAAAGCTAACATTAGCATGGATTAGCAACCCTGTTACTGTGATCAGAGTAGGGTTAGCAAACAACACAGAAAACATGGAATAAAAATGGTACCATTGATGTGTAAGCTGAGCCAATCAAGCCTTTGATCGTTTATTATCTATTATTGACAAATACAGAGCAGAAAATTGTAAAAGAGAAGGTTTATTTTTCAAAAATTCTGAAGCCCAAATGTCCTCCAATTCAGGAATGACCCAAAACCTGTCCTTATGTTTTATGTTTCATCAGTTCTTATCATGTGTTACAGATATGCTGCTTTTTTCACGAATCAATTTAGGCGTTGCCACAATGCACATTAACTTTTTAATCACTCCATACTGCAGCACGCCTTGTTAAACAGGAAATTAAAGTGGCGGCCTGTTCTTAATCCAATGTCGGGGAATAATAACTTAGTCCCTATAAATAAAGCAGCTTTACCACCATTTATTCTCTGCATTACACAAAACATGCATCAGTGAAAGCACAATGTTCATTTATAGTTTGTCAAAAACCAAATAAACATGCCGTCTGTGGCATCAGAAGACTTCCAGAGACCAGCTCCACGGGCGTTTTGTCTTCATGTTTATTAATCCAGCTGTTGTGGCAAGCCTCGCATATAATTTCCGCCTCGCCATGTTCCCGCTCTTCGTCGTCAAACGCAATTAGCCGCGACCTACTTCACGAGAGGGAGAAATACTGTTCTTTAATTGCCTGGCATCCTGGGGAGCAGTTTGATATCCCACTGCCAGTCAAGCTGCAGGAAAATAACGGGGGAAATGGTAATGACGCGCGCTCGAGAACACTTATCAGGAGGTTAATGAATAATTACTTATTAATGAATAATAAGTTTCATCTGGAAGAAGGAAAAAAGAACGAGAAAAAGATCCCATTTCATTCAAATTATGGTTAATCACGAGGAAATTTATGAGGGAAACATTAAGTGAGAAGATACACGGTGAATTAAAGTAGAAAAACAGGCCTCCACTGCACCAGATTCTCTGCTCCAATTAAAATTCCACAATAAAGACAAGTTAATACCATCTACTTTCTTATTCTCAGTGGTAACCAGTAAGAATAAATATTAAAATGCTCATTTTAATGGCACCAAATCAGGCAGAATATCAATATCTGGCTGCTTTTAGTGAAGCTTGGAGCATCATTTTTTGATTTTTTATTAGCTTTTTTAGTTGCTGCTTGGTTTGGTTTAGAAAAAAACAACATAGTTTGTGATAAAATGAACCCTTTCACACCTGCAACAAGCTCCATTTTCTCAGTTACCAAGGTGACAAATATTGGAAACACCTCCACATAATAAAAAATCTTCCACCTACATAAATGTCATTTTAACCCTCAGAGCCTCGGAGACATTCTTCACGTATAGATTTGAATCCCTTCTTCTTCTTTGAAGTGTTTGTTGCAGCACATATTAAATTAAAACTGCAGGACTTCATCCTCCAACGATACTAGTCACTTGTCTGTGCAACAAAGGATGAAAAAAATAGCCATAGAAATTTATCCAATCAGCGTCGTTGAATCTGAGCTCCAGAGGGGCAAAATCGATTTCGCCCCAAGTCAAGTGAGCATGCATGAGTGCGGTGGATAACTGTGACACTGCCACAGTGACAAGAGGAAGGCTTGGCTAGCTGGATGCAGTCATGCAAATGCTTTATATTACTTCCCGTGTTTGCTCTATAAAACGGCTGGGACAGACACGGCATGGACTGTTTCAGGAGTAAGAGATATGAAACATTTATCTGAGAAAATAAAGAAACACGAGAGTAGGAGGGCACATATGGAGAACACCGTTAAGCTAACGATGCTAGGCAAGGCTAACATGGCGACGCAGCTAGATGAAGAGATGAAGAGTGACACACAGTTACACACTGAACTGTTCTGAAGTGGCCTCCAATGAGCCCTGAGCTGAATTCTATGAACATCTGTGGAAGCAGCTGAAACATGCAGTCTGGAGAAGGACAGCCTTCACACCTGAGACAGCTGGAGCAGTTTGCTCACCAGGAGTCCACACATGCAGAAGTCTCACTGAGAGTTACACAAATCACCTGACTGCAGTGACTGGTTTAAAAGGTTGTACAACAAAATATTAAGTTAAGGGTACCATCATTTCTGTCCAGGCGTGTTTCATATTCATGCAAAGTAATCTTCAACAGAAGATACTGTCTGTCTGTCTGTATACACACACACATTTATTCCAGATTTTTCTTTGTATAAAGTTGACTTTAGCTCATCATCCAGCAATGTATTGCATTTAGTCATTTGTGGATATTTTGTCTAAATAGTGTTTGCTTATGTAATCTGCTCATTATTTTCTGGCTTGTTCACTGAAATGTTGAAATCATCAAAATTGTTGCAGATTGTATTTTTCTTTGTCTGCTAATTGAAAAATCACTTAAATGTTGTAGTTCTGATCAGTTAGTAACATTTAGCTTTATCATAAATTACTGTACATTATTTTTCTGTTCTAGTATTAATTTCTTAATGTACTTAACACTTAACATAATACTTGAGTCGTCAATTCAGCACTAATGCACTGTTTCATGAGCTCAGCTGTAGAGATAATTTATTGACAAAATTGTGGTTACACAATATGTTGTTCATGTTTTGTGCAAAAATGCCTCAAGTTATTAATATTGACATTAAATAATTATTATTTCACAGAGCACTGATATCCTGCCGTTTCTGTTCTGTTGTATCGGGATGGTTACTGAAACTAACTTGATATAGCACAGCCCCACCTAGAATATTTTTCACTGATTGTCAGGAATCAGAATTGAGTCTGAACACATTTGTTCATCATAAACCCTCACCAGAACCTCCCAGCAGGTTTGAAAGTCATATTACATTTAATAAACCCAAACTGTGCCGTTTATCAGAGACAAAAACTGAAAAAAATATCAGATTTGCAACTTTCCAACAGTCCTTGAATGTATCAGGTGTGACGTGCTTTTGTTGGAAAAAATTAACCAAAAATTCAGGGATTTTTGGTTAATTTTTGATTAAAAAAAAACCTCCAATCTTTTGCACAAAGTCTCCGTCTTTCATATTTCTGTGTTGTATAACCATAAAAATCACGCTTTACTTCCTATGAGCTGATATTTAAATGTAGGAACAGGAAAAGGAAAAATTAGAAGAAATATATGATCAGGAATCAGAAGTGAAAAAGTACAAACCTATTATATATGAAATAATGAATGCATTGCAGCCAGTAAATAACTGACATTAAATCCCACTTGATATGACAAACAAACACAAAATAGTAAACCTGCTTTTAGTTGCAATAAGTCAAAGATCAGGTTGAATGAAAAGCAGTCTGGCACTAATCACATTTACCATCACACCATCATTGTTCTGATACTTCGTAAATCCAGACAATCTCCCCGAAACAATCCTAAACAATCCTAAACAGATATCTCTACTGCCAGCCTTTAAATGGTGAGATACATGTAAAAACATACACATTTTATTTCTTTTTTCCTTTGTTATAAAAGCTTACTGCATTTAAAAAATCCTAAATCATCACATCACATGATAGAAGATCTCAACAGACTAGAAGGTTCGGAAAAAAATAAGATACAGCACATGTGGCTAATCCTTATAATTGCTAGGATAGTAGATTAAAAGTTAAAGTCATAAATTACCCTGAAAACAGCCGAGGGATCATAGAGATGATTATAATTTACCCTCGTGTCGTCCTGCGGGTCAAAACTGACCCAGTTTAAAGTTTGAAAATATGGGGAAAATATATATTTTCACAGTGAAACTTCTGATGTCCACATTTTCAACATTTGTGGGAAATTTTTTAACATTTTTTGGTGGAAAAAGAAAATGTTAAAAATGTTTCTTAAGAGCATTCGCATAAAGATCAACCAAAATCCAGCAAATTTCACTGGATTTTGGTTAAGAGAAGATTAGAAGTTTTACTGATATATATATATATATATATATATATAATCACGTTAGATATTTTTAGGATTTTTTGAAGATTTTTACTAATTTTTAAAAAATATTTACAAAAATTTTCTTGCCAAATTTGGGGGATTTTTTTAAAATAAAACTTTTGAAGGTTTTGCAAATTTTCAAAAATTTGGGGATTTTTTTGCTGAATTTTTGGATTTTTTTTCAAACACGGAAACAATATTTTTTGGTGCCCATAAATGAGGAACAGGAGGGTTGTTATTATAACAATAATAATAATAATAAAGATAATAATAATAATAATAATAGTAATTAATAGTGAGAAGATGAATGAAGGCGAAAACAACTCACTCACTGTGTTTGCCTGTGAATAGAAAGTTTAGATTCATATGAATGTTTAGTTTAATGTTTAATGCCTCTGACATTTTTGGACAATCTCATGTTCCCATCTTTGTGGGAACAGTTTGGGGACGGCCCCTTTCTGTTCCAACATGACTGACCCCACAAAGCAGGTCGATACAGACGTGGGTGAAGAGTTTATTGTGGAGGAATTTGACTGGACCTCAACCCAATAGAATGCCTCTGGGATGAATTCCAGAATACTGAGAGCTAGGCCTTCCTGGTCCAACATCAATGTCTTCTGGAAGAATGTTCAGAAACTCCCACAAACACTCCTAAAACTTGAGGAAAGGCTTCCCAGAAGAGTTAAGGTTGCTGTAGTTGCAAAGGGTGGAACAACTCCATATGAAACCCTACGGATGAAGAATGAGATGTGACTGAAGTTAATGTAAAGGCAGACATCCCATTACCTTCAATAGTATGGTGTTCATAACAGTCATGCATTTGTCTAATGTGGTGTCAGATGGAAAACTGTCTATGAAAGATAAATAAATCTATCTAGATTAATTCAACTCTGGTCTTTATGTGAGAAAAGACTCTGCATGTCTTCATGTCAACAAAAACAATGATGATCCTCTGACAGTGAAGTTACTACGATCTTTCCTGCGTCTGTCTGCTCCATGAATCTAATCTGTTCAATAGTCATTAAGACGTCTCAGTGTCGGCGTAATTGATGGATTACTGACTCCACCGTAGCTCATGGAAATGAATTGTTAATAACACGATCAGCAAAGGCAGCGTGTTCAGTCAGTCAGTCAGAATGAAGCAAACTGCGTCTGTTCGTTTAATAAACTTTCACTTTAAGTCAATAAATCTGCCTCTGAGAACTTCACTGTGGACATGCTTGTACGTATTAATGTACTTTTTATGTTAAGGACCGCTGTGGTGCTCATTCTTATCGTAAATAGGATGAAGAATCTAACATTCCCAGTGGGATGTGACGTCCAGTAAGGATCTGAATCACTGCTGCAACCTTCAGGACTGGTTACTGTTTGAAGCAAATTAATCAACTCAACAGCTGCTGTAAGAAAAAAAATCTAAAAGTTAATAACTAGAAGTAATGATAAATAAAGTAAAATAAATCATGTAAACAATAGTGTAATATAATATAAACAATAATAAACAATATTATTAAATTATAATTAATAAACAAAATAAAAAGTAAAATAATTAAATTAAATTAATTTTATTTAATTTGATCCAATTTAATTAAAAACAAGTCTCTTTGCTGAACAGTGGAATCTGGTTTTCAGGTATTAAATTAGCAAAATTAATAAATGGAGGCTCCAACATTCATTATGAACCAGTGCTCATCTGGTTGTTAGATTGTTTTTCTTTTTAATTATTTGACATATACTTTCTTAAATATACATTCTTTCTTTGGAAATCTCAGTAGCCTTAGTGCATAAGACAAACAGAGTTACTATTACTATGGAGTACTTTTTAAAGTAATTAAATCATACTTAGACACAATTAAATACGGCTATGTTTTGAAAAATGTTGATCCAGTTGCCTTTTTATGACTTCATGTGTTGGTTAGACCGTGTTTGGAAAACTGGACTCTGAATCTGAAAAGTGAACGAAGCATCTTTTCTTCTACCAGCCAGCAGGGGGCGACTGTAAAAACAAATCCGATTGTATTGAAGCCTGTGAGAAAATTAAAACACTTCTCACCTAATTTGTTGCCTCAGTGAACTTGTTTTCTATAAACTCACGGTCTTAGCTGGTAGTTTGAAGACTTAGTGGATCCTGTGTGACGTTTGTTTTGTAAATTATGGTTCAGTTTAGCGGAAAATGAAGTCGCATGCTGTGTGGCGTTGGAAAATTTTAAACATGGTGGACATTACTGCATTATAACAAGTCAACTACAGCAACTAGGAGTTTAGTGGAGGAAAAACCAGGAAGCATCCGAGAAACATTTGTGTAGCTCCACAAAGATTACAGGCTAAAAAAATAAAGCGATCCACACGTCAACACATCTGGGGGATTGGTCTTACAGCCAGTGTGGGAATGAACATTTTGTACTGGAGCTTTGAACTGCATGTGTGTGAGAAACGTATATAAACTGACTTTAGCTGGAAGGCTCAATTAAAAAATGACTTGTTAGAATGAAAACGATGATCGAGCCAGCAGCCTTCTCACAACATCCATGACAAAATGCAAACCGAATTAAACGCACTGTATGCACACATGAGCACCAGAGAATTAAGCATAATTACTGTTCTCTTTCCCTCTCTGTGCAGAAAACAACCTGCAGTTTACACTTCATCACTTCACCACTGCAGAAAACTTAGAGCTTTTTTGCCTTTAAAATTAAAATCTTCAGCGGTTTGAGCATATGTGGCAAAAAATCTTGTCAATAATTATCAAAAATAGTCCAAAATTACTAGAACTTTTCTAAGATCCCTAAAATTTGTCTGAAATTCGGTGAAGTCCGTCCAAAATGACTCAAGTTTATCCATAATTGATCCAGAATGACAGAATGTTTATTAAATCATTATTCATTCACCCGCCTGTCTGTGCCTGCTGCTTGGGTTCGCTCACCAGTCCGTGACAAAAACAATCCAAAATGACTCAAATGTGTCCAACATAAAGTCAGATTGTGTCCTTATTTATGTTTTCAAAATGACTCAAAATGAGTCTAAAATGGCAGAAATCTTGTCAAAAATATTTTTTCTAAATGTCCCAAATGACTAAAGCTTATCTAAAATTCCTAAAATCTGTGAAAAATTAGGTTAAATCCATTCAAAAGAGCCTAGGTTTATCCAAAATTTGTCCAAAATGACTACAAATTCTCCAAAATGCATAAACAATTGTCCAGAAAATAGCATGTCCTTGTGTGGACTGTTCTGCTTTCAGCTGCACACATCATTGCAAATACACAAAACTAGACTCAAAATATGTCCACAATGACAGAACAACCACACAAAAATAGCTGGAAGGCTCAACTAAAAATGACTTGTGAGAATGAAACAAATGCTCGAGCCAGCAAACCAAATTAAACATAATGTATGCACACATGAGCACCAGATAGTGAATCATTTCTGTTCTTTTTTCTCTCTCTGCGCTGAAAACATCCTGCAGTTTACACTTCATCACGTCACTGCTGCAGTTTTGGAAAACTTTTTGGAGTGTCTTCTGCCTTCAAAATGAAAATCTTCAGCGGTTTGTGTGCACGTTTTGAAAGAAAAAAATGACAGATTGTGACAAGAAATGAAACTGCAGGTGAGTTTGTGAGAGATTATCCAGTAAATAATGTTTGGAGAAAAAAAAATAAGCAGAAAGGCGAGCTGCACCTTTCACTGCGAGGTGGATCAGAGGCAAATGAATCAATCACAAGTTAATACCTTCCTGGCTAGTCTTAACCCTGACTCTTACACACACACACACACACACACACACACACACACACACACACACACACACACACACACACACACACACAGCGCTGCCAACACTACTGCCAGATAACCCTGGAGTGGAGATTGATTCATGAGGCGAGTGTCAAGTTCAAACCAAGGACACCGGAGCACCTGCTTACAGCCGATGCAGCTCGACAACAACAACACACACAAACTTAAACACACCTGTCCAGATATTTGCCATCAGGCCTTGGCAGGTAGGGAAACACACAAGCAAACACACAAACATGCACCTGCAACTGCAAACATCTAATGAGAACTAATGAGCGGGTCAGGAAAGGCCTAATAATGTGAGGAGAAGTGGCGTCAAAATGTGAAGTCGTTGATTAGAGAGAAATCTGCAGCTTTAGACGGATTTAGGCTGCAATCACAAGAAAAAAAGATAGATGTTCTGCACCACTCTTGATTTATTTGCAATCACTGAAGCAGCTATAATCAATATTTGCGTGAAAACAATGGATTGCACGAGATTTATCGTTTACATATGAAAGGAATCTACAGGAAATTCCCAGATGTAAAGAGATTTATAGCATCTTTCAGGTCATTGTTTGGGTTTTCAGAGCCTAAAATATCGCTGCTGTTTGCTCTCAACACTCTCACCAGTGCAGTTTTTAGCTGCAAACCTGGAAAGCAGAGGCCTTTTGGTTGTGATTTGGGGTTCAGATGGTCAACAATAACACACATACACCGATCAGGTATAACATTCACTGGTGAAATGAGAACAATGACCATCTCTTTGTCGTGGCCCCTGTTAGTGGGTTGGATATATCAGGCAGCAAGTGAACATTCAGTCCTCAAAGTTGATGTTAGAAGCAGGAAAAATGCTCGAGCATAAGGATTTGAGCGAGTTTAACAAGTCTGCTGGGTCAGAGCATCTCCCTTCCTCTGTTTTCGGAGGAAGGGTGGCTCATGTGTTTCGATCCAACAGATTGCTGAAGAAGTTCATGCCAGTTCTGATAGAAAGGTGTCAGAATACAGACCCCAGTTTGTTGTGTATGAGGCTGCATAGCTAGACCAGTCACTACGTCCATGCTGACCCCTGTGAACCACCAAAAGACCAACAATGGATCAGAACTGGAAGCAATGGAAGAAGGTGGCCTGGTCTGATGAATCACGTTTTCTTTTACAAAAAAAAGTATAAATCATGTTGGTGTTCCTCCTGATTTACACACTTTTTTCTCTCAATTGTTCACATTGTTGCAAGTTATGAACTACTAGAAAATGACAAAACTATTCAAATCTCGTCAAAAAATAGCCAAAACTAGACCAAAATGACTAAAACTCATGAAAAATGACTAAAACTTATGAAAAATTCCTAAAATGTGTCAAAAAATTAGGTGAAATCTGTGACAAATGACTAAAACTTGTCCAAAATGCCGAAAAAATTGTCCAGGATGACCCAAAATTTGCCCAAAACATACTAAAATGCCACGTCCTTGTGTGTACTGTTCTGCTTTTAGCTGCACACATCATTGAAAATACACAAAACTAGACTCAAAATGTGTCCACAATGACAGAAATCCGGTCAACAATTATCCAAAAATAGCCCAAAATGACTAGAAGTGTTCTAAAATTCCTACAATTTGTCTAGAATTAGGTGAAATCCTTCCAAAATGACCTAAGTTTATCCAAAATGACTAAAAATTGTCCTGAGGAGCACATGTCACCAGAATGCATTTTGGGAAGAAGGCCATCCGGTGGAGGCAGTGTGATGCTTTGGGCAATGTTCTGCTGGGAAACCTTGGATCCTGTCATCTGTGTGGACGTTACTTTGACTTGTACCTCCTACCTAAGTATTGCTGCAGACCATGGACACTCTTTCATGGAGACAGCATTCCCTGATGGCTGTGGCCTCTTTCTTCAGGATAATGCTCCGAGCCACAAAGCAACAGTGGTTCAGGAGTGGTTTGAGGAGCACAACAACCCCGTTTGAGGTGTTGACTTGGCCTCCAAATTCCCCAGATGTTAATCCAACCAAGCATCTGTGGGACGTGATGGACGAACAAGTCTGATCCATGGAGGCCAGACCTCACAACTTCCAGGACTTAAAGGATGTGCTGCTGACATCTTGGTTCCAGATACCACAGCACACCTTCAGGGTCTAGTGGAGTCCATTAGACGGGTCACCAACACTATATTAATGAGGTGGTCATAGTGTTATTGGTCTATGGACACACAGTTTCACATCCAGAGGAGTGTAAGTGAAGCAGGTTCTTTCTCTCCTGTTTCTCCTGCAGGGTAGCGGAGGTCAGAGCTTGAATCAAATTCACGACTCTTTGCCTTCTCACTGGAAAAGGCGTCCAGTGGATGAGTGGCGAGCAGATGACGCCTATATAGCGGCTTAGCGCTGTCATCCGGATTAGAGTGTCATCAAGCGGCATTAAGGTCACTGATCGTCGTGTGACAGTCAGGAAGGACGAGCCAATTATGTGAGCTGGAAGACTGGAGCAGCGACACGTTGCTGGTTGCTCTCATCAGTGCAGTTTTTAGCTGCAAACCTGCACAGCAGAGGTGTTTCAGTTGTGATTTGGAGATCAGATGGTTAATAATAACACACATACACTGATCAGGTCCAACATTCTGACCACTGACACGTGAAATGAATAACACTGATTATCTCTTCATCATAGCTCCTGGTAGCGGGTTGGATGTTTGAGGCAGCAAGTGAACATATTGTCCTCAAAGTTGATGTTAGAAGCAGGAAAAATGGGCGAGTGGAAGGATTTCAGCGAGTTTGCCAAGACGACTGGGTCAAAGAATCTCCAGAACTGTAGCTCTTGTGGGGTGGAGTTTCTAAATCTTATCAAAAAGTAACCAAAACTAATCCAAAATTACCTAAAATTGCTAAAGATTTGTCCAAAATCTGTCTGTAATTAGGTGAAATCTGTCACAAATGATTAAAACTTGTCCAAAATGCATTAAAAAATTGTCCAAAATGTTGAAAAACAAGAAAGAAGGTGCAAAAATAACATGTCCTTGTGAGCACTGCTCTGCTTCCAACTGCACACATCATTGCAAATACACAAAACTGGACTCATAATGTGTCCACAATGACATAAATCTTGTCAACAATTATCCAAAAATAGCCCAAAATGACTAGAACTTTTCTAAGGTTCCTACAATTTGTCTAAATTGTGTCTGAAGTTAGATGAAATCTGTCCAAAATGACTCAGGTTTTTTCAAAATTGTTCCAAAAGTCAGTTGTTATGTGAAGTGGACGACTGGAACAGCGACACGTTCACTCCAGGATTTATTTTGTTTTACGGTTTTATCACAGTTGTTCCTGACCATCCATCGTGACTCATTTAAGGCTTTTTAAGTGGAAGGAAATGGCCTTAATGTTGTTTTTAAGATGAAAAACTTGAAGAAAGTTGTTTCCAGTGCTGAAACGCAGAAAGCCTGAGCCACATTTCCAGCTCAATAAGACGATCCGCGCCGCATAAAAGATTCTGTACACCTTGAAAAGGGCTTTTTAATGGTTTAATTATGAGCCGAGGCCGTAAGAAACATCTGTCTGGCCCTTAAACTGCTAACAAACATTAATGCATCGCCTCAGCCGGAGCTTTCTGGGCGTGCTTTGCTGAAGTTTGCTGCAATATTGACATACACATAAAAATCCAATTTACAGAAAGAAACTTTGGAGCCTCAGTGGCAGAATAACAACAACAACAACAATAACAGTAATAATAATAACTCTAGCCAGGACTAAGAGTTACGCTAAACTTTGACTGCTTCAGCACGATAAACCTTTTTATGAGTGTTTTTAAATGTCTTGTTTATGTATATTTATGCACCAAACCATCTAGAACCAGAACTAATTCTACATTTAATCAGAGTTAGATGAAAAAATGATCGTCCCAACAAGAGTTTTTTCCATTTTACCAAAGACTTCATCACTTTGCCTGCTGATTAAACCACTTTACATTCTAGACATCATTCATTTTATCTGCAGACTTGTTTTCACCTTCTTATGTCACTGATACATCCAATCACACTCTGTTCATGTGCACATGTCTGTATACTCGTTGAAATAATAATAATAATAAATACTGTCCATCTTGTATATTCTGTTGATTTTTTCTATACTATCCTTTAGATATTTTTATCTCATTTTGGTTTATTTAATTTTAATTTCCATCCATTCTCTCTGAACCATTAAATCCTCAAAAGCCCCTAAATTTTAATTTAATTATTATTTTTTTATTTTTATTTTATTTAACTTTATTGTATTTCATTTTACTTTATTTAGTTTTTTAAAATTCATTTTATTCATCCATACATTATATCTACAGCGCTTAATCCTCATTAGCCCCTTAATTTTAATTTAATTTAACCTAATTTAATTTAATTGTGTTTAATTTAATTTAATTCAATTTTATTGTATTTCATTTTACTTTATTTTATTTTTATTTCATTTTATTCATCCATTCATTATCTCTACACTGCTTAATCCTCATTAGCCCCTTAATTGTAATTTCTTTTCATTTTATTTTATTATATTTTAATTTTATTCAATTTTATTGTATTTCATTTTACTTTTTATTTTATTAATTTTATCTTTTCATTCTGTTTTATTTTATTATATTTCAATGCATTTTATTTGAATCTTAATTTAATTTACTTTAATTAAAAATTTTATTTTATTTTTTGAAATTTTGTTCACTTTTTTACTTTATTTTTATTTTATGTTATTACATTTTTTTTATTTCATTTCATTGCATTTTTAATTTCATTTCATTTCATTTTTCCTTCACTTTATACCCCAGTATTCTATGTTGTCTTCATTGAATATCCATGCTGCTGTAATAACTTAATTTCCCTCTGGGAGTTATTATTAAAACTTTATTTAATAGGGACAGAACAAGAAGAATTGTTATGATAACCGATGCCATGTTCATTGGTCAATAGCTAACAGCTAATTGGCAGACCAGGTCCAGTTAATAAAGTCATCTAACAGAAATTGTGAGCGGCTGTAAATGTGCTCTGTTTTCCTTCTCAGACGAGGTCTTCCATGAAGTCGACTCAGCTCTTGATGGACCAAACAAAGCAAAAAGTGAAGAGAGAAAACAAAGAGCTGGAAGACAGGCAGGTGGTCTGAGGAGGAGGAGGAGGAGGAGGAGGAGGAGGAGGAGGCCAGAGGTGAGGAGGGAAGGGAACGTTCGTAAAGAGTTGAAGAGAAAAAGTTGGACAGAGTGAAAGTACCGAGAGGACAAAACTTTACAGCTGAAGCACAATCAGGCTCAAAAACAAACAAACGGCAAAAAGAAAAATGCTGCGAGAACAGTGTCTGCTTGGAGAGGATTCCATTTCACATGCCGGGCTCATTGTTGCCACAGGCAACGAGAGTTTGTTGCTCAGGTGGAAGTGAGCGGCTGCCTTGGGCAATAATAACGTATTTAGTAGACTGTTAATGTCGACTCGGAGGTCACGGAGCCTCTCACTGACAGAAGCCTCCCAGATTCTTCTCTCACATCTGACCCCAAAGGAATCCAGTCGCTGAGTTTCAGAGGATTTTACCGTCGATCGCGGTTGTGGGTTCCCAGTCGTCCCCTGCAACGTGCACAAAGTTTTACGTTTATTGTGTTGTTGCACAAAATGCAGATGCAGACATAATGATGCACTCTGACCCTTTCACATACATACTGACATCCGTTTAAAGGGGAACTTCGTTTGTTTTCAACCTGGGGTCTGTTTTCATGTCATTTCATACATGTGAGTGATGGAGAAATGAATTTTCGACATAGCTCCAGTATTTAGCCAGGCAGCTCAGCTAGCAGCTCAGCTAGCGAAAAGTATGGGGCAACTTGTCAAAGTCCGCCCTAACGTGCTTTTTCCCCACACTGACCGGCTCAGATAGTCTCAATGAGTGTCCCACAACATACTAGAGATGAGAAGTGAACGAAAACCTCCACATTACCTGGCAATCGTTCTATTTTGTGGTCTGTATCCAAAGCTCAGGACGCTAGAAAGCAAATCTCGTTCCGAAATCGTGCGACAGCTCGCGAAATCACGCGATAGCTCGCGCCAAAACCAGTGTTTTGGCGCGAGCTATCGCGTGATTTCGGAACAAGATTTGCTTTCTAGCATTCTGAGATTTGGATACAGACCACAACAAATAGCGATCGCCAAGTTTCTGAGCTGTGAAGTAAAGTTTGTACCGACATGCAGCCCTCTCAACAAAAAGAAGAGGCTGAAACATCCCATAATATTATCCTTTTTATCAAGTTAATGTGTCCAGGATGTTTGTTTTAAGTTTCATCTCAAAATGCTGCACACATCATTAGTTCTAGTCTGTCTATGATGCTCCTCTTTCAGTGGCTTTAAATCCAGTTATTTCAGGAAGAAGACTCTCTCTGCATCCACTCTGATCAGTGACACGCAGAGCTACGATTTAACAAAAGGCTGAAAAACTGAACGGGTCTGGTGGAACTGGATAGATACTTTTTAAGCTTGCTGTTTGTATAATAATGTGACAAAAAACATGAAAAATAGGAACCATATGTGTTCAAAAAATAAATTACAAAAAACAAAATGCCACAAACAATGTCAGAAAACTGAATTTATATATATGCATATATTCATGAATGAATGAATGATTCAGTAAATAAAAGCTGAAAAAAAAGATCATTTTTAAAAATTGGAATCGTTGCTGTTGCTGTGAAAAAAATACATTTTAGAAAATCTGAGATGAAAAAATTTATAAAAAATAATAAATAAAAATAAATACACACACATACAGCACCCTCACTGCCACAAAAAGCACATTTAAAAAACTGACGTTACATGACTGAAGCTGTAAAAAAAAAAGAAAGAAAAGGTGAAAAAACATGCAAACATTACAAATATCCATGAAGAAGTTGTAAAGAAAATAGTTTCAAATCTGGCATTTTTACCATCAGACAAAAATATGTTAACAAACCTTACAGTTTCAAAAAGAGAAATATTAAAACCTGTACAAAAAGAAGAGAGGAAAAAGAAAAGAAAGAAGAAAAATGAAGCTGTAAAACACAAAAATGAATAAAAGATTAAAAAAATAAATTGGAACTGTTGCTGTTGGGAAAAAAAACATAAACTAAATGTACACAAATAAACAGAGAAAACAACAGTTTCAAAAATATTCAAAATTTTTTTTGCTGCAACAAAAAATATGTAAAACAAACAAACAAAACAAACATTGCACTGGTCCATTAAAAGACTGTAATGAAAATCAGACAAACATATGAAGAGTTCATTTGCAGAAACAGGTAACTCCGTTTTCAGAAAACTCATTTTTTTACTGTCTACTTGAGATAATTATAATAACACTAATAATTTATTTTTTCTCTACTTTGTCATGTATTTTTCTACTGAGTCAAATCCACTCAACTTCAGTTTGATTGATTTTATCTCAAGGAAACAATAAAAAAAATATTTTCTGAAAATTTATAAAAAGGGAGTTATCTGTTTTTGCAAATGAACTCTTCATATGTAAAACAAAAAGAAGAAGAAAGGTACAATTTAAAATAAAAATGGAATCTAAAAATAGATATTATGTTACAATATCCCAAAATCAAAGCACTTAAAAAATTATAAATATAATGAATAAATACATTTTTAAAAATTGTAAGTCATTAAAAAATCTGTAGGTACCACTAAGGTCCAGGTTCAGGTAGGTCGGCTACCCACATATACAGACCGGTGAAGAACAAGGATGCTGCCAGGATCAAGACAACACCTTCAAGTCCAACATTAGTGCTTCCAAATCCGTTTCCTCAAGCACCAACAAAATGTCAGCTTAGCAAACAAAAAGGCGGCTTGGCTTAAAACCAGAGGGACTGAAATGTCCAGCAGTCTGTAGGGACCACTAGCAGGGTTTTCTAGTTATGCCAGTGGAGAGGAAGAAGAGGAGGAAGAGGAAGAGGAGGAAGCTGGACGATGAGATCCAGGTGAACAAACAGTATATGAGCTCATCTGAAATTCAGGTTTGGGTTGAGAAGAAGGACCAGGAAAAGGTCAGCACCATCAAGCCTGCACACATTTTGTTCTGGGGCTTTTTGTCAGGAGACAGAAGAAAGGATTAAAACCTGAGCAGACCTCTCAGCTTCCTCCTGCACCGAGGAGATGTTCTGTATTCTGTGCTTCTGAAGATCGAAAAAGGTGAGTTTTAGCAGCTCGAGATGCCATAAAGCTGCCTAAAAGTTTACAACTGCAGAGAGTTATCAGGCCCTCAAATATTTTACCAAATTACCCGTAAAAACCCCTCAGTTAACATTTTATTCTACCAGGACCATGGGTTTGCACATCTGGAGCTCCGCCAGATGATTTCATGTCTGTTAAGTGCTGAGCCAAGTTTAGCCTTTACCCTCCACAGACCTGACGCCTTAATGCACCGAACTCATTCAAAAGAACAAGCGGGCTGTGTGTTTTCTATTCACGATTAAAAGTCAGGCTGGAAGAGCTTCAGCCTCATGCAGAGATAGAATTCACAGTTTTTTGGGTTTCAAACACAGATCAGTGTTCCAAAACTGCTCTGACCAAACACAACTAATCAGCTGTGTGTTCAGGTTTATATGACAACTTTGGAAAAGAGACAGACTGACGAGGAAAAGCTGCAAAACATGAAAATAAAATGCTAATTATTTTGGTTTTTGCTTTGGGTGGGGGGTGTGGTGTTGCCAGAAAGTGACGCTATAGACGATGTTACGCATAAATGTAATAAACAGAGCTAGCTGGTTGTTTGCTAACAGCAAAAAAAAACAACTTTACAACAAAGGAAGAAACACACATGACTTTATCCATCTATGACAGAAAAATGAAAAGAAGTCTTCAGGGATGTTTTGTAATCAGGCACAGTGTGATAATTCAACAGAGGGCTGAACTATGAGTATGAGCTATGGGTTAGCAGGTATGTTGAGCCCAAAGTTTTTAGTGTCAGGAAGGTGGCTCTATATTAACCTGGCTACATCTCCATGGTAACTGATGCTGTGGAGCTACATCTCCATGGTAACTGATGCTGTGGAGCTACATCTCCACGGTAAATGATGCTGTGGAGCTACATCTCCATGGTAACTGATGCTGCAGAAGTAGATCTCCATGGTTACTGATGCTGTGGAGCTACATCTCCATGGTAACTGATGCTGCAGAAGTAGATCTCCATGGTTACTGATGCTGTGGAGGTACATCTCCATGGTAACATACACTGTGGGGCTAGATCTCCATGGTAACTGATGCTGTGAAGCTAAATCTCCATGGTGACATACACTGTGGGGCTAGATCTCCATGGTAACATACACTGTGGGCCTGGATCTCCATGGTAACTCATGAGCTAGATGTAAGTCGTGTGAGTTAAGCATTTGCTCTATGAGAATTGATTTGAAGTCAAAAACCATCAAGGGAAATTGGAGAAGTTTTTTTTAAATTATACCATTTTGATAATTTAACGTGGTGAATAATATCTTCATTTTATTTATTGATTTGTTTTTATGACTTTACCCTCTATTTTCTTGTTCTTTTTCTTTATTGGATATCACATTTTTAGTGATTTTTAAATAAAACAATTCTGGTGCTGTTGAGCGGATTAATGTTTGAATGAATCTTTCACCAAGTTAAACTCTATTTTTTCAAGTTTGCTTCTCGTCTTCTTTCTTTCTGTTGTTCAGTGATCTTTCAGAGCATTCTTTATGAAGACGTGTCCTAAATAACGTCCTCGACTTTTCCTCCAGCTAAACATCAGACAAACTTTATGAAGATCTTCAGAGATTAAAACATTTTGTCTCACAACTCAGTTTTCTGTTGAAAACTGTGTGAAGTTCTCTGAAGTATAACCTGCTAAAGTTCCCTTCTTGGTTCTTTGTTCAAACCTAAATCTGACAGTTTTGTAATTAAATGTCCAAAAGGTGCTTGTCGGTGTCGAGGCGCTTCGCTTCCTACTGTAAGCAGCAGAAAGTGCATAGCAGCGGCTAAATTTAATTTCCTCTCCTCTGAGATTCCGTCTAAATAAATGATGATAAAGATAATAGTGAGTGAGGGCTGGAAACTGGAAGCAAAATGGGAGCATGAGGGTGCAAATGTCACTCATATAATACTATATCCTGCAGGGACACGCTGCCCTTTCATGATGGATCATTGTGAGCTTTATTATGATCAGTCATGGCTAAACGGAGAGGGGGTATTCTGTTCCTGTGGACTCGATTTCCTGCACGAAGAGGAAAAAAAAGAATCAGTCTGGTTAAAAGGAGGAGAAATAACTAACACGAAAGTCAGGTTGGGAAAATTGCAACTGACTCCTGCCATATTGTATAAAACGTAGAGAAATTTGCTAAGGGCTGGTATTGAATTAAAATTGTTATTCAATCAAAGTGACATAAGAGCCCTTGACAGTGTGTAATTGCAATCAGTTAAATTGCTTAATTCAAACGGAGAGCCATGGGGAGCTGCAATTTGCAGAGAGAGAGCAAACAAGAGGGAGAAAGAGGGAGGATTTTATTTATTTTATCCTAACCACCTCTAACTATGTTTACATCAGGCTGTGCAATTAATCCAATCTGGATATTATGTTGTTTTTCATTGTGAGCTAATGTACCAGTGAACGTACCCGACGTGTCAGAGTGACTTATGAAACAAACTTACACTTTCAAACTTTACTTTTTTCATAGCAGCTCTACAATCCCCCTATTGCACCCGTAGACTGTATACAAAGATGGACGTAGCATCTGGCTCCAGAATTGAAGCCAACCCGGAAGTGTCAAAAACTTGCAATATCACGCCGTCCGCTAGGGTTGGCTCCAAAAAGTTTTTGCTCCATAGACCCCAATTCATCACCGGAAAAAATAAAATTTGATAGACTGATGTTCTACAGCTCAGGATTTTTTTCCCGTTAGTTTTCATGGTCAAAATGAGAGATCAGGTGGCCGATCTTAAAATAAATCAATACTGAATTTTAAATAAATCGTTAAAGTTGGCGGAGCCAGGGGGCGTGGCTATACTTGATAGACAGCAACAGAAGCCTCTGCTGTAAAACGTGGGCGGGATAAGAGAGTCCTCAGCCAATCCTGCCCCTAGTTGCTCTCCGGTCCAGTCTGTTTGATGACGCTTTTTACGTCACTGGCTCCAAAAAATCCAAAACGGCGACCAGGAAGTAGCAAAATCCGGGCTTCATTTTCTCAGCGTTGAAACCAACGGGTGACGTCACGGTTAGCTTACGCCTGATTGCACCACAGAAAACTGATAAAAATGGCAGTGTGTGTGAAACTGTGTTGTGTTACTCCAAATAAAACAACACAAAAATGTATTAGTTTGAAAATAAAACCTGTAGAAATGCAAGATTCCTACATGTTTCTCAGCCTGTTCTCTTCTGTTGGTCCGTCTTACATCATGTGTCACCTCACTTGGAAGTTTCTTGTATTTTAACCAGAAAAAGTTGAATAAAATCTACATATTCAGCTGACTGGGTTTGGATTTGCACGTTGTTTTGTGGCATTTTCAATTGCCATTTGCTGTCGTTTTCTGTCATTTTCAGACTTTTTGATTCTGTTTATGAGTCATTCCAGAACTGGAGGACATGTTACATCCCACCCATCAAATTTCAAATAATCTATGTACAAAATACTAAAACAAGCATTTGTTGTGTAAATGTTCTTGTCCTGAGACCAAATCTAAAAAATAAAAAATAAACAAAACTAAGAGAAACGTTTGAAAATAGGGTTTGAAAATATTTATTAAAAATGCCAAATAAGTGAAAATTAAATTTAAATCACCTTCATTTGGTTTTATTTTTTTCATTGATGTCTCTTGTAATTGTGGGAATATTTTGTCTTCATAAATCCAAATAATATTTTAAATAATAATTATTATGCTTGCAATCCTGTTAGCATAACCTTTTTAGCTGGTAGAAGAAGAAGAAAACAGGAACAAACATCATCAAACAGTTTTCCAAAGAATGAGTTGAGCAAAGCTATGTCCTCTCTTCTATTTTTCATATTTTCATCACATTGTCGGTCACTCTTCCTCATATTATCAGGATAAGACTGTTTTCCATCAGTCAGTTTGTCCTCTTGGTCAGCAGTAACAGCTAGCTAAATATCTAGCTTCTACTGCTGAGAAAAAGATCACATTAGCATGGATTAGCAACCCTGTTACTGTGATTAGAGTAGGGTTAGCAAACAACACAGAAAACATGGAATAAAAATGGTACCACTGATGTGTGAGCTGAGCCAATCAAGCCTTTGATAGCTTATTACCTATTATCGATCAATATGGAGCAGAAAATTGTAAAAGAGAAGGTTTATTTTTCAAAAATTTTTATGCCCAAATGCAGCGGCGGCTGGCCAATAGAGGGCGCTCGGGAAATTTCATGATTTCATGATGACTGATTAAATTCTGTTGTAGTGAACATTCAACTCAACTGATTAATCGACTTTTTCTACTTCTTCAGCACCAAATCTGACCAAAACAGCTGACATAGAAGAACAACTACAATTTTCCTCATTTGAAAATGATTCTTGAAGACTTCTCTTCAGTTTTTTCTTTCCTCGATGGAAAACATTTGTGTTGCTTCTTCTTGTTTTTGGCAACAACTGGTTTTGTTTTTCTGCTCCTTTGAGTTTTTCTAACCTTCATGTGTAATATGGCAACAAGAAGCACGACTGCAGCCGCCCCACCTCCTCTGAATGCAGAGTTTTATCATTCTCTGCACTACCTCCTTTGCAAACACTCATTTTTGGAGTTATTTGCAGTTGTTCTGTTTGTTGTTTACGGGCTGCAGTAGCAGTTTAATCAGCTGACACTGAGAATTAGTGGCTGAATGCCTTTAAAGCTGAACTCTCCACAATGCAATTGTGGCTGTTCGCATACAATTAAATGTTTTCTTAAACTTTGCATTCAGCTTTGAAGGCAACTTAAAAAAGTTTACTTGGAACACACGGAGAAGTGTTGCTCTTATAGTAGACTCTGTAATTAACCCTGGAACACAGATATTATCTATCAAGCATCTATGAATAACCTGTGATTTAAGGGCTTAGTTATTTTTCTGCCATCTTTGCAGGAGAGACAATAAGTGATGGTGTCACCAAGTAGTTCAATTTTCTTTCTTGCATGTGTCACGGTGTATAATCAGGCATTAAAGTAGAGTACATCATGGCACTCTGTAGGCCACAGAGAGGCTCTTCAGGCTGTTTGCTGAGAGATAAGGAGAGAAAAGATGGAGTGAAGGAAAGAGCGAGAGAAGAATGGTGTCATTAGTTGGGAAACCAGAGGAAGACAGAACAAAGAAGAGACGTTTGAAGAGGAGGAAGAAACTACCTCTTTGTCGCATACTTTCAGCATTCCATCCGGTTTTCAGCGCAAAAAGGGAGGCCTCCGGTTGAAATAATACATCTGGAGTGTTAGTAATGCCACCTTAAGTGCTGCTGGAGGAGTCAGGCAAATTAATCACCTCCCTGACTCGATCTTAGCCAATTACATTATCCCCTGATTTATGAAACAACAGGCCTGAACGCCACCCTAACCTTGAGACCAGGAGGTGCAGAGGAAGTCTGGTTTTCTGTGGGATTCTAAAAAGAGACTGAAAGAGAAGTTAAATAGTAATTGTTAATAAAAATGTAACAAAACAATCTAATATTTTAGTTTCTTTTATATCTTTTTAAATTCTTACATGTGATGTAATCAGATTTTATTTGGCCTTTGAACTCAATAAAGCATAAATGCACAAATACATTAAAAAAACTCACAAGTGAAGGGTTGTTTATAGGTAAATAACAACACCTACAGCTGCATCCTATTGCTGACTGCCATGTTTTTGTACTTTGTTTCAGGCAGATGTCAAAAAAGCCCAGTTTCCTGAAACACTGTGTAGCTTTGGTTCGACTTGATAAAACTTTAGAGCTCCAGTGTGTGTTCTGGCTTTGAAAAATCTTATAGACTGCTTTATTAAGTTAAATTAAAGTGCTGTAGTTGGACTATCATGGTGAAAAGGGAGCTGAGCCCATCAGTGTACTGTATGTTCAAATACTCAGCTTTGGTCATGAGTTCTGGGTTGTGACCGAAAGAATGAGTCATGGATACAAACATCTAAAAAAAAGTTTCCTCTGAAGGTGTCTGGGCTCATATTTAGAGATTTGGTGGAGAGGTTGGAATTCAGAGTAGGGTTACTGCTCCTTGGCATTGAAAAGAGCCAGCTGAGGTGGTTTGGAGTCTGACTATAATACCACTGGGCGCCTTCTTTTGAAATGGGAGGAGACTCTGGGGTCCACCAAGAACTTGCTGGAGGGATTTTATATCTCATCCGGCCTGGGAACACTTGAGATTCCTTAAGAGGAACTGGAAAAATGGCAGAGGAAAATCTGAAATGCCCTGGATGGATGGATGGATGGATGGATGGATGGATGGATGGAGGATGGATGGATGGATGGATGGATGGATGGATGGATGGATGGATGCCTGAATGGATGGATGGATGGATGGATGCCTGGATGGATGGATGTCTGGATGGATGGATGAATGGCTGGATGGATGGCTGGATGGATGGATGTCTGGATGGATGGATGGATGAATGGATGGATGGATAGATGCCTGGATGGACGGATGGATGGATGCCTGGATGGATGCCTGAATGGATGGATGGATGCCTGGATAGATGGATGAATGGATGGATGGATGGATGGATGGATGCCTGGATGGATGCCTGAATGGATGGATGGATGTCTGGATGGATGAATGAATGGATGGATGGGTGGATGGATGGATGAATGGATGGATGGATGTCTGGATGGATGGATGCCTGGATGGATGCCTGGACGGATGACCATCAGAACCGTTACAAAAGAGACTTGAATTATGAGAAAAGACCAAACAAAAAACATTCTGAGCTCCAACCAAACTGGGAACTTGCATTCTACGGACATAACAGGATGTGAATCGGGAGTTACAGGTATCATCAGAACTTTGCAATTCAGATCTAAAAACAGCCCAAGAAGCAATGCAAGAGGCTGCAATGGGGCAATAAAATATCATCCAGAATGGAACAAAATCACTGCAGTTTAAAATACCATGATTAAGTTTTAAACATCTCCAGAAAGTTATCAAGGCAACAGAGACTTTATGCCCTTCATGGTCTTTGGTCATTAAATAATAGATGTACCTAGTTTTACTCAATGACTTTGTGTGTTTTGTGCCAGATCCTCTGGTTTTAAAGATATTAAAGATAGATTATGTCGACCTGAAGAAACATTTATGGCAACGCAGTCAGATGTCATACTTGTAGTAGTCGTGTTGCTCCAAACAAAACAACACAAAAACATACTCGTTCGACTATAAAATTCCTATATTATTCTCAGCCTGTTCTCTTCTATTGGTCTGTGATTACATCTTGTGTCATCTGACTTGCAAGTTTCTTGTACTTTAACCAACAAAATCTACATATTCAGGTGACTGGGTTTGGATTCATATGTTCAGTTGCTGTTTGCTGTCAGTTTCGGTAATTTTATCGCTTGTTGCTTTTGTTTATGCTACAAAATAACTTCATTAAGTTTATGCACCCTGAACTTCTTGGCTATATTTGAGAGAAATTTGTAGTTTGGGTGAAATCAATGTTTACTTTTGTGTACGGCTTCCAAACTATGTGGTTGCAGTTGGGGGAAAAAAAACTTTCTTCAGGTAAAAATGGACCTGAGTGAACATCAAGCACAAACCTCCATTTCTTTTCTGTTAGTAAGATGAATCCTAAGACTTATCCCTTAAAAATATGAGAACCTCAAAGTTTTACAGCATTTTTTGCAACAATAATATGGTTTTTGTTGTACACCAGTGTAGCTCTGACACATTTGGACTGTTTGTGATCTAAATTAATCACATAATGTTCCCAACAATTGGCTCGCTTTAAAGCAGGACAGCAGGAAAAGCAGCATCTAATGTCTATTCAGAGAAAAGAACATGTTTGTTGCTGCAGCATGACCACAACCATGAAGCCACACAATGTTCCATATTCAAAGGATCATCTCTGATTGACCCTAAGGACGCCTGCAGCACAACTTCACATCACTCACTGTGATGCATTCACTGTACAGCTCTTCCAATTATGCATCAAAGTAATTTATACCAGCCTCTGGAGAAAAATTAAATTAATATTTTATAAATGATTCTATCCGAAGTGACGCCGAGCAGCAGACTACATCTGCTGGATCTGCATGTATGTCATGTTCTGGAGAGACAAGCAGGCGTTGAATTAGTCCGTATACATTTTATTCTTAATTAAAACTGCGGGCAGAACTTTGGCTCTGACTTGCTCTGAGATTTGGCCGCTGGCACCGTCTCTGAAGCACCATTAAACATTTTCCTGCATCAACCCCTGGACCTTGCTCCTTTGAGGGTGTTTCAAACCAAGACGGGGTAAAAGCACAAACTGAACAGCTGCATTATGATGAGCAGCAGATCCAAAAGGTGCCCAGAGAAGACCAAAGAGAAACCTTGACCAGGAGTTGTTGTATATCAAAGTTTTATTGCAGCAGCCGATGCGCCGCTTTGATTTCTAATAAGTTTTCTTCAAGTTCCTTTGAGGTTGTTTGTCTAATGAACTCTTCCTCCTTCACCAGGTGTTCACAATCTGGACTTCTCCAACTGGGATTTGAAGTAAGAAGGAACGAGCTCTTCTCCTTTGTACTTTGCCCTCGAAAGATTTCCTGGAGCCCCGAGCTTGACTTTTAGAAGCGATTTCTATAAACTTGTTCTGTACTTGTCAAATTTGTCTGACCCTTCCTGAAGGGTAACTGGTTTTGACCAGGTGGTATTCATTGGGTTTGAGCTTTTCTATTGGCTGATGAATCTCCCAGAGGACTCTTAAGTTCTTCTGTTAAAGCAGTCGTGGTTTTTCTGAATTGATCTTCTTCTTGTTGGCACTCCAAACCTCTCAGAAATGCATGATTATATTCCGATAAACAGGGTTTGTATCAGCTCTATATCCAACAGATATTCATTGATGAGATAAAATAAGACTATTAATCTGAAATACAGTGCCTTGTACCAAAGCAAAAACTATGATACATGACTGAAGGTCAAATAAGCCAGCTAAAATAAGATTAGAATTAAAAAGCAAAATGTAATGATGGAAATGTTACTAGTAAAAAGTAAAATCGCACTCTGATGAAATATTGCACACTGCATGATCGACCTTTTCCAATCCTCTTACTTGAAAGCAAAGTCTAAAATATCCTGAAAACAATCTCAAATTGATCGACTGTCCTCCATTTAAATCCAGCAGATGAATGTTTTTTGTACAGACTGACATGTCCTTCATGTACAGAGAATCTTCTTTGTTGGTGACATGTGAAAGTGCAGTGGATTACAAAGAAGAAAACCAAATAAATGACAACAGCAAACTGTTTCAATAAGTTAATTCTAAGTACCATTCCTTCTACCAGAAGTGTGCTTGAGAATACTGTAGTTTGTCACAAACACAACATTTAAGCAATTCTTTGTTGCTGCTGCTGATGCCTTTAACAGCTTCCACCATCTGTGCCACATCTTAACAACAGCTTTTTTATGGGTGCTAAACTAAAGCTTCCTTTAGATAGACTGGATGAATTGCATCTGCATATATAACAAACCACTTAACAAGAGATAGTCCATCAGTTTACTTTACTTTTAATTCCCACAGATTCTGTGTTCGTCCCATGGCTTTATTCCCATCTAAGGAAGAGAGCAACCAGAGGAGTCGGCGTCGGCACCAGCGCCTCTTCTTTTGACGGGCGTTGTGGGTGATTGGATTGTCGGTATCAGCATGTCGGCGGCTGAGAGCTGCGCGATGGAGACCCTGAAGCTGATTAAAGGCTGGCGCCATCCGCCGCCTCCTAAACAGCTTGTGACAGGCCGGAGTCCAGCCGGCTCCATGGAGGCTCCTGCAGCAGCGAGGCGGAGACCGGAGGTGCCATCGCTACTTAGGGCGTCCGTGACAGGAGCAGCTTCACAGAAAGACCGACAAAACCCACAGAAATCAATGGGTGCTGGTTTGCTGTAGTCTTAAAGCTGATCTGATCGTTGGAATAGCTTGTGGGTTCCAAAGAGAGAGAGAGAATCACAGCTCTCCACAACGGCCTTTTCAGAGCCACAAACAGCCACCTCAGTGGCTGCATGCAACAGTAAACACTGAGTGAACATAATGGATCTGCTCAGTGCAGCACAAAGCCCCACTCTGCTGAAAACAAGGTAATGACTGCTAAAGATATACAGAGGCAGAAACAGCAGATATTCTCTCAGAATCAGGTGGAAAACATCGTTCAGGCGGTTGCCAGGCCGCCGCTTCCTGACTTTTTATTTCTGCTCTTTTAGCTGTAAGGACACTAATTGTTCCTATTCATATCCAAGTGAAGGACTTGGCACTTTACTTTTCCAGCCACATTCAAACAAAGAGAAACACCTAAAATAAATGGAGCCTGATGGTATATTTGTCTTTCTGCTGTATCACCAGACATTATGCATTTTCTCAACACCAATTTCTGCAAACCAGTGAACTTCTGCAAGTGTTTATACATACGTCTGTAGACTTTCATGAGTTTTTATAAACTTAAAATCACATTTGGGGGTTTCAGAAGCAGAGCGGTCTAACCTACAAACCATCCAAACTGAGTTTTATATAGTTTCTGTAATAGTTTAAGGTCTAGATTTTAGTGGCAAAGTGGTCTAACCCAAATACAGCGTTAGAGTGGTGCTTCAAATGTTCTTGAAAACACAAAACTTTGAACCCATTTTTCTCAAAAACTACAGAAAGTGGGTTAGACCACTCTGTTTCCAAACCCTTCATTTAGTATTTCACTGCAGTAAACTCCTTTTTATAGGTTCAAATGTCAATAAAAGTCAAGTCTTACGATGTGTGTCCACTAGGGTATTTGTAGACTAGCTACTTCCTAACATTGGACACATGATTGGTCTACAACTTGGCAATGTCATCAGTAAAACAAAGCAGGATTCAGCTTCTTACAGCTGCACATGGTTGGATGAACCTTGGACCAATATGACGACTCAAATGGAAACTATGATGTCATGAAAACAGTTTACTAAAGTGTTTCTAGTAACATTTGAGGTGAGTAGTACTGCTGAGTCCATTTTAATTTTAGACTGACAGCAGTTAGTTTAAAAGTTTTTTAGGTTGTTTCCAGAAGCGTTGAGTGGTGAGTGGATGCTCCAGATTTGCCAAAAGTAGCCAAGACCTTAAGTTTATGGAAAGAGAGAGAGGCTTTATTTGTCTAAACCCTACCAAAGTGGATTTAGAAGCAGTGAAGTGATGCATCCTGCAGAGATGCACCATAAGCTTTCATATGAGGAGCTTTAAACCTGCTTAAGTTGGTCGTCCCCTTCTGACAGTGAGAATAACTACACAAAACACAGTTGATGCATGGTCATGGTGCATGTCTCAAAATTGATTCCCTTCTTTTTCAGACTGCAATCCTGTTTTTTTTTTTTTTGTTTATCTAGATCAGCTCTACCAAACTCCTAGATGCTGTAGCAGATTACATCTCTGGTAAACTAGTTATTTCATATTGACCTAAAATTAGTCACTACCAGTTCACCAGTGCAGGAATGTCACCATCAGGTTCAATTCCGCAGGTTCACCTACGTAAACCTTGTTACAGCTGTACTTTTTCTAGATATTTAAGTTTAATTGATTTTAAATCTCCTAGCCTGAAATACTGTAAAATGCAGACAGATTTAACTGCGATAGATGTGCTGAATCAGCGTTGTGTGAACGTGTTTTGCTTGTGTGAAACAGACTTTGATTTAAATGTTAAATTCCGCACTTTAATCCGACATAGAAATGACTGTGTGGGAGGTATAGCTCTTTTAACACATAATGCCCAACGTTTAGGTTTCAGAAGATTGAATTTCTGCACATGAAGTTAAAAAAATCGTTAGATGTAATATTTTGTAGAACTTTATCGAGCATTTGTGGTCTAATAAACATCAGCAGGTGCTTTGTGTCTTCCCTCTCTCAGGTGTTCAGCTCAGTTGGACTGAGATCAGCCAGTCAAGAATCTTACACCTCTTCACCCTTGAAACGTCTCCGGTTGATTTGACCGTGTGTTTAGGATCATCGTCCTATTGAATGATGAAACGCTATCCGATGAGATTTGATGCATTTGTCTGAATGTGAGCACACTGAATGCTCCTGTTTACCTCTGAATCCATCCTGCCGCTTCTGTCAGCAATGAAAACGTCAATAAATGTGTCATATATGCCGAAGCAATGCCAGAGCCACTGCCATGTTTAACGGATGAGATGAAAGCTCTGGGTCATGACCTGCCGCCTCTTTTCTCCGCTCTGTCTTCTCTCCATCACTTTGAGGGATTTTCAGTTTGATTTTTCCATCAGTCTATAACTGTGAGAGTCTTTTTGTGACCTTGCCTTTCTGTAAACCTGCAGTCTTCCTGCATGGCCGTCTCCACCTATTGACAGACAACTTGACCTCTGTGTAAGCAGCAATTCTCAGTCTGCTGTTCGACACATGTGGGCTCTTCTGTGTATGAACAAACATGTTGAAAAAATACATATCTGCACAAGAAACCTTCAGTAGCCAAATGTCCAGTCATTTTAAAACCTTTGCACTTTGGGTACTGTGTATTGAAATTACAATATATCACATATTTCTATTAAAACATACATAGAACCAACTTCAATGTAGCATGAAGCAGAACAATAATGATGCACAGCTGCATAAATAATGCAATGTGGCGTAGGGATGTTAAAGATTAATAGTTAATCAAACCGTTACCATTAGTAATTTAACTGATTAAAGATCTAATTTCCTTGCCTGCAGTGCAAATCCAAGTCATTTACTATTTAATATCTGCCAATACTGAATCCCAATCCAATACTATTTTCCTTGAAAACCGGTTTTCTGTACATCAGAGGTATCAAACTCAGTCTAGTTCAGGTTCCACATTCAGTCCAGTATGATCTCAAGTGGGCTGGACCAGTAAAATCACAGCATAGTAACCTGTAAATAAACACAACTCCAAATGCTTCCTTTTGTTTTAGTGCAAAAAAGTACATTCTTGAAAATGTTCACATTTAATATATTATCTTTCTGCAAAACATTACGAACAACCTACAACTTAAAGACCACAGAGTGTCTACAAAGACACAAAACACTGACATACTGCTACCTCATGAACCTCATCCAGAGAAGACCAAGTGTGCAAAGCAGTAGAAAAAAAAAGTGTGCAAAGCAGTAGTCAAAGCAAAGGGTGGTCACTCTGAAGAATCTAAAATATATAACATGTTTTGACTTCCAAATGTGTTCATTCATAGTTTTGATGCCTTTAGTGAGAATCTACAATGTAAATAGTCATGAAAATAAAGAAAAAAGATTAAATGAGAAGGTGTGTCCAAACTTTTGACTGGTAGTATACGTGACCACCTTCGTCTCTCTGCATGATGGAGTTAACTGAAAGGTAGACAGTCGTTCAAAAGTTTGGAGTCATCCAGACAGTTTCGTGTTTTCCATGAAAACTCACACTTTATTAATATGCTAACATAACTGCACAAGGGTTTTCTAATCATCAATGAGCCTTTCAACACTATTAGCTAACACAATGTAGCATTAGAACACAGGAGTGATGGTTGATGGAAATGTTCCTCTGTACCCCTATGGAGATATTCCATTAAAAATCAGCCGTTTCCAGCTAGAACAGTCATTTACCACATTAACTATGTCTAGAATGGATTTATCATACAGTTATGTTATCTTCATTGGAAAAAAGTGCTTCTTTCAAAAATAAGGACATTTCTAAGTGACCCCAAACTTTTAAATGGTTGTGTAATTTCTAAAGGATCCTGCAGAAGAACAGTAAGGCCGAAAAGGGCTGAACTTTGTGAGCGGCTGTCTTGTTGCAGTTAAATCAGCTGAATGTGGGACTCTAACAATGGCTGCACCTGTACAGTGACTGTGTGCGAGCGAGCAAATTGCCTGCACTCGGCCCTCCGGAGGGCGGGGGAGTTGACAGTGCAGACCAGGCCAGACAAATGACCGCTTGCACGTACACACAGTTCTTACACTCCAGGTCAAGTGTTGGAGAGCCACAGATCCATTATCGAGATCAGCCTGCAGAGGATCCAGGTGTCTGGACTCACAGCGCATTACGTGATTAAGGAGAGTTAAGATGCTGTGCAGGCCCACTGTGGATGTAGATGCCTGCTTGTGTGTGTTGCAGATGTGTGTGTCTGTGTGTGTTTGCTGCAGATGAGGAGGAAAGGTTTCTGAGTCTCTCTGAGCTCTCAGATGAATCAATCCCTGGCCATCCAATTTACACTGTGGGGAAAGGGTGCATCGATCTGGGCCCGGGGTTTCCACAGACGGTGGTCGTTTCCAAAAAAAAAAAAGGCAGGATGAGAATCAGCTGCAGCGTATTTGACATCTGGTGGTGGAAATCTTTGAAATCTTCTTGTTTCCATCACTCGATGAGAGCAAACCAATCTTAGAATCATTTTGGAGAAAGAATGGAACCATGTAGCATCGGAAAAAGCCTCCTTAAGGACAGAACTGTAGCATGATAATGATCTTTAGCTTACAGTTACACAGGATTACAGTCAGTGACATGAAGAACAAGGAGCCCTGGACTGCAAAAGGGTTGATAAAGTCAATTTAAAAACACACACACACACACACACACACACACACACACACACACACACACACACACACACACACACACACACAAATGGACACATTCAGGCAAGGTGTGTCAGATCTTAGCCCTTACATACTGTTCATAGTTTATACCTGTATAGTACAATATTTTCCTCATAGTCCACATCTATACCAACTTTAAATCTCCAGATCTATTAAGAATGTCTAAATTGCCAGTGTCACATAAATAAATATATGATTAATCCTTAATAAATGTCTCAGAGAGCATGGAGAGTGTATTTTTTAAGTTTTACAACACTCCTTTCTGGAGAAAATCACCTACAGTATCATGTTGTGTTTAAAATAAAAACAAAAAAGCTATTCGAATTGAAATTTATTTCATTGAAATTAAAAATTTCATTGGATCAGTTTATAATATAACTGTGTTACCCACTTCAACTGTTCAACGCTGTCCTCACTGCTATATCCTAAGAAATCATAATTAACAATATATTTCACAGAATGTCAAAAAGCTGAACTTTTTTTTACAGTTTCTTGATATGATAAATTGTGTAATTTTTAAGTTGTAATTTCAGATTATTAAGAAGAAGAAAAACCTGCTGGTGGGTTTTGGGATTCAAATGATTAAACATCTCACACAGTTAATTTGCAGATCTCACTTGATGAATTAGAAGCTGCATGTAGAACTTCAGGTTTGGTTTGTGTTAAATGCAAATGAATCTGCAGAAAAATAAAAAGTTGGTTCCACTCTTGTTTGGCTGCTCAGATGCTGGGAGAGAAAACGAGATGACAGGAAATCATTGATATGGATGTAAAGGAGGAGAATAAAAGAGATTCAGGAGAAACTTGGAGGAGAGACAAGGACACAGTGATTCCTGTAAACTGATCTGGATGACCTCAGCTCCCTCGTTGAGATGCTCCACATGCCCGGCCAAATAATGACAGAGCAAAATACTGCCGGGCTCTGAAAGCACATATAAACTTTTATCACTCTCGAGCTTTGACATTTAAAAACACCTCAGAGTAAACATATAACCAATATAAGCAAAGCTTCGTGTTTATGAGGCTGTCGGTGCCGTACGTCTCACATGTTTATCATCATCAGAAGCGTGTCGGAAAAATCAATCTCAATCTGAGCCTCCTGAAGTCATCCGAATTTACACGCCGCCATTGGTGCGTTTTACAATCAACGGCAAAGGTCTGGAACATAGATCATGTCAATCTCCGGGTTAATCTCATCATCCTGCAACACAGCTCGGCGACCATCATCTGTCTGATGGTTTCTGCTGCCCAAGACCAACACTGCCGGGTCAAACGCAAGGATTCTGTTCATCATTTTGTAGTTAAAGCAATAAATTTTTACCTGGTGACATTGAACTGAAGGATTTTTGGGATTTTTTGAAGGATGGGTTCAACTAAAACATTCCTGCGGTGGTTTATAGACAGTTATGGCTTCAGTTTTAGATATTGGTCTCCATCATTTCTCAAACCGTGGTACAATAAATGTGAATGCAACAGTCGCTTAGAAAAACATTCCATATGAGCCTGTAGATTATACCACTTTATGAAACGCTAGAAGGAAAAGCAAGACAGCAAAGTTTTCCAAGGTGTTCCAAGGCCAGATGAGATATGTTACCCCTCTAGACACAGCTAGAAGAAAAGGTCTGAGAAAGTTCTGTAAAGTGATATTATCAGCGGTAAGTTCTTTTTTTTTTTTTTTGGTTCCCAGAATGTTCTTCTTAAAGTTAAGAATACCAAAGATGTTCTAGAACTTTCATTCACAGACCATTGGAAAGTTGAAAACCTTTATCGTTTCTTGCTATGATAAATAGTGTCATTTTGGTTTCTTTTAAAGAAAACATGCCTTTAAAAGCTGCTGGTTTAAAAGATTAAACATCAAAAAATGTTCCCCATGGTTAATTTACACCTTTATTGTGATTTATTGAAAGCTGTATCTATAACTTCAGGTTTGGTATATATTAAATACCAAATGAATCCGTAGAAAAAAATTGGTTCCAATTTTTGGTGGGAGACTTCTGGGTCCAAGTCAGAGTCTCCACCTGGAAAACCTCTAAAGAAAGGTGACCAGGAGGCATTTTAATCAGATAAATTAACAATTTCAGCTGGATCCTTTCAAAACGAAGAAGCGACAACTCTACTCTGAGCTCTTCATTCTTTATCTAAAGCTGAGCCCAGTGATGCTACAGAGGAAACTCCTTCTTTGGTCACTACCCAGAGCTCGTGACAGTAGGTGAGGGATGGATCGACCTATAAATGTAACCCTCTGGATCAGCTCCCTCTTCACCACGACAGTCGGTCCAGTGCCTTTATTACTGCTAACGCTGCACCGATCTATCTGTCCATCTCATGCTCTATTTTCTCATCACTCGTGAACAAGATCCCGAGATACTTAAACTTCTTTGCTTGGGGCAGAAACTCCCCCTTAAACCCAGAAGGTTCTGCCAGGGAACCACAGCTTCAGGCTCGAAGGTGCTGACTTTAGTCCCGATTGCTTCAGACTCTCTGAACTGAAAGGCACTAAAGGTGTTGTGAAAACATCGATCCTTTTCGGCAGGCTGCAGTTGAGACTGTTTATTCGAGTAGCAATTAAATATTTACAGCATACAACCCTCATATTTCACATCACAGAACAAAAGTGCTTTATGGGAATGGAAGGAAAACAGAAATACTGACAAAATTCAAAAGCAGAAATGCATTTTTACTTCTGATATTAAATGATTTATTGTGACGTCTGACTCATCCACATGTGAAATATCAGGAATTCACACATCCTTACAGCCTGTTAAGTTCTGAAATATGAGATTTTTAAAACAACATGTGACTTAATATTTGAAATTATTTTCCAGATTTGATTAAATTTGACAAATAGCTTCCAAAAGTAGCCTGTCAGGGCTTCCTCCTCACCTCTGTCCTTCCCACCTGACATCCTAAATACCCCTTTTCCCATGTGTTCCTCTCTTCCTCTCCCTCTCATGCTCCTCTCTCTCTCTCTGTTCCTCAGTTTCTCTGTCTGTCTCTCCCTTCAGTCTTCCATCCGTTCCTCTGTCCCTGTCTCTCCCTCTGTCTCCTCCTGGTCTCCCATCCTCTCCACTGCCTCTGTTCCTTCCCCAGTGCGACACCTGAGTAGAGTGCAGGCTCACACCTGCCTCCACTCAGGTAATCAGCCTTCCCCGTTGGTCCCGGACAGCTGACGGACATCACTCCAATTACTCTCCACTGCAATAAGAACTGGCTCATCCTTTCACACCCTGCCAGATTGTTAAACAAGATTCCACAGTCAGTTTGCTCTCTAGCCTCCTGAAAGTTTGCTGAGTTTTTGACACCTTTTTAACTTTGTTTCTTTCCTGCCTTCACCCAGACCCAGCTGTCCGGGATCTCCGCCACCCAGAACCCTCGTCCACTTTCCCCTACCCATTCGGCACCGGTTCCCCCCCCATCTGGATCCCCCCTTCTGCCTGGACCCCTCCCTGGAACCCCGACCAGTTACTCTCCTCCGAACCCCTCGCCACCCGCTGGACACCTTGCCCCCACCAACGTCTGGCTGCCAGGGAATCCCAGCTCCAGACCCACCTGGCCAACCCCCCCACTACATCAGCCGCTCCCCGTTCCTGCACCCTGGTTTTCCGAGACGGGTCTGTCTGCAGGCTGCAAGAGAGAGGCGTGTCGCAAAGTAGGCGTTTCGCAAAGCTTCGCGTCACTTCGCGACACGCCTCTCACCAGCAGTCACGGAGAAACACGCGAGATATGGGATCTGAATCCTTAACCATGGCGGGTCGTGTCCACACTGTAAGTTTTAGCATATTTCATGTAATAAATGTAAACGACTTGCTGCATGTTGTTGTTGTTTCATAGCTATGGTGATAGGCGACGTAATATTATTTCATTGAAGAAACAGAAGTACACCAGCCTGTTGCTGTGTAAACGTCACAAAAAGAATGACTGAACGTTGCAATGTGTGTTGTAATAGGGTGACCAAACGTCCTCTTTTGTCTGGATATGTGTACTATGTGTACCAAGGGTGTTTTATAAATTCGTGTAAATTCTCCACTGTGCTCAGTCCGTATGTTTCGGTGTTTGATATATGTTTTTTACATTATTTCATATTATGTATTTGTCAAGTAAGACTTGAAAAGAGAGCTATTATTTTTGTTTTAAGTTAATATGCTAATACAGAAGAGGCATTATGTAACCGTATTTTCTTTAAATAACAGTGATCTTGCAAAGCAGCTGGTTCCAGGTCCCTGGATTGAAAAAACAGGCAAAGACATAGAGGTAACAGTGTTCAAGATTGCATTACTTCATCAGAAGATACAACTGCATTTATGGGAATCAAGTGTCCTCTGTTGCTGTGTCCCAAAAAGAGGGTGGCCTGCAGTGAATATTGTAACTATTTTGCTCAAAACTTTTTTAGTATTAATATACACCCCCATATAAACTGACTTGGCCCATCAAAGCAATATCATGATACCATGCTTTTTAAAATAAATTGTATTAGATACATTTTGATATTTGTTCTACCATCATGGTGCAGGGGCTTCCGAGACAGACACATGCAAATGACTGTGGCATTTTTATGATAATGGTAAGCTTTCAAACATGGAACTTTCAAATTAGCT
Source organism: Acanthochromis polyacanthus (assembly GCF_021347895.1). Classification (NCBI taxonomy): domain Eukaryota; kingdom Metazoa; phylum Chordata; class Actinopteri; family Pomacentridae; genus Acanthochromis; species Acanthochromis polyacanthus. The sequence goes on along the minus strand of NC_067129.1, from coordinate 29,918,323 downwards.
GAACATATTTTCAGTACCTTAACCTGTTTAATGTTTCTGACACAGTACGCCTGGTACCTCATTCTTAGTGATCTATTTGACTTCACTGTTGTAAGTTGAACCGATAATTTGATCGTTACAGTTCCTGTGAGTTTGACAAACTAGTTTGGATATTTAAAGTAGCAGCAACATACATGTACATGAAGTTAATCATTGTGGATTTGTGGAATGTGCTCTTCCTATAAGGACGACATGCCAGTTCTGTGGAGATGGTGGTGTTCCATTATTATGGAAACCCTAATCCTGGAAGGGTATGATTGATTTAACCTTTGTTAGATCAAAAAAATCTAACAAAGGAGATTAGATTTCTTTGTTAGATAAAAATATTGTTATATTGTATCCCTAGCTGGCCGTTTCAGTGCTATGACTATTTTTCTTAGATTATTTTTTGTTTCTTCGGGCATGGGAGAAGGTTTGCCCATTTCACTAAGGAGGGAAAGTACATGATTTCTGGCCGTCTTTCACCTGTTTTCTGACTGAAGCGGAAAAGAACAGATGATGAAGACACAGATGTAAGAATATGTGACAACAACAGAATGAGTGATATAATATGGCGACTTTACATGTATGTGTAATTAAGACCTTCTTCAAAGGACAGTGTTGTCACCAATAACCCTAACAGGCAGCCTTGGTTTAAGGCCCCCTGAATGGTCTCACTAGGAAGCACACCATAGTATTTGTCATGTTTGTCCTTTGTTTCATTTTATTAGAAAGTTTGAACCACCGGTCATAAGCCTGACACACAATAATAAACAGTTACACTAATATTATAAATCGTACATCGGCATTGCCGATCAGAGACCAAGGGCTATCTAGAAATAATATCAGAACTAACTGAGAGCTAGACTGTAATAAAAAAAAAAATCCCCACAGTTGAACAGAGACAGAGATGCATATTATAATAGATGATATTTGAAGACATATTAAGTGTTTTCTTTTTTCAAATTTCACTTATTGTCACCATGAACTTGTGAAACTCTTGCTGCTTGCATCAACAGCATCCTTTACAAACTGACAAAAAATGGACATTTGGAAGACCACCGACTATATCAATAAACATTTAGTGTAGTTTTGATATGTTTATCTTGGAATGTTCCATCTATTTAGAATCATGACTGGGAAGACAATGAGAGGCTGAAGGTTGGTGAAAAAGTTCACTTGTTTATTTGTCTTTTGGTTGATAGATTTCATTTTTCAAATTAGAATGTTGACAGGAACATGTGCCAGTGGATGCAATGAGCTCTTAATCAACTTTGTTTCTCAGCAGAGCAACACATATTAAAAAGGTGATGAATGTAATTAACTTCAATTGTCATGGTTTTAAAGCTCTGGCTGACTATCATTCTTCATCAGTAAATGAATGTAGTTACCTGACTATGAAATTCAAAAGCAGTCTTGTGTATGTTGTGGACTGTTCTCATCATCCAACCAAATAAAGTCTGACACAAAATGTTACACTTGTGATATAAATTATTTATTTACATTTACAGAAAAATGACCCCATCAAGACAATGTAGTAATAACTATTGGAACTAGAACCCAAGATACAGAAGCTGACCTCTCTGAGGCATTCCTCCAGAGACTTTTGATTTTTCATCCCACACACACTCATACCTCACCACTTTGTTGTGCTTTGAAGAGATCTATATTTGGTATTATTTGTTATTTAAAAGATGCTATTTCACTGATGTCTGACTGGGGAGTAATACAGACATTATTAATGAAGCTTCGTTTAAGGCAGTAACATTTTTCTAGATGTTCATGTGGCAATCATTGTACATATAAAGTGTGACATTCATTGTACATAATTTAATTTACATTTCATTTAGGATACTTTTGTATTGTGTGTGATTGGATTTTTATGGATATTTTATGTTAAATTTAGAGATTGTGTGTGTATTATTGTATTATCCAGCTTCAGTGGCTAACTCTGACCAGCAGAGGGCACGTTCGCTACACAGTAGAGTGGTGATAACAAAATCTTGCGTGTTTTCTGACGTGAACGAGATCACGAAATCAACTGTTGCTAACGTGGGCGTGTCGCAAAGTGACCCGAAGCTTTGCGACACGCCTACTTTGCAACACGCCTCTCTCTTGCAGCCTGTAGACCCTTACAATAAAACTCCTCCTCAGTTCCACCAGCCTTGGTAGTGTGGCTTTCTGTTCGGGTCCGCCTTCTGAGACAGATGTGTCACTTTGCTTGGTGAGGTTACAATGTGCAAATAAAGCAATACGGCTTCAAAAGCTCTATTATGAGCTGTTGCCAAGTCTGAAAACTTACTAACAAACCAATTATTGTTGAAAAAATACACAATATCTGTAACCTTTTGTCACATTTTATCCGATGTTATACCAAGAAATCACCTTAAAATCAGATGGACAGATGTTTTCTGCAACAAAAACTGTTTTCTATCTGATCTGAACAGGAGATGAAGCTAAAACAACTTCAGCTGATTCCAGAACACAACAGATGCTGATTGCTTTTACCATTACAGGAGTTCAAACGCTTTCAAACAATAACTGAGACGGGTGACTTTTTTTTTTTTTTCCTTTCACTGACATTTTCCAGTCAACAGTGCGGAGCTGTCACACCTCCTGTAAGAACATTTAATCCTTCAAAACAGAAAGCTTGATTGCTTGTTTGAGCGTTGTTTATTGTGCTCAGTGTTCGGACCGGGACGGCAGATTAAGCAGCTAATCTATATTTTCAACGGATATAAAAACATCAAAGGTAAACGCTGCTGGCAGGAAACAAAGGGTCGTGTCAGTTTGATGTCTTTCCCTTTTTAACCGAGTCATCAGGTTTTATTTATTTCCATATGCAAAGTGTCTTCAATGCACATAAGAAATCTATCACACTGGCCTCGCATTAATATTATTTTTAATATTATTTCATTGAGATATGTGAACATTGAGCAAGATTTTGACCAAGCACCGGTATGATGCCTCTTCTTAGTGGTACACGAGGTCGACCAAGTCTGCAAATCAGACAACAAACATGGATTTGTTGACCTGAATTGATCATTATGTGCTATCTTAAATGTCGGATTTTAAAGCAGCAGCAACGTCACTGTGCAAGACACTTGTGCCACAAATAACACCAAAGTAGGAAGTAGAAAATACCAGTCTTACATTGACTTTAGTGTCAGACCTACCCATATTTATGCAAGAGTCCTGACCTCAACCCGATTGAGATGCTGTGGCATGACCTTAAGAGAGCGATTCACACCAGACACCCCAAGAATACTGCTGAACTGAAACAGTTTTGTAAAGAGGAATGGTCCAGAATTCCTCCTGACCGTCATGCAGGTCTGATCTGCAGCTGCAGGAAATCTTTGGTTGAGCTTATTGCTGCCAAAGGAGGGTCAACCAGTTATTCAATCCAAAGTTTCACATACTTTTTCCACCCTGCATTTTGAATGTTTACATGTTATATTCAATAAAAACATATCATCTTTTGTGATTTGTGATTTTTGTGCAGATTGTGTCTGTCTGTTGTTGTAGAGCAGATGAAGACCAGAAAACATTTTATGATCAATTTATGCAGAAATCCAAGTAATCCCAAAGGGTTTCCATACTTTTTCTTGCAACTGTATATACACCCCCTGTCAAAGGTTTTGAGACACTTTCTCATTCAAATAAATTAGAACCCATCTCAAAACTTTTGACAGGGGGTGTACAGTGCCATGAAAAAGTATTTGCACCTGAATAGAAATCTTCTATTTGTACAAAGTAAAACAAAATGCAGGAGGCAAACAGACCAGTAAAAGTGAAAGGAAGAAGATTATACGCACAGAGTGCTGACTGGGCTATGAGATTCAAGTGAATCAGATGAGGGTGGAAAAACAATCAAAAAAGGAGGGAAAACACACAAAGGGAGGAAGTAGAAAATAACTGAAAGGAGACTTGGATATATACAAACAAAGGGAAAATGACATGGGGAAAAGAAACAAACAGGGTCATGTTCAAAAACTAAAAAACAAAACAAAACCAGAAGCCAAAACTGTCACAGATATGCTGTGATTTATTCGCTTTGTCATCATAAGTTGCCGTCAGTCACCTTCTGCTGCACTCTCAATCAGCAGGTAGAGTCCTGTGGTCTTTATATGTTGACCATTTGTCATATTTCTAATTCCAGTCTTTGAATAATTCATCAAACCCATCACAGAGGACGTTCGACTGTGTTTTGCTTCTCCAACGATCCCAGCGGCTTATTGTCCTCGAGTTCTGGAATCTTCACCGCAATCTGCTAAAGAGATGAGGTTCATTTGTCTTTTTAAGTAGCACAAACACACAAATTGCTCTGTGTGGCTTCGCGCCTCACAACAAACCGCCACCCTGCTTCCCCCCTCCGCCCCAAAACAAACTTGCGTGCAACATTTCCAAACCAATTAGGGACATAATTAATGAAACCCAGCACCTGTAGCGCCGCAGCAATCACCAGAGAGGGGACAGTGAAAAATGTAGCAATCAAATTAATCAAGCAAAAGGCACAGACCAATTACTCACAAAGCATCTAGAGTGTGGTGCCGCAGTCAGAGAACAGGTGATAGTTATCATTAAATTAGAGGGAGATCAGCGGCTCGGCCTGCTTCATCATGTGGTACCTTGATGAACTGCCGGCCGGGTGGAGCATTTCTTTTTTTTTTGTGGCAGACAAGGCAGGCCATATGCTCGATTGTTTAAGAGGAGAGCAGCAGAGGTGGCGGGATAATGATTAATGAAAATGCGAGCGACTCTGCGGCGGCAGCACAACAACATCTGGTCGTGCGTCAGGCCCTCGTGTACATCCAGAGGCTCGGTGGGAGTCCTGCAGGTGAACACACACATTCAGGCTGTAGAGTTTACAGGAAGTTGTTGGAGCTGATGTTTTTTGTTTGGTTTTGTTTTTGGGCAGTTCCACTGATTCTCTGAGTGCTGCAGAGAAGGCATTCAGAATCATAAAGCGCCTCTCTGGTAATTGATTTAACTTCTCAAGCTCATCTTTGTGTCACAAAGTTAAACATTTAGAAGCTTTATTTTTTTCTTCAGATGTCTGAGATGTTGCTTCTTCTAGAACGGGGATGTTCAAGGGCCACATTCAGCCCAATTTGCTCTGAAATGAGCCGGACCAGTAAAATCAGAGCTTAATAACCTATAGCGTTGAACAGGTCCTCACATCCCTGCTGGTCAACGGATCAAAGCATGTCCAGCAGGTGGCACTGCAACTGACAGTGTATTTCGGCCCATGTATCTGATGAAGGCTGGACTTTGATCACACATGTAAAGTTTGAGGCAGACTGGAGCATGTACATGCGACATATGTATTTCGACAGCACTTCCTGTTTCATGGTGAGCCATCCAAAATGTCCGTAAGGTGGTGTTATTGCTGTGACTGTAAATTGGCCTGTGAATGTCATCAGGGTTGGAGTCTGATCATACATGTAAAGTTTGCGGCAGATTGAAGCATGTACAGGCCTGTTAGACAGCACTTCCTGTTCCATGTGGAAACATCCAAAATGGCCACAATCTGCTGGTCGCCATTTTCACTCCCTCAGACTTTTATGGAGAATTTTAATAACTTTTGATCCCCTAGGCCTGGTGTACATCCAAATTTGAGCTTTCGTGGGATTACCCTGTTTGAATGTACAGCTTTTTTAAAAAGTTCCATAAATAACACAATATTGTTCAAAATATGAATCACCATTCAAAATGGCCAACTCACACCCTTGGTATTTAGCCCCTAAATAACAACTCCAAATATTTCCTTTAGTTTTAGTGCAAAAAAATCCCAAAACATTCTCAAGTTTTTCACATTTATTGAAATATTTTTTGACTAAACATAAACAACCTGAATTTTCTCAAGGAAAATACATGCAATTTCAACACTAAAATGCCTCAGTTTACCATTTACTCATTACAACTTATAGATCAGAGTGTCTACAATGGCCCAAAACTGTCACGATCTGGCATGTGAACCCAAGCAGCAGGCACAGATGAGTGGGTGAGATTAATAAAGATTTAATGAAAAAAATAAGAATAAATACGAACAGAAAGCGCTGAATAAAGGAAGCCGGGGGGAACTGCAGGGAGGAGAAGGTAAACTGAACAAAACTAAACTAAGGGTGGACCCGAGGGCCGAGTAGAACTAAACATAAAACAATAACTAAACTACGGGGTAGGGAGACTCACGGAAGCCCTGGGTTTGGAAGGTTGGAAGTGGGCAGGGAAACAGGTAATTAGTCCAAAGGGGAGATTGAGTCCAGAAAGTGCAGGAGATGAGGAATGGTGTGCAGGGTTTAGCAGAGTGCGTCATGGGCTTGGATGATGGCGCAATGAACCGGCACTGGAGCTATCGGCGGATCCAGGCTTTATACTGAGTTGATTGTCCATTGAGTTCAGCTGAGCTTCTCCTCAGCTGAGTTTCTCCTCAGCTGTTCCAAATTGGCTGAATCAGAGCACTGGCACAGGGAGTGTGACAAAAACATTCAGTCACAGATATCTGGAACTAAACAATGTAGTGTTTTACTTTATGGTGGCTCTAAATACTACAGATATCTCGCTATTTACATTTTTACAACCTCTAGAAACTCTGCACATCATCTGTAGAGAGATGTTTCTCCATGCTGAATGTATCTTCCAACAACTTGCTCATCTGTTCACTGTGTCTGAGCCGTACTGCATTTATTTTATTGACCCAGTTTGTTTTATTTCTTCTCAGTCTAAAATTGTCCAAAACAAATTGAAACTTGTCCAAAATAACTTGAAATTTTCTCCAAAGCAACAAAAAATGTAAGAACTTACAAAAGAATTATCCAAAATAACCTTAAAACTCTTTGAAATTACTGTAAACTACTTTAAAATGACTTTGAATCTGTTCAAAACAACAGTTTTTGAGTCATTTTTAGACAGTTCGGAGTCAACTGTAGAAAAAACTACTTATCAAGAGCGAGAGATTATTTCAAATTTACATTCATTTCCACTTCTGTGCAGTAATCCTGACCACCACACCAAACAAGCTACAGCGGAAACTATTAAGGAAGACGGTTAAGTTACCCCCCTTCCTTGTATATGTGTGAAATTTATACATAAAAAGTTGTTGCAGTAAATCAACAATAGGGTTCAACCAAACCAAGCTCTTTTGTACTAAAGCTGACATCATGTTGCACCATGTTCACTGTCTTCCCTGTAATTTTTACACCTTGCAAAGTTGTCCCATACATTTGACACCACTGCTCTAGAATATGAAGATCTATGATGTTTCTCTTCATGAAACCATCCCCACTCTTGGCAGCTAAAGTAAAACTACACTACACTATACGGTGGTAAGTTGTGATATTCAAGCTGATTCTGTAGAAGGATAATGATAGAGAAATCACCAACCTGCAACAAGCATTAGATGGACGTCTCCTGGTAAATCTTGCTCTCAATGCAAGACTAAACAAAAGCCACAGAAATCATCACCACTCTGACTGGGTAGCGCATTGAGAGGGTCTCTGAGTACAAATATTTGGATATCCAAGTATTTAAAGATACCCAAGAGTATTTAGGCATTTTCTTGACTTTGTTGGATCAAAAACTCATGTTTAAAATTTTAAATTGATACAGAATTAGGTATTTCTACAGAAACAGAGTTACTTTTCTTCAACAGAAAGTGAATAGTCGAAGTTCTAGTCTGTCATAGATTATGGAGATGTCCTCGACAGACTTCCTTGTTCAACTCATCATAATTTCAGTATTTGACTCATTCAAGTTATTGGCTGACATTGCATGTCTGCTGCGCACACCTGGAACATTTCAGAGTAATTACTGGAGCTTCCTGTACCTGTAGGTCAGTTTAAATCCATGACTTCACTGCTTTTGAGTTTAACTGATTAGAAGTTCTGTCTGTTTGCTTGTTGATTGTCGCCCATTGATTCCATTGATTGCACCACTGGCATTACATATCTTGAGATTGAAACAAAAGTTAAAAAAAGTTGACAGGATTAATGTTCGGCAGGTTTCTTACGCAAGAAACCCAGAAAGTGTGACTCCATTTTTGAGATTATCATCAGTCAACTGGAGTTCCAATGTGGAGTCGTGATTGTTAATTTTGCTCATTATATATGTTTAAGTGGATTTTAAATGGACAAGAAACACTGTATGAACCTATTTCCAGACGTCATTTCTTGCAGTAATAAAGGTTTCTGTTTAGGAACTGACACTATGATCTCATATCACCATTTCCAGCTCGAAGCTGAAGCAAATCTTATGCCAGAATCAACTGAACAAAAATACACTAATCAATCTAACCTGTTTAATTCATGCCAGAACATTTTTGTGACTCAGAGATGGTTATGAAACCCTTGTCTACATGTTGTGTCGAGATCAATCAGACTTTGAAATGAGGAGTTTCTTCACTGCTGAACAAGCAGGGATGCTGCCTGATGCCAAATAGGACATTTTTAAAACACTGGCACGAAGGAACGGGAAGTCGGAATCAACATTTAACAATTCAGTTTGTGAAGCTGCTTCATTGCCAGAGCAGAATATTAAAAGGTTGCTGGTGGTGCATTCGTGTGCACTAGCATGTCTAATTCCTTTACATTCTGTTCATTTGCACATTTGATAACTTTGACTTCCTGGTGTTACGGTTCAATTCCTCGATCTCCATCTCAAACACAATTAACTCATTGTCTTTCCTTAATTAAACAGGGTCATGTTTTTGGACTGTAAGTAACAAGTTGCATCTCCACCATCAGACCAATCAATAGAGTAATATGCATAAATCCCATGAGTCTTTTGTTGTTTCTAAATGATAAGTGCACCTAATGTCCGGTCTGATGGTTGATTTGCATTGGATTGTTGACAAGAGCATACCTGGGCATTTCAGAAAGTCAAATAAAGCAAAACCTTGTAGATAAAAACAGTAGAACAGATGGTAAATTTGCAGTAGAACTATTTACCATGTGCAGCAACAGAATGAGCAGTATCACTGTAACTAAAGTCAGTACATCTTTCATTTCTGAGATTCAAATCTTTCCTTATTTTTAACGACAGTCTTAATCCGTCTCAGCGTGGAGGGTAACAGTGTTGCACAAAGTTCTAAAGAGATGTTCTCTTATGCTACAGACACTATTTTTAGCAGCTCTTTGCTGGAGGAGTTTTGTTGCTCAACCATTCTCTTTAAAAGGCTCAAGTCTTCCCCTTTTCCTTCAGTAAAAACGTGTGGGATTTCAGCAGTGTGTTTTGGATAGTTTTCATGCTGGAATATCTTCTTCAGACTTGGACTCATCTTGTCTGTTAGTGTTTTGGTTTATCCACAAACATTCATGGTGCATCTATAAATGCCATCTGCCCGACAACGTTCACACTCATGCAGCCCTAAATCATCTCACTCCTACCTTGGTGCTTCACTGTTAGGACTATGGATTCACTGTGCTAGTCCTGGTCAGGAGAGACACAAAATGGCTCCATGATCCACACATAGGGGAGGGACAGAAAACTGCCACAGAAAAAAACACAGAAGTACCACAAAGAGACACAACATGTCACCATCCTTCACTGTCAGGACTATTCACTCACTGTGGTAGACCTGATCAATCTACGACCACAGAAAGTGACACAAAAGTACCACGAAGATGCACGAAATTTCTCCATGCTTCACTGTCAGGACTACACATTCACTGTGATTCCAGTATTCATCAGACTTCTTTGAATGTTCTTTAGCTAAAGTTTAGTCTTGCATTGAAGACAAAGAAAATTTTGTTTTCCTTGTCCTCCATCCATAGATGTTGGCTTTTTAAATGGTCCTTCACACTGAGCTTGACAGAAACTCTCATTTCTACTGATAACTGCTGTCTGTTTTTCACAGTTAGATTGTGAAAGTAGTTCATTGTGCTGCCATTTCAGAAACACAACCACTGCAGGAATGATTAGTGGTACTATGGCTCCTTCTACACCTCCTGATTACTGGTGGCACGGTGTTTCACTGATATTTAGTTGGTCCTCCTGGATCCTTTTCTGTCTTTGAGAATTGAATTTTCATTGGATGTGGAGCCATGATGGAAACTTGTGGCGCTTTTCCACTAGCACCTACTCGACTGGAGTCTATCGGTTTGTGAGGTTTTCCATTAAGACGTGGTACGAGGTAACAGGTACTTTTTTGTACCGACTCGGCCAGGGTTCCAAGCGAGCTGAGTCGACGTCTACAGAGTACAGGCCACTGATTGGACAGGGAGGTATGACACTACACAGCATACATATTTTATTACTCAATTGCGACAAACTGCAGCCATTACAGGGTTGTATACGATACCTGTAGCAAACTAGCATTAGCTTGCCCTCATACATCATCTAGTTCGTATCCTCTTGTCTTCAGCTCGATACTGCTAGATCGCCTCCCAAACTCTCCTGTTCTCTTGAAAGTTTCGACTCGCCGCCCTGAGCTTTCTTTGACTCTCTTCTTTTACTTTGAATCTGACAAAAAGCCACAGAGCGAGCAGCAGGTATACCATCGCCTCCATGTCTTCCATTGTCGTGTTGCGTTTGTGTCGCTAATGATGTTCAGGTACTTCCAGGATGCCGTGCTATGATGACTCCGCCCACAATGAGGTACTGCTCAAATGTAATGGTAACAAACCTAAACCGAGTTGAGTCAAGTCAAGCCGAATACCTGCTAGTGGAAAAGCGCCAACAGATGCAACCCACAGGTCCAAAGTGGGAAAGTTCAGAGCTCATTTTAGAACCATGTTCATGCAGGTGGACTGACTGGAAATCCCAGCTGAACAGATTTCCTAACCTGGGAGTTTCTATTTTGGGGCCTGTATTTTGAATATTGTGTGTCTGAAGTATCTTTTTGTGATTGCCCATAAGAGGTAATACTTGTGATATTGCACATGGGTGTTCAGTACTCTTGGATACTATATAATTTGTCCATTAAATGTCACCTGAAAGACCTTGTAGAAGGTTCAACACAATACAGACAGGAAGTGCAATAATATTTAAAAAATCCCATTTTAACTCTAAGGCATTGAACAAATAAGAACTTTAGGCCCATTTTCCTTAAAAACAATCTGTTGTAGTCTGAGGATGTCATGACTTCTCTTTGTTGCCTCTAAAACAGCATCGTTGCAGACTGTCTCCTTTAATGCCAGCGTCTGCTGGGTGCTGTTTTCGACCTTGTCATTAGTAATGTTGTTTGTCACTGCGAAGGAATGAATTGCTCTGCGTGGTGCAAATTTGATTAAAGCCTCCATCGGAATGGTTAATAAACAGCGGAGGGCTGCAGGAGCATGTGGCGAAAACAAAGGCTGGGCTGAGAGCACGGGAGTGTGAACGGCGTCGTGCATTTCAATGGGTGGAGGCGAGCAGAGTGGAGTGTGAGAGGTGCTGTCCTGCTGCTGATTAGCCTGGATGTGCGTTAGAGGTCGGCCGGATGGAGGCAGCGCTGATGGACTGAGCGCAATAACCCGCCATGACCTGCTGCTAATTCACAAACCAGAGGCCCACAGTCGCTAAAGCACGACCGACGAGTGAAACGCCGGACAATAGCTGCTCCGTAGCAGGCTCTGATTATGCAAAGTGAAGGACCTTCCTCAAAGGTCAAACAATGAAAATCCATTTTGTGTCCGAGTTATCCCGGGAGGGTGAATGTCTGTTTCATCCAGAAGCAACAGCAGGAAACACATTTCAGATTATAAGGTTAGTTCAACAAAACCAGGATATCTTTTTGTTATCTGCTAGAACAAAACCAAACAACAACGCAAAGCAGTCACACAAACCCAGTTATCAACCCAAATTGGTGAAAAATTTTCAATTTCACATAATTTTCTCATTCTATTTTTCAGATTTTTGGAATGCATGAAAATAAATTATATGTCTAATATAAAAGAAACAAAACAAAGAAGACAGAACAGAAGTTTTACATAGAGTTATCTGTAAAAACTCTTATTTTAATCCAAAATGAACAGAGAGTATAGACAGTTATTAGAATCACAACTTTTTGTTTAATTACAGCGGGTTATCAGACAATTAAGTCAACTCAAATTGGTAAAAAATGTGTAATTTCACTAAATTTTCTTGTTTTATTGTTCAGATTTCTGAAATACACCAAATTTCAATAAACAGATCCTCCAGAAAAACGCGGGCAAAAATCCGCGGGCAAAAATCCGCGGGCAAAAATCCTTGATTATGCGAATAAATATGCAGGGTTTTTATGCTATTTTATGCAGGGAAATTGCCGAAAGCTGCAAAGTATGCAAATAGTTGTGAAATATGCAAAAAGATGCGAAATATGTAAGAACTGGGAAAAAATGTGATTCTTCTCCTACATCCTGTTACTAGGCTGCCACTGAATGAAAAAGAGCAAAATAAAGATAAACAGCCACATCACAGTAAGTGCTGCCAGTGTTTCATTTATTATCAGCTTAAGCATGACTTAAACATCCCTCAATCACAAATTTCTCAAAAATAAAACATTCTTTCTGCTTAGTTATACTTTGAGGTAGAGCAAACTACCTGCTCCAGTGTCGTGGAGAAGTTGTTACCGAGCCGTTTCTGTCGGCTGCTGAACCGTGGTTGGGCAGCCTCGGGTAGTGCTAGCCCGCCTAGCTTAGCACGGCTCGTTGGTGGTAACAATTAATATGTAGTCCAACAAAACTTTGCAGTTGGGAAGAACGGGGCACTTTATTTAACAGCAGCGACTGTCCACACTTACTGTTTGGAGCATACATCGACTTCTCATACTTCTTTTCAATAACTTCTGTCTCATCGTGTGTAGCTCGACATATCTCCGTCTCTGCTACCGACACACACTCGCTGCGGGCCCCATTACGTACTCTTTACTCGCACACATACACACACTCACACACACACACGCCCACTTCTACGTGCCTAGGTTAAAGGAGCAGGCTTGGCCTGCAACAAAGTGCTGCAACACGGTTGATTTTCCTCGGTGCTCCAGAAAAAAAGTCTCCCCCCACTTTCGTGCAGTAAATCTGGGTAGTGTTTTGCCCGGTCTCTGGCTGAAATATTCGTAGGTAAATGTGATCTTTGAGCATTCGCCATTCTTGCTTTTTGTCTCTGAGCGCCGCGCTCCGCATCAGCTCATGCTTCTAGAGTGTGTGTGAATGCGTGAACTGATGACGTCAGGCCGGGCGTCACATAAAAACTCACTCACAATTCCATTTATATTAGAATTCAATATAAAATATTTATATTGAATTCAAGCGGGACCCGCATATTTCTCTTTTTGGGAAATGTGAGATTCTTGCGGGAATTATGTGGCCTTTTGGGAAATAATTGACCCCCACATAATCAGCCGCATTTTGGTGATTAATGCAGAAAATTCATGCCATCGCATAATCACGTTTTTCTGGACGGTCTAAATAAAGTTACAAAAGCAGACACATAGGTCTAATGTAAAAAACAAAACAAAGAACATGGAAAACAAGATTTCTATGTAAACTCACATCTTATGATCCGAAATTAACAGTTAAAAAGTTGTAATCACAACTTTTTGTTTATGACAGCTGGTTATCAGACAATTAAGTCGACCCAAATTGGTAAAAAAAAAGTGTAATTTCACTGAATTTTCTCATTTTATGTTTCAGATTGTTGAAATGCACGAAAACATCAGCAAAAGTAAATAGCGGATTTACATGTCTAACATGACCACGATATCTGTTTGTTAATGTGTAATTTTACAGAATTTTCTCATTTTATTTTTCACATTTTTGAAATACGAGAACATCAATAAAATGACAAAAACAGATTTAAATGTCTCATGTAAAACAACAAAAAAAGAAGACAAGAAAGAAAGATTTGTATGTAAACTCTCATCATATGATCCAAAATTAACAATTATATATTCAGAATCATTACTTTTTGTTTCATTTCAGTGATAAATCCAGTAGCAGCTTTATCGTCATTCTATTGAGGTCAGACAACAATATAACTTTAATTTAGACGGTGTTCCTGATGCATAAAAACAATAAAAATAAAGAAACAAACAATTTAAGGTAAAATAAGAAATATATCAGAATTAAATAAAACGTAATATTAAAGCAGAATATAAAAGTGCATCCAATAATTTTACTATTATTTTATTACTATTTTTTTAAAAATCTATTTAGTTAGGATTTTATTTTACAGTCAGAAATATAGTTTAACAAAAAAGATTTGTCAGATAAATGAGATATTTATGTAAAGTCGTATGTAAACATTTGTATTTATGACAAATTGCAATTTGAAACTGAATTACTGATTTTATAAAAGTATGTTGATGTTTTTTACAACATTACTTTTACATGACATTATACAATAAAACCCGGCTAATAATGGCACTTTTCTGCACCATTAAATCTGATGATTTGTATTATAACATTATTCAACTATGTTTAGAGGTAATTTAATTGTTTTTACAAATGTAAATATTCTCCATTAAATGTAATTATATATAAATTAAATTCATCTTAAAAAATTAATCCATAAAAAATAGACCTCATTTACATAATATATCATATAAAAGTAAGGCTATTTTAACGTGTAAAATTAGTGTATTTTTCTGAAATTGTTCATTTCCGATGTTTTACGGTAGTTTTCGTCGCCTTAAGCACTGGAATATTACTCTGTTTTTGTGCTCAGGTCTAAAGCCAAGCTATAAACTATAAACCTAAACTAATATGAGGAATTAAAAGTATAATGCAGACTAAAAGCAACACAGCTTCAGCAGCCAAAGTTAGGAAGGAAAGCTGGCAAAAAAAAAACCTGCCAAACCGTGAGAATGTGTGAATAATTAGGGCTTATTAATATCAGTGCCCCGTCATTAAGCCAGAGCAGATCTGACTATAATTACACTCGTGTATTCCATTAAATTAATGCGCTGCAGATGTATTCTTATGGCTCAGCCTGATTCTTCCAGCTGCAACTCAAACAGAAAAACATCATTCAGTCTGCTTATTGCAAATCTGATCAGGTCTGCAAGTAGGCTGTAAAGTTTTAGTGCCAGTTTTAGGATTATATCGCCGTACAAAGGACGACAGAGCAATTAAATGGATTTGAAATTTCTTGCGGTCAATAGCAGGAAAATGAAGGAAAACAAGAAAAACAGACGTTCTCTCCTCTGAGGATCTAGATTTTTGCTTTCTGTGCTCACCAGGGATTCATGCTTTCATACCATTTTCCCAGAGAACCGACTGGTCAGTAGATGATCTACTGCGTGTTCTCCAGCAGAACCGGCTCTGGAGCAGGTCGTAAGTTAATATGTTCCACCATCGTAACCCTAAAAACACCCAGAAATAAACCTGGAAATACCTCGATAAGCTTAAATCCTGCTGCGTAGTCCAGACCTCTGCTGGGGTTTTTAGTCCAACAATGTTCTGAGAAAGTTCTGCAAATGTTTTCCCACAATGTCCTTCTTAAACATTCCATTTACAAAACTGAAGTAACCAAACATGAAAGGTCAAAGATCATTGCTCATCTTGACTCCACTAAAAATCACAAATCAAGTCAGAAACTTCAGTGTTATTGTTGACTCAGACGTGAACTTCAACAACCGCTTAAAAGCTGTTACTAAATCTGCCTGTTAGCACTTGAAGAACATGCTAGAATTAAGGGTTTCCTGTCTGGAGAAGACACAGAGGAACTTGCTCATGCATTTTTTCTCAGCAGGTTAGATTACTGTAATGGTGTCTTCACAGGTCTGAAGAAGAAATCAATGAAGCAGCTGCAGCTGATCCACAACGCTGCTGCCAGAGTCCAAACTAACACCAGGAAACTGGATCATATTACACCAGTCCTCAAACCACTACACTGACTTCCTGTTAGTCAAAGGATGGAGTTCAAAGTCTTCCTCCTGGTCTACAAAGCACTGAATGTTCTTGGACCAAAACACATCCTGGACTTATTTTCTCCATATGAAGCGTCCAGAGCCCTCAGGTCATCAGGGTCAGGTTTACTGAGTGTTCCCAGAACCAGAACTAAGACCAGTGAAGCAGCATTCAGCTGTGATGGTCGTCATCTGTGGAACAAACTTCCTGAACATCTGAGTTCTGCTCAGACTGTCTGTGCTTTTAAAACCAGACTGTTTACTGGAGCTTTCTCTTAGATGCTCAGTCTGTTTTCGTGACTTTTAATGAACTTTTATGTTTAATTTCACTGATTTTAATGCATGTGTACCTTTAAATCGTTTTTCTGAATGCATTTCTTTGCCATTGTGTATGAATTGTGCTGTACAATAAACTTGCCTTGCCTCAAGGCGGGATAACTAAAGTTATTCGAAAAATGTTTGACGATAGCTTTATTGGAATGTTTTGCTTTAACATCATCAAAACTGAATGTTGCACTGAGAACCTTCACTTGTGGGATTGGTCTAAAGATTCTGTAATCTGTTCCCTCACCAACATCCCCAGAACACTGCAGGCAGAACGTTCCGTCTTTGTTAATTCATCACATTACAGGAACGTTTTAGAAAAATAAAAAATTTCTCGAATGTTCGTTCAGGAACGTTCCTTTTTTTGTCCTTGAAAACATCATCTGAATGTTTACTGCCTATCTATCTACCGCCTATTGATTGTGTAGGAACATTACTGGACACAAAAAAATATTCTTAAAAAGTTCTTTGAACATTTAATGAAAACATCTTCTTTAAAAAATTACCATTATTGTTTGTCCTGCCTGCTGGTTTCCTGCGTAAATAAACTGCTGAAGCTATTTTAATTGATATTTTGTTGCACTACGAACTTATCTAATGAGCATATTATGTAGAGTGAAAGTTGTTCCTAATGGAGACTTAGTTCTCCTTGCTTTGGTTTTAGAACCCTCAGCAGCTCTCATAAATCCAGCCACAGAGATGAAAACTAACTGGTAAATATGGTGGATCAGGAGTTGGTTCAAAACACTCGAAGAACCTTTTGTCGATTCACTAGAAACAATACTTTAATAAAGCATGTTTTGGAATAAGTGGCTTCATTATAACTACCAAACAAGCAGTTTGTGTTGTAGGTTGAGATGCAGTTACAAGATGGACAAACACTTTATAAGTTCTGTTGTATTCTAGTGCACATATGGATTTTTTTAGATGGTTGTGTTTTTAACAGCAGCACCAGGAGGAGGTGAGGAAGAAGGTTCATCATCAGACCAGGAGGCAGATTTAATCAACCACATATCTGGTGGATTAAAACATTAATACTTAATCCATGCTCACGGGTGTTAGTTGACGCATTTTTTCACCTCCAGTTTGTGTAAAATGACCCGTTTGTGGTTCTATAGAAAGATTGTGCTGCATGCTTCTGGTGTTTTTGTGTTGTTGTTGGGCAGTTTGTTTTATTCTTGTACAGTAGTGAGTATTTTCAGGCTTTTTATTCACTGCAACCGAATATTTTCAGGCTTTTTAGTCACTGGTTTTATCTGGCGGTTGGAGTCGTGACGCTCACCAAAGTCTACTGCACAGCACAGATACCGAAGTCACCAAATTCAGCCACCAAGTGGATTTCCATTTGTTTTTTGGATTAGTTTGTTATCTGTACTGTACAGATGGATTCTACAGTGCAGACACATTCGAATTTTTGTCATTTTTGATTCATGAGGTTCTAGAAATTGGCCCGGCTCGGACACCAGGGACTCACAATCCCATTATACCGAGTCGCTGATTGTGAACTACATTTGGAAATGTGACTAATTCCCTTCTTTATTTTTTTATTTCTCTTTTAACAGCTCAACTGGAATCGGAACAAACACATCATTAAATCGGCAATGTCCCACTGCCGTTGTCATTATGAAACTCAGTTTGATGCCAACATCTTTCATTAAAAAAACATGCATCCATTCGGGGCTTTGAGTTTCCCTGGCGTACGGAAACGTGACGCCGGTCGGTGAGCCCGGGGAAAACCGCTGCCTGCTTTAGGAGCGTTCTCAAATAATACCATTAAAAAATAATAATTGATGAAGTTGGCTCTGAGCAAAGGCACTAAGCGCTTTAAAAGCTTTCCGTCGTCTTAAAATACAATTTCAAAATCAATATTTCATTAACTGGATAGAGGTGCAATGTTCCTTGTTAATAAAGAAGCTTTGGCTCGGTGCAGAGTTAACGTTTGGTGCTTTTCAGGCGGGGAGGCGGGCCGTTATGTTCCACCCGGCCTTCACACATCCACTTGATTCTTCACACACTCTCAGGCCCGGTCCTCTCCTGATTGTTTCTGTGTTTATGGCCCGTTTTACGACCGAAGAGCGTCTGATCTCCAGCGTCGCCGGTCGTCAGGTGACTTTCCCGGCGGCAATGCCGAGAAACAAACACGACCGTGGCCCTGGTTCAGCGCAGCGCTAACAACGCCGTAAATACAGAGCGAAATTCAGGAGAGATTAAGGTCGTAGAAGGCTTTTATCAGACACAGAACACTGAAGTGACGTCGGTCTGCTGTTCAGACGGTGAAGGAGACAGACAAGCTGCCACATCTGTCACTGTGGAGTCAAGATCAGAGAAAATGTCTGTCGTGGAAGTTTCACCCCTTAAATATGGAGAATCAGCATCATTGCAATGAGAAGAGAAAAAACATGCATCACATTTAAGGAGAATTACAACAGTTTTTCACCACAAAGAAGGGAAAATATCACTTTATTTTGAGCACACTGCAGCATTCACATATTATTGAAATGTGAGTGTATATTTTACATTTCACTTTATTAGTTACACCTGTTCAATCACATGACTGCAGCTCAATGCATTTACTCATGTAGACGTGGTCCAGACGACCAAAGTTCAAACCAAGCATCAGAATAAAGGGGGTTTAAGTGACTTTGAACGTGGCATGGTTGATGGTCTGAGTGCTTCACAAACTGCTGATCTGCTGGGATTTTCACACACCACCATCTGTAGGATTTACAGAGAATGGTCCAAAAAAGAGAAAACATCCAGTGAGCTGTGTAGACAAAAATGCCTTGCTGACGTGAGAGGTCAGAGGAGAATGGGCAGACTGGTTGGAGATGATGGAAAGGCAATAACTCTAATAACCACTGGTTACAACTAAGGAATGCAGAATAGCATCTCTGTACCACAACAACCTTGAAGAAGATGTTCTACAGCAGCAGAAGACCACACAGGGTGCCACTCCTGTCAGCTAAGAACAGGAAACTGAGGCTACATTTAACACAGACTCACCACAACGGGACAATAGAAGACTGGAAAAACGTTGCCTGGTCTGATGAGTCTTCATTTCAGCTGCAGCATTCACTCCCTCCTCCTCCCCCACCTCCCCTCCCCTCTAGGGTCTCTGAACTCTGTGCATATATTTATAGCTCCTTGTACGATGCCATAGTTTAGAAGTTTAGACCTCGTTTGTGGAAGTGTTGAGGTAGAACCATCAGTGAAAGTTCTTTGGATGGTCAGAATTTGGAGTAAACAACATAAAATCCATAAAATTAGAAAAGTGAGACAAAAAAACAACAAAAAAGATTGAAAATGACAAAAAAATTGACAAAAAAAGAACAAAAAGATTGAAAACTACAAAAATGCCCCCCAAAAAAACCAACAGAAAGTTTGAAAAGGACAAAAATCGGACTAAAAAACAAGTGACATTGAAAAAGACAGAAAATTAGATTTTAAAAAAACAACAAAAAGATTGAAAATGACAAAAATAGAACCAAAAAACAATAAAATGACATTGACAATGACAAAAACAACAAAAAGAGATTAAAAATGACCTTCAAGTTGAACTGGAAGTCTGATTTTCATTTCTCTGCTCTTTTTGCCCATATTTTCACCCCACTTATGATCACATTCTAACAGAACACGATCAATAATTTAGAAATATTTGGTTAATAACTGACACATTTGGCACATTTGATGCAAAATGTCAGTTTTGAGGCAATAGTTCAATGATTACAGCATGTGGATGAGAGTTAACATCTTTGAAAAGTTTGGCTGTAGTGCATCCATGCATTTTTTCACATAAAATTGTCTAAAAAAGGTAATGTTTTCTTGAAAAGCAACAACTTTTGATTATTACATGCAACCAGAAACTTATGTGCTTATGTAAATGAGTTGCTTTTAGCCTCTAAACATGTTTACTGGCTCACTAGGTGGTAAAACAGAGTTTAGATGAAGAGCAGCTGAGGCCCGAAGGTTTTAACTTCTACAATTCTACAGTTTCATTTAGCAGACGCTTTTGTCCAAAGCGACGTACAACACAAGCAAGAATTCAGACATAAGGAAAAACCGGTAGTAAGTGCAAAAAGTGCTTCAAGTGTGATTGGTCAAAGGTGTTGCCATGAAGTTGCAGAAGAATTGCTAACCACCCCCCCATTTTTTTAAATTTTTTTTTTATTTTTTATCTTTGTCAGCGCTAAATAAATGCTGGGTTTTGGACCACCTGACTTATTCTACCCCTGAGGTGGAGTCAGATTAAGTGCCTAGGTGTTCTCTAAACAATTGAGTCTTCAATTGTCTTTTAAAAGTAGAAAGGGACTCAGCAGAACGCACAGAGTTTGGTAGATTGTTCCACCATTTGAGAAACGACAAACAGAGGAACAATAGAGGAAAAGAGTCTGGCTAGAGATATGGAGCCGTGCTGGGCTGGAAGCACCAGGCGTCTCTCACATGCAGAGCGAAGTGGGCGTGAAGGGGAGTAGACCTGGATCAGGGAATCCAGGTAGGCTGGGGATGTTCTTGTAAATGTTTTGTAAGCCAGGAGGAGAGTTTTGAATTTGATTCTGGCTGCAACTGGAAGCCAGTGAAGGGAGATGAACAACTTAAAGTTAAACTCTGAAAATTCAGATCTGGCCAACAGTAGAGTTGGAGGTGAGCTGGAACAACCGCTTCAAACTTGTTTTCATCTTATTACTGGTAGTATTTTCTGGCTTCGTGCCTCCCTCACTCTGTGAAATGCACTTTGCTTTGATTTAGCTGGATTTGTGTGGAGAGGAACCACGGTGGGTTCTGGCGCCGGTGCAGAATGCAGCGGTGCTTGTCGTTCAGGCCCGTGTGCCTGGACGTTTGATCAACTATTGTGCAGCTGTAATGAAATATTGGAATGCGGACGCACGGCGGCAGAATTACCCAAAGTCAGTTTTACCGTAACAGTCTTTAATATCACTTTTTCTCATTGTGCTGCAGCACGGCGCATGGCGCACAGAGCTGCAGCATGCGTGACGAATTGAAATATTGAAATTCATCTTGATGAACTGAAAGACATGCGGCGCACACACACCCAGCAGGATCCAGTCAGAGTGGTTTCTGTGTCTGCGGCTTCACGTGGGATGTGATCCGTCGGCGGAGGCATGTTCAGGGAAGCCGTCCTCCGTGACACGTGAAGCGTGACTCCGAGGATCTGAGCCGCTGAAACCTGCAGGATTGAGACGTGATGCAACAGTGACACCCAGTGCAAGACGAGGACGCACATCAGCAAACATCCCACTGCCTTCTGGGGATGGAAACCTGCAAGGAAATGACCGGAAGTGTGAAATTGATCTGCTTTCTGATTCTAATATCATGGGCTAATGATCTAAACATCTTAACATCTGAGCACTTGAAAGTAAAGTAAAATTTCCACAAAATCTGTCTTTCAGTACCTGCCTGCAGCCCATAAATGCTGCGACTCTGGCTGCTTTTTCCACTAAAGCATCGTCATTTTAACTCTCTAGTTTCTGCTCTCAGTTGTGAGTTTATTTTTAAAGGTTTTTTAGATACAGACATGCAATGCACTTTCCTGAAGCAGCCCTGCTAGACTGAAATAAACATAATTGTTGGACCAACTTAAATTAATTACTTCAACCTCTAACATGCTACTGATTTAAGTTTATTTAAATTAAACAGAGTCAGCTTTAATGGCCAAGTAGACACACAGCATACAGGGAATTAGGCTAATTAGGCTATCTAATTAGGGAATTAGAAAAGAAATAATGAAATAACAATAGAAAAATAAATAGATATTTACATATCTAGAAATACTATATACACTGAAGTTAACAAGTGATATCATTTAATTCTTCTCAGCTGAACAGTTTCCTGCAACTTAATTTTAAGAAAAGTCAACTTGAAGTTTCCATTTTTTACAATTTAATTCTTTGCTCTACCAAATTTGTAAAATATAAAACATGATTTTGTCGCTAGACTTACTGTTCTCTCCTTTCCTTTATGCTGTAATCCTACTCATAATTGGCTGAAATATCAGAAATATCCAATTCATGGTGCTCAAGGTACAATAATAAGCCCGATGTTCACACTTTTACGGAAATTCAAATACCATTTAAAAGAGGCAAAGTGTAATTTTAAATCAAAAGATCCTACAAAAGCACTGTGCCATCACCGATGCAGAAAGATAAATGAGATCATTCAAAACAGCACTTTACTTCAGTTACAGTTTAAATACATTTTTTACAGTGTAAATGGAAATATTTCCATAAATCACAACCATCTACACTCTAAAAAGTTATTCAAACAATTTTTTAAAATTTAATGCATAGCTGCCAGATAAATAATGCTGTGTACAATTTAAACTCAAAATTCTGTGTAAGTTGATCTAACAAAAAAAAGATTTGAAGTCCCTTACCCTGTCTACTTAACAATGAGGCAACTTCTTTAAAAAAAAAAAAAAAATTTACAACTTAAAAAAGTTCTAAATTATTGCAATTAAGTACAAAACACTGCAATTCTCTTTAAATTATCTGGAAATACTCATAACAACTTTATTAAAGCATTAAGAATAATCAACTACTGTTGCAGATTGGACTAGAAAAGTTAATTTCTCTAAATTCAATTCAATTCAATTCAATTCAATATACTTTATTGTCCCACTTGGGGAAATTTGTCTTGGACTCAGAGCAGTGCTACCAGTACTGCGCAAAAAACACATAAAAACAATATTGCACATAAGACACATAAAAAACAACATTGCGCATAAAACATAAAAGCAGTATTTGCACATAAAACACATAAAAAAACAGTATTGCACATAAAACAGTATTGCACATGTCCCGAAGGTGACACATGGCACAAACATACGCTATAAAAATAAAAATAAAAATAATTGCACAATCTTCGGCCTAAGCAGCATCGTTTAGGAGTTTGGGAAATTAATGTAGTTTGTTGGTTGAACTTAATATTGTGTGTAATTTACACTCAAATCTGATTTGTTTGCTTCCATTATGTAAATGTTATGTGTTTAAATACACAACTGCATTTTAAAAATATTTTTTAAAGCTAATTAGACAAAATTTTGTCTTTGAATCAGTTCCTAATTTAATAGCTGCTAAATAAATAAACATGAAAATACCAAAAACTACTAAATTTTTTTTTAATTGAAACAGTTTCACTTTTAAAATGTTTGCCAACTTAAAAACTTTAAGCACATTAAAAAAAATCTTTAAATTAATGCTGAAACACTGTTAGAACAAGCTAATCTTCATTTGTAATCACCTAATGCTAACAGTCATTAAGTCACCGGTAATTAAAAATGCCTTTGACTGTACATTTCTCTAAACAGATGTAGTTTTTTGGTTGAACTTAATATTGTGTGTAATTTAAGTTTAAATTTATTGTGTTTGCTTTCGCTGTTTAACAAGTGAATTAGACATCAGTTTATTTTCTAATAGCTACAACATAAACAAACATGAAAATACCAAAAACTAGTGAACAAAATCGAACTGAAGCAGTTTAGTTTTAATGTTTGCAAAATTAAAAACTTGTTTTCATAATTATAGTAATCAAGCACATAAAAACTTTAAAAATACTGTTGAAATGCTAGTTAGAAAAAGCTAATTTCCATTCATAATGAACTTGCTAACAATAATTAAGTGACCGGTAATTAAAAATACCTTTGATTTGAACGGAGAAGCTCATTCCTCAAAGTTTAATCCATTAGAAGTTGTCTTTACTCAAAAAACTCATGCAAACTGTTGCTATAATTCTCTATTATGGAGATAAAACTCCATTTTCTTTGCATTAAACTCTTAAATCCCCTCATATATTCCCTCTGAGCTGTTTGTTGGATCATTAACCGGCTGGTCAACACTTATTTTGAGACTCTGCAGTTCATTTGGCTCGCTTCGTGTTTGAATTATACATGAATAATCAGGTTAGTTTGGTTCTACATGGACTTTATACTATTCGCATCCAGATTAAATCTGAAAAGTGTCTGCAGGTGCAAACTATTGGGAGAATAAAGTAGAAATACCCTACATGTAATTTAGGAATGTGTATTAAAAGGTGCATCAACACACCATCCCTTTGTCTTCTTTTAAAAACAGATGCGTCCTCTTGCTGGCCACTGTCCAGCCAAAGTGTTTTCGTGTCTGAATTTGTTTCTCAAGGGCGAAGCGTCGGCCAGCGGGCAGCTCGGAGCCGTGGATTTCATTTGGGAGCTAACATTTTGTCGTTTCTCTGCAAGAGAGAAAGACAGAGAGGGGAAAAAACAACATAAAATGGGAAAGTTAAAAGGAAACGAATAACACCCTCAGGCTCTCCCCACACAACTGGCTTCTGATTCCTATTTGTTTCTCAATCCCAGTGTCCGCTGGACTGCCCGGCACACTGACTGACAAGAAACATTAAACACAAATGAAAGGAAGCATCATGGCGGCCCAGGTTGTGTTTTCCATGCACCGTCCTCCAGTAGCAAACTCCACTGTTCAGATGCTTCCTCCGGTTTAGTCCCAGCGCTGGAGGCACGTTTCCTCGTCGTGATGAGCTCATGCTTGGAAAGAGACGATGCATAATTCACTTCCTGTAAACCGCCGAACTTGACTTCCCAGCAGAGGGACGGTGGGGCAGCGGGGCTGGATAGGAGCACAGTGCCTCCTTTTTTTTGATCATTTATTTATGCGACTCGTGAAAACTACAGTGGAAGGAGAATAAATGTTTCACCACAGCAGGTGCTTCTGACAAAACATATGAGGATTCTGTGTTAGTTCTGCATGTTGTGGTGGAAAAAAGAGTCTGCATGCGACCTCACTGTGTGGTGAGCTGAATTAAAGGGAGAAATTTACGGGCCTGAAGGTGCTCTTTATGGTCAGTCACTGGAAAAAAATGTAGAATGCAGAACTTCATTTGATTTGAAGGGCTTCATACTGAATTACTGCAAAATGTGATGATTTTTCATTGTTTTTACTCCACCAAGGAATGGGGTGGAGTTATATGACGATGCGTATGTTTGTCTGATTTGGATTTGGATGAAATTTTCAGTGAAGGTCAGAAATGACACAAGGACCGAATGATTAGATTTTGTCAGTGATGCAGCTTATAGTCTGGATCCACAGATTTATTAAAGATTTCTGTGTATTTGTGAGACAGCGGCACGGTGTCACTGTAACCATGACAACAAGTGAACATTACATCAGCTGCCTGCTGACGATCACATGACTTTGATCCTACTACAAATCCACTGTCCTGTCCTCCCTTCGGCGGAAATGATCCAAGGAACAAGTGATTAAATCGTGGGGATGTTTCTGGGTCCCATCAATTCCTGCCGCCCGCTACATATTTAGGTCACGTAATTCGGTAACCGTACAAAACATACACATGCATAACACACGGCTGTGCTCAGTGCAAAGTCATTTTCTATTAAAGTTTTTTTCTGTCGAAAATGATACGACAGACGGAGTACTGCGCTCTCCGAGTGCTTTACTTGTTGTATTTGTTTTAAAAGCCTCATAGTTGCTGCAATCTTCTTTCCAGCTGAAAACTAGGACTATTTTTTAAAGACAAAAAGGTTAATAAAGTTTAATAGACAGTCAACACAATTTAGCTTGAGACAAACAAATCCACTCATGAGCATTGTTTACCTCCATGAAAACTAAACAGACTCCACACTGGTAAAAAGTCTTGTTTGGTAGCAATACACTAATGTTGTTTATGTTTCTGCATTTCTGCACCATCTTTCCAGGTGTCCCACTGATGCTCAATCCCTGCAGGTAATTTAGCACAACTAGTCCTCTAACAAGAATAAAACACTGAGTAAAAGTTAAAGAAACAACACCTAATGTTCTAATATCCGAATATGTAATCTGCAAATATGTTAAAATATCACTGACTTAAATAATGCTGCTCATGATAACCACCTTAATGGGGCTATATGCAAAGTTTAAGTTTCTTAATTATGGATTCTGCGCATTTTCCAACAACAATTGATTGCTATTTGTTTTGTTTTTACATCTATCCATTAATTTCCTGCTTCATCCTGTAACAATGATAATAATAATAACTATTTCTATAGCATTTTTCAAAAAATGGGCTTTACAATGATACATTTTTTATCGAGCACACTCAAGACAACAGTCATCGTGTCCAAGTGCAAAATCCAATAAAAAAAGTTATGAGTTGTGCTGCAAAAGTAACCTAGCAAGTGTAAATATCAGAGTTAAGACTCTGTAATGTTATTTGTGATGTTTTCACCTGAGTAATTTACATATTAGGAACTAAAACCGTACAAAAAACATATGAAAGGCTACTTTACCTGACTATAGTAGATATATAGTCATAGTAACGTTTATAAAATAAGGCTGAGATCCTACAGTGTCATTAATTGTGGATATTAACCCAACTAGTGTAACATTATAGCTAAAGCTCTACAGTATCATAAATTACATATAATTATTAATTCAAAGGCCCTTCAGTACAATAATAATGAAGATTAACTTAGCAGTTTTGACTCATGAAAACCCAACAAATCCAAATATTCACTGGATCCCCTATGAGGGAGTTTCCTCTTTAGTTCTTATTTTTGATTAGATATGACATGTTTTGTGTTTTTTATATAGTATTTTCTTATTCTGTTGTTATCTTTTGTTTGCAGTGATCAAGCAAAATGATTCCTTTGTGACAGGAAGAAACGTCCACGAGAACCAGGCTCAGGAAGGGCAAACGTCTGCCTCAACCAGGTGGGGTGAGGCGAGACCGAAAGAAACAGCAGATACAAACAAAACAACACAGACATCAACCCAGTCAGTAGGACAAATGGAAGGTAAAAGAAACTGTGGAGGTTGAGTTAAAATCTGGAGCTAAATTTTCAAAGAAAACAGTTCTCATTGTTAAAAGACACACAAATCAAATAGAAACCACCACCTCACT
Organism: Acanthochromis polyacanthus; assembly: GCF_021347895.1. NCBI lineage: Eukaryota > Metazoa > Chordata > Actinopteri > Pomacentridae > Acanthochromis > Acanthochromis polyacanthus. Next base: position 29,891,268 of record NC_067129.1, on the reverse strand, counting down.
GCATACGAAGATTAATCAGACTCAGAAACACCACCACAAATGTGGCCAACTGAGTTTTTTCCTGCTTCCACAAAACAAAATTTACCACCAGAAGTTTGAAAACAAACATTTAAACAAGCATGAAGCATTTTGGAGACAAGTCTGATAAAATAGAACTTTTTGTCTGTGGTGAGTAAGGTTATGTTCAGAGGAAAAAAGCATGCAGGATTTTATGAAAAGAACTCCTCGACTGTTCAGCACGGAGGACGATTGATCATTCTTCGGGTTCGTGTTGCAGCCGGTGGCACGGGGAACGCTTCACCGGCAGAGCGAAGAATGGATTCAATTAAATCCCAGCAAACTGTGGAAGCAAACATCACTCCTACCTCCAGCTGAAGGTTTCGCCCTCACAGTTCCTCCGACCTAAACACCATCAAAAATCTGTGGACAGACTTCAAAGAGCTGCAGATGCAAGACGGCCTGAGATTCTCACAGAAGTAAGAACCTTTTGCACGAAGAAAAGGGCAGAAAAAATCCTCCGAACGAGAAGCGAAAGGCCGTTAGCTGCTGGGGAAAGTGTTTACAAGCTGTGCTAAAAGACGTTCGCTTCGGGCCCCTTTCTGTGTTTGTTTTTTTGGAACTTTAAAAGATGGAAGCAAAAAAGTAATCTTGTTTAAAATATTAAAGAAATGTGTCATCTTTAACTTTATGCCTTCTGGAAATGAAGTCATCTTTTACCCGCTGATTAAAGAAATGCCTAATCGGAGTTGTCATCCGAGGATTTGTTTGGTTGGTTAGTTATCCAACAGAAGACGAGCAACTTTGCCAGTTCGTCTTCAAAAGACATCTGAACTTTTCACAGATGTTTCTAAAGACAGATTCTGCAAACAACATGATCCACAAAAATAGTAAGTTCTCAACTCCTGAAAGTCAATCTGAACTGCTTTTCCTACCCCAATAAGATCATTTATCCTGTTTTTGGTCCCTGTTTAACCTCCAGATAACCTGATAATGACTTGGCTGACAGCTTCCCGTCATCAAATGGATTCTTGAGGAGCTGGAGAGGTTTCTGTGGTAGAGCTGGGTACAGGAGCTTGAACAGTGTTGATATTATTAGCATGTGTGATGATCAATGGACAAATTCAGCACAGAAATGTTGAAACAGTTCAGAAACTATCAGAGAAATGACAGGTTGATTTTCCAACTCTTAGATGTGCAGCTCAGTTCAGATGTTGGTCACAGTTCATGAACCCTTGGAACTAATTTTTTCTCACCTTATGCTCATTTTTCACTGCAATCTAAAGTGATTTTAACCATGATTAAAAAGATAGAAATGTCTTCTATGGTCAGCTAAATCATGAAAAAGACAGAAACAAAAGTCAAGTTTATTTATTTCACCAAAATTTTGGTGGCTTTTGGGGGATCATAACATTAAAAAAAACTAATTTCAGGGATTGTTTTCGAAAATGTTCCATCTTACTTACCTGTTAAATTGTAACCGGCTGCTATTTTAACTTTAGTTTCTATTCATCTGAATGTTTTTCTTTTCTTTTAGTTTTAAGCATTTGCACTGTGAGGATCGTTTTCTCATTTTACTGTGTTCGTAGGCAAATGACATTAAAGGAATCTTGAATCTCAATGTCAACAATGACCATATTTGATGTACAATTAACAGATATTTCACGTCTGCACTAGTCTCAAAAATCCGTCATGGCTTCTGTTGGTAGGGATGGGCTGTTATTGTTCCGCTGTAAATAATTAACATCTTCCTCAACATCTTCTGTGAGTTTGCATTCAGAAAGGAAACAGGGTGAGTCAGATAGTGAAGTCGAGCCGAGAGGAAGATGAAGCCCTTTGCTCTTTTCAGAAGTCGGTGCTGTTTGGTGCCGTGGGACCGAGGCGGCCTCCAACCTGAGATTGAGGGCACTTGTCTGCTGAAATTGGGGCCAGCAGATGGCATTTTATTTGAAAACGCACTCAGAGCTGCTCGGAGCGATGAGGGCTTTGGAGGGATGTGGTGACGGAAGAAACACCGACCGGATCAGGAGCAGGAAACTAAAGGCCAATTAGGAACCTTGACAACGCCGAAACACAGCGACCTTTGGAAAATACTAATTCCCAACGAGGACACGTTTTTATGTCGTCTCTTTGCGTTTGTTCTCCTGAAGGATGTAGATTCGATTTATTAAGAGAATAACAGGCAATAATAATGACGAGGCCGAGGGAGAACGGATGAAGACATGAAAGACGCCGCATTAGGCAAACATAATTGCATCGCGTCAGAGTTTTAGATAAGAAGAAAATGCAGCAAATTAAAGGAACTCGGCAGATAACGGGTCTATTTTGATATTTTGCTCAAATCGTTTGCAAGACGGCTGTAATCTCGCTATAAAATGCAACATTCTTTGCTTTTTCTGCAGTTGGAGTGAAGGTTTGAAGAGTTGTGTCGGCTGCCATCATCATAAAGTATCAAGCTTCTCGCAGATGAAAACAGCAAGGTTTGTCTGAAGGGCGGCAGATGTTTCTCTCCCTACCTACCTATCTACCTAGCGCCTATTTGGTGTTTTATTGACACCGGCAAACCACTGGAAAATTGCAATTCTGATGGCAGATTTTACAGTGGTTTGTGCCAGATGCTATTTATCAAACTGCTCTGAGTGAAATTCTGGATTTCAGTGAAAATGTAAATTTTAGGAGAGTGGCAGACCTTGTAAATTAACAGAGGAGCAGACTGCAGACAATAGGTAATGTCAAGAAAGACGTACAACTCAGAAATGCATAGATTTCCTCATGTAGCTGTACATTAGCAGAAGCACAAACACAAAGAATAAAGCCGGTATTGATTCTGTTTGCAACCACTTTGAAGTTGTTTTTCTCTGATGTCTGTCCGCTACCAGCAGCTGACCTTCCTCTGATTGGTTTTCTTTCATTAAAATATTGTCCGTGTACATTTTCCAGGTCATGGCAATCCAAAGAGCTTCAGTAAAAAGCAACTCTTCCAACGTATGCCGTCTAGAACACATAAAATACCAAAAGAACAACCTTATGAGCTTCAGAGGAAGGCAGCTGGACTTCTCTTTTTAGTTCTTGAACTTGTTTAACCTTCATCCAAGATTCTTCTTCAGTTCTAACCAGTGGTGTAGTCTAGTTTTTTCTAGTGGGTATACTCCAGCCTCATAAACCAAAGCCAGGTCAACACACACAGACACAGACACACACAGACACACACACAGACACACACACACACACACACACACACACACACACACACACACACACACACACACACACACACACACACACACACACACACACACACACACGCACACATGCACACATTTCCACACACACAGATTTATTCAGACTCAGTGATTCTCTGTGGAGCCAACAAACAGCGAACATAAAAATGCTGATATTTCCATGTATAATGAGAACCTCCTTTATCTGATTTGCTTCAAACTCGACGCTGCACTTCCTCAAGACCTCGGCGACTCACACACCAAGTTTGGAATGGATCGGATGGACAGTTGTTGAGACAACTGAAGAACACCCAACGTGGTCAAAGTAAGACCAAGGCCAAACAACTGGTCATCCAGAGCAAACGCCAGACCTCCCCCCAGACCCAGACTATGACCATGAATTGGGCCGATGTCATGGAAGCAGAAGATGAGGTCAGTGAGCAGCTTAGGCTGAGAGAAGCTGAGGTCTCACAACTGAAGCAGGAGAACGAGGGCCTCCCAGCAATGCTGCAGGAAGCCAAAAACCTCCACAGAGAACCTGACCACACAGAAAACGAGGACTTGAAAATGCAATTCACATACTTGGTGAACAAGAATAAAGGTCTGAAGGAAGAAAACAACAAACTGCAGAAGGACAAACAAGAAGTGGTAAAAAAAGACTAAAGAATTGGAAGAGAAGATTCAGCTGATTGAGCCCGGCAACGGCCCCCTCAGACGGGCCTGTAGGGACCTGAGTGATGAAATTTAAACAGATCAGAGAGAGAAGGCCCAGCTTAAAGAGCAGTATGACAAGACGATCAAAGATCTGCTTTCCCAAGAATCTTGCCACAATCAAGAGATGGTGAATCGCGTTGAGTTCCTGGAGCAGCAGATTGCCATCAGAGACCAGGAACTCCATCGAATCGCTGACATTAATGACAGCCTCTCAGCAGCGCTATAGTCAAAGCTGAGATGGTGGAGAAAGAACAGACCTGGAAGACTGAGCTCTTCAAAGCTGAGCAGCAGCTTCAGGAAGCCCACAATGAGATGGTGGAGAAAGAACAGACCTGGAAGACTGAGCTCTTCAAAGCTGAGCAGCAGCTGCAGGAAGCCCACAATGAGATGAAGGATAAAAAACAGACCTGGAAGACTGAGTATGAAAGTCTCGAGCAGCTAAGGAGAGATGTTACTCTGAAAGAACAAGAAAATCAGGAGCTGTTCAGGAGACAAAAAGAGACAGATGACCTGCAGGAAAGAATCAGACAACGGGAACAAAATAATCAGGAACTGCAGGACCTTTGGATCCAAAAGAAAAACAAAACGTCTTTCTGTAAGTTTTTCTGGAGGACCAAAGGTGGAAAGAGCAACAAAAAACAACTGAAGAGGTGATCGAGCAGAGAGACCAACAGCAGGAGCAGGAGAAGGCCAAGAAAAAGAAAAAGAGCTTCTGGAGTTGGTTCAAGGGTGACAGGGAGGTGGAGTAGCCTCCCCCTTCCTCCATCTTCTCACCCCTTCTGCCTCTTTTCTCCTCACCTCTTCAACCTCTCTCACCCTCATCTTCTTTATTTCTTCCCTTTCCTTCCATCTTTTATTCGTTCTATTCCCCCTTTTCTTTCCTTTCCTTTCCTTTCCTTCCCCCCCACTAAAAATAAAAAAAACCTAAAAAAATAAAACAAAAATATAATATTTCTGCATATGTGTGTATCAGATCTGAAGACTTCATGTCTGATTTCAGAGTTTTCAGGTTTTTGAAGATTCCTAAAATGAGCTGAATTTGAATTATTTTCAGGTGATGCTGTTTCTAAATGTTCCAAGAATTATTTTCAGAGGAGACAAACAACGTTTTTTAAATGTTATTTTATCTTAAATCATCAAGTTTTAAATATTTTGAAGAGGAATTTTTTGACAATTTCTTGCTTTTATTAGGCTTCACGGATAATCTGACTTTTTGCTTTTCATAATGTTGGATTTATTTTGGAGTGTTTTATGTTGTGATTATTCTGTAAAACAAGATGAATGTTCTGTACTTTTAAAATATCCTGTGCAAATTATTCTGTGTACTATGCTAAGAGGACAGATTCTCCACAGGTATTTTTCTGTTTAAATAAAAATCTGTGCAATATAGATAATAATTTGTGTAATCTTCATACTTGTGTCAACTAGGGCTGGACCCGAATAACCGAATATTCGGTCGTGACGGTGGTATCCGGATATTAATATTGAGATCCGAATATTCGCCCCCCGCCCCACATCGGATGATGTCGCACGAACAGTATTCATCTCGCCGACGTGTCCTCCCTTTGGCCGTTACCATAGGAACCGTTCCTAATCTTCCCCTCGCCTTGGGCGGACCGCACCCCACCGAATGTTCGGGTCCGTCCTCCGTTTACTTACGGCGTCTGAGTACAATGGTTAAAGAAAAGTTAATGCTTAAGAATGGCCTTCATCTAATTAAAATGTTGTGTAGAACCTGTTAAGGGCAGATTATGTGGGGAAACCAAGAGTTTAAGTTGCTCTGTCCACAAAAATGAGCTAAAATTCCTTAAAGCCAATGTGATAATATTCAAATAAATGACTAAGCATAATATTATATCACATTTAGGGCTAAATATTTAAAAATCTGATGGTCTTATTTATGCAGAAACATAAAGAAATCACCACGGGACCCTTCTTCCACTCTATAGATATTTTTGGACATATCTGACAGATAATTTCTTAATTTGTCGGCATTAGCATGGAGTTCTGACTGTCCTGGTGTCCAGAAGCTGAGTTCTTATTTAAATATAAAAGAAACCAAATAAACACACTGTAATTGCTAATTTTGAAGACGCACTAATGGCAGGATTGATGCATGCTTTTCATTCAGATCAAGTGGTTTTTAAAACACCCCTTTTGAAATATCTGATGGTTCTATTTCTCAAACTTCAGTAAAGTCAAATGAAAGCTTGGTGGCTTTAATAGCAGGAGCATTTATCAGCATTAGACTAATTTGTGTGCTTATCTGCTTCTGTGAAAATATTAGGATGTGTAAAGTCATATTTATGTAGAAATATAAAATAATTCTAAACTCTGGAGCATCACTCGGCCTGCAAGTGTTTTACTAAAATCAGTTGAGGGGCAAATGTGTCAGACTGGGAGAAGAAACCACAAAATGAAACTTTCCATCTAGATAAAAAGGTTAAATGACCTCTTATTTCATAAAACTCTCCTCAATCTGTTCTATTTTACATGAAGGAGAAGAAATAAAAAGACGACTTTGCTACAGATTCACTCGTGTATTTATTTACAAACATCAAATGATTTACACACATTAAACGACTGAAGCTACAGGCTGTGGATGATGGTTCTGCTCTTCAGGCTCTGGACGTACTCTTTGGCCTGGTCCAAGCTGGTGCTCTCCTCCTTCCTGGGCGGCGAACCCTCCACCAGTTTGACGAAATAGTGGCAGTAGACTTTGTCCATGATGCCGAACATCCCCCTGCCGTGGTACCGGATCCGCTTCAGGTACTTCCCCTTACCGGAGTAGGACTCGGCTGCAGGAGTGGAACCGGAGGAGACGGTGTGATGAAGAGAGGACGGACAGCGAGGGGGAGATAAGGCACGGAATAACTCACAGGTTTAATTCACAGTGAAAACAGGTCAGAGCAACATAGATGGAGATGATCTGTCAGAACTGATGCAACTCCACAGGAACCTGCTGCTTTTTAAATAAGACACTTTATTAAATGCTCTCACTTGGAAATGAATGAAATCTGCTATTAGCCATCGCAGAACTTCAGAGTAGTTTGGGGAAGTTAAAGTCACTTCAGAAAGTTGTTAAGTGAAAAGTTTGTTGTCTGTTTGTCATATCAGCTGTTTCACATTGAAGCATCTCAGACTTCTACAACTAAATGCCTTTCTTTCACAATATGGACATTTCTAAGTGACCCCACACTTTTGAGCAGCAGTGGACAAGAATTAAAGTTGCTCTACATGAATTAAAGTTGCTCTACATGAATTAAAGTTGCTCTACATGAATTAAAGCTGCTCTAAAATGAGCTAAAGTTGCTCTATTTTAGCTAAGGTTGCTCTGCATTAGTTAAAGTTGCTGTACATTGGTTTAAGTTGCTCTATATTAGTTAAAATTGCCCTACATTATTTAAGTTGCTCTAAATTACAGTTGCTCCACATTAGTTAAAGTTTCTCTAAATTAACTAAAGTTGCTCTCTATTTTTTAAAGTTACTAAAAAATGAGTTAAAGTTGCTGTACATTAGTTTAAGTTTATCTGCATTAGTTAAAATTGCTTTTTAATAAAGTTGCGCTACATTATTTAAAGTTGCTCTATGTTAGTTAAAGGCATTATGGAGGATGGTTTTTTTTTGTTTAATTTGTCTGATTCACATAAAATGAATATACTGACCTTTAGTGGACTTGTATGTATGGTTTATAAAAGAATTAAAAAAAAAAACAAAAAACTGTGGACATGGCAGGACCTGAAAAACATCAGCCAATCAATGCGCTCGGACCGAGGCGTTTGGTTTGCTCCTTTTCCTGTCAATCAAAAATCTTCCGGCTCAGGCCTAGTTACGTAGATTACGTCCGCCTTGGACTTACGTGTTTTCTGTATGTGTTGCTTTGGTATAGCTTCGTAGTTAGCTGGCGACTTGTTTTGCTCATCTTTTTTTTTTTTACATAATGGCAGATAAAGATCCAGGGGGACCCAGCCGTAAAAGACAACTTCACGAGTCCTACGCAAGTTTCTGGAGGGGGGCGTTTCTTCGTAAATGTTAAGAGGGGGGAGGTTAGAGGGGGGTGAGGGAGAGGTTGTATGTGCGCATGCTACATTCAAAGTCATAGGAAATTAAATCTCCTCTAATGCCTTTAACTGCTCCAAATGAGTTAAAGCTGCTGTACACTAGTTTAAGTTGCTCTATATTAGTTAAAATTGCTTTTTATTAAAGTTGCTCTATATTCGGTAGTTAAAGTTGCTCTACTAGCTAAAGTTGATATTATTAGTAAAAGTTGCTCAATATTAGCTAAGGTTGCTTTATATTAGCTAAGGTTGCTCTATATTAGCTAACGTTGCTCTATATTAGCTAACGTTGCTCTACATTAGCTAACGTTGCTCTACATTAACTAACGTTGCTCTATATTAGCTAATGTTGCTCTACATTAGCTAACGTTGCTCTACATTAGCTAACGTTGCTCTACATTAGCTAACATTGCTCTACATTAGCTAACGTTGCTCTACATTAGCTAACGTTGCTCTACATTAGCTAACGTTGCTCTACATTAGCTAACATTGCTCTACATTAGCTAACATTGCTCTATATTAGCTAATGTTGCTCTACATTAGCTAACGTTGCTCTACATTAGCTAACGTTGCTCTACATTAGCTAACGTTGCTCTACATTAGCTAACATTGCTCTACATTAGCTAACATTGCTCTATATTAGCTAACATTGCTCTACATTAGCTAACGTTGCTCTACATTAGCTAACGTTGCTCTACATTAGCTAACGTTGCTCTATATTAGCTAATGTTGCTCTACATTAGCTAACGTTGCTCTACATTAGCTAACGTTGCTCTACATTAGCTAACGTTGCTCTACATTAGCTAACGTTGCTCTACATTAGCTAACGTTGCTCTATATTAGCTGGCTTGTTGGGGTGTACAGTAAGTAAAGACAGACTGTAAAAACATCTCTGGGTCAAAATGAAGTATTTATCAACTTCTTTAACATGTTTTTTTATCTGCTGGAAGCAGTCAGCGCCATGTCTGAACATTTCCACCTTGAAACTGTTGTGCATTGAAAATAAAATATAAGATTTCAAGTATAACAAACCTACTTCACTGCTTCAACATTACATCATGTCAGTATGTGGCATTAAGTAGTTTTACAGCGTTTGAGCAGAGTGGAAATAGGAGGATGAGACTGTTAGTTATATGTAAGATGTATTAAAGTAGGAAGGGATTATTGTAATGAAAACCTTAAACATGTAACTCTGACACACAGAGATGACTTTTTAGAGGTTTCATTACTGAGCAGAGGTGGTTTTGACCATCTAAAATGTGCAGTTGTTTCTATGATTAAAGCCTTCAGGGCTGCAGACACTCACCTACATACAGGTTGGATTTGTATTCTACATTGTGATTCTTGACCGCCATCTCTTGAGCTTCTAGAAGGACCTGAAACAAACGAGGAAAAGGACAGAGGTGGAACTTTCTGGCTGGAGGATGATGCACGATTTAACGACCAAACAAGAGCAGAGGACACAGGAAATGTTAACATTAAACCTGCCACTGTGCCTTGAATCTTCTCAAACACTCACATGAGGGCTGACAGTCAAAGCTGGTGGTGTTTATTAACATCACCAGGAAAAAACTCCACACCAGCCTGTCAGCACATTGTAATTTTGGACCTCCTCTTGGCTTTAACATCAGTCCATATCACCTCAGAGAGCGGTGTTGCTCCAACTACTCAGATTTTGTTTAGAGTTTACTTATTTGTGAACCAAAACATAATTCTGTAAAAACATTTTAGCAGAATTTTGAGAGCTTCATTTCAAAATATAACTCCTGCAATAATGAAATTTGGTGAGGACACAGACAGAATTGTTTCCAGCAGGTGAAAATCATTGCATGGCTCCAGCAGACGTCAAATGTTTAATTATTGGTTCTTAAGAATGAAAGAAAGTGCAAAACATTCAAACAGGAATGGTATTCAGGCCCCTGAAACCTTCTCTAGGTGTATATATATGAATATGTAAAAAAAAAGTCAGGATTTCCTACTAAAATACAGTCTTTGGTCCACATATTAACCAACTTTTGAGGTTCTAACATCAGTAGAATGTGATGTGTGGAAAGTTTGACAAGACAAGGGTCCAGTTTGTTGATATTTAGACTTGGAACCATCCAAAATAAGTACAAATTTTCTAAATTGACATGAAATCTGTCCAAAATAACTCAAAATGCGCAAAATAACATAAAAAGTATCCAAAATGACAATAATGAGTAAATACTGACCCTTGAAATTGGAAAAATGTGCAAAATCTTCTAATGAGGGTGACCCTAGAAAGTTCCCATAAGTGAATATATACGGATCAGTCCATATTTCCAAATAAAAATACTGACTTTGTCGACATTTTACCAACTTTTGAGGCTCTAACCTGTCGAATCTGATGTGTGGCAAATATGGCAAGACAAGGCTGTAGTTTTTTGCTATTCTGACATCCCTAAATGGTGACGTGGACTCATGTTGAATCCACACAAACTGATGCAGAAGGGTCTATATACGTCACCAAATTACAATGGCTTCCTTGGTAAGATGGGTTCAATTTGAGGGTGAAAATGCAAAAATTCAGCCAAAATATTTTTACAGAACTTACATTTTGGGTCCCGAATAACAAATCAGAACATTCTAAAGAAAGTCTGAGATGGTGCAGTGACATATGTCTGAATTCTCTCTGAATAGATCCTGTAGAAAAATCTAAACCCCGACGAGAAACTTCAGCCAATCACAGGCCTTTCCACCCACATGATGGTGAAACGGTATGAAAACCAACAGAGTGAAGAGCAGCAGAAGGGTGTGGTAATGCTGTGGGATAGCTGAGGACTTTTATAAATGCCTACGGCAGCTCTGAGAGAAGTCAGCACGCAGCTCCAAACCTCTTTCATGATTTTTGCTCCTTTCTTGTCGTTGAACTCCAGCTGTGCGATGGCCTCATCGATGCTCATCCCTCGGATCTGGAAAAGAAGAAAATAAAGGTTTGTGCACAGCTGCCGGGACAGCGGGGAGTTGATCTGCCAGAGGAGGAGGCTTTCTAACGGCAGCGTCACGCTTGAACAACCCCCAACACAGCGAACAAAACAAGAGGAAAACAGAAGATTGAAAACAGATGCAGCTTTTTGTATTACACTTTAATATTAACCCTTAGGCCGTTTTCTTGCAATATCTTTGTAATGAAAAGTTTTTATCATTTCAGAAAACATGTTTTTGATATCATTCCATTTCATTTTTTAGTTACCTTTTAGACTTAAAGAAATTCTGATATTCTTTAAAACAAATTGTAGCGTTTGTATCACTAACCCAACCTCTTTATCCCTGATAATAGTCATACAGGAGGTGATGAAGTGCACAAACTGGGAGGAGAATGGAAAAATGTCAACACAATGGATGTTGACATTCTCTTATTGCTGTTCTAATATTGTTCTTTTTCAATTACCAAGATGCTCAAAATCCATTATAAAGTGAAAAATAAACATATTTCAAACATGAAATCGTTCTTGTGTGGGCAAAAATATAATACAAACAAATAATACAAATTATTACTCTTAACCAAAGCGGCATCAAAACACACAGATTCCTATGACTCATTATGACCGCTTACAGAAGAGTGTAGGGTCCAATAACTGGAGCATCTAAGGGTTAAGGAAATATTTAATGGAATAACATTTATTAGATTCAATTTGAAGTACAAGTTGAAGACAATTCTAACGTGATAGGGCAGTTTTTTCCCCATCAATTAAACACAATAAATCATGACATGATAATGAAAAAGTAGAAACAGAATATCATTCGTTGTAGCTTTTAAAAAAATAATTACTATAATTAATCATGTTCAAAAATTCCTGCTATTTAACAGTCTGACTTAAAATAAACTTTTTAAGATATTGAGGGTCTACATGTTGTGTGTTTTTTTTATGTTATTTATTTATGCACTTTAAGGACTGCACTTTCAGGTTCGTTGTTCTCATACATTGACAATAAAAACATTCTGATTCTGAAATGAAAACACAACCCAACTGCACTCAAGAAAACAGCAGAAAGCAAAAAGAAATATCAAGGTAGATACATCTGAACTGCTTATTTCATTCGAATCACTAAATTTCCATGTGTTTAACCTCAGTTTAAAGCGTCTTTTTCATATTCTTCAGAGACAAGAGGTACCAGATATGAGCGACTGTTCGGTGTGATCCTGCAGGTCTTACCATTTTAGCCAGGTACCACAGCTTATCTTTGCTGTATTTAATCTGCCTCCTGCTGTGGTGGATCTCCTGTGGAAAGTGGAGAAACACAAATATAAGCAAACTTTTAGACCGTTTTTAGAGATACCAAAACAAGTTTACGCTAACAATATAATAAGTGCATAACTGTCCTTCAATCAACACCCTGCAGAACATCTTCTACCTCTCCAAATCGTATTATTAACAGGTAGAAAGACTCACTGCTGGTCTGCGAGGTTCATCTGGCAGCTGAGGCGGATACACTTTCAGGTTCCTCCTCTCCCAGCTCTTTGATTCTAGCGAGCTGCTGGTGTGGAGACATGAGAGCTGCAGAGGCCCACCGCCCAGAACCTGTAATCTGTGGAAGATATAAAGGTGACTAATAAAGGAAAGTGTAACTGTACGCCTTTGTTGGACATATTCAGACACTCATACAAGCTAAAAACTGGGGCGCGCTGTCAACAGATCACTGATAAAAATCACTGCACAATAAAAGCAGAACGAAAATGGCAGGTGTGAAGGAAGATTTCCCCTTTCTAACAGTGTGGGACCTTCGCGCTCGTCCGCAGCGACCTGAAACTCGGCCGGACGACTCGTCATTACGATATCTACATTCTTGCTCGTCCACCCGGACGACCGCCGCTCAGAAAGACATATTAAACTAAGAAAACACTCGGAGAGTGCAGACCTCCGCCAGGCCATCGCTCAATTGTACAGATGACCAATCGGAGTTTGTTTGTCTGTTTGTCTGTTAACAGCATAACCCAAAACGTAATGGACGGATTTAATTTAGTTTTAACAGTTTGTGCACAAAGCATAACATGCATGTACAGTGTAACAGCACAGTGTTTTGACGCACGCACATAACGGTAGCGTTGCGCGCGCGTGTGACGGTACCGTACGCGTCGCCGCCGCTTCGTTTCGTCGGTCCCGACTCGCTCGGGCAGGCCGAACTGGCCGCGCGGAATTCGGCCGTCGCCCGGAATCTTTGTGCACAAAGCATAACATTCATGTACAGTGTAACAGCACAGTGTTTTGACGGCGGCGCCGCCGCACGCACGTAACGGTAGCGTTGCGCGCGCACGTGACGGTACCGTACGCGTCGCCGCCGTTTCGTTCCGTCGGTCCCGACTCGCTCGGGCAGGCCGAACCGGCCGCGCGGAATTCGGCCGTCGCCTGGGATCGATCCAGCGACCTCTGTCTGTACAGGCCTGGCGGCCATCCCTCGGCTATCCCTCTCAAGTGTCCTTCGACCTTCAAAAAAATCCTGGATCCAGACGGTAATCCGGATCACCTCCAAAATCTAATCGATTGTTACTTTTGCTCTTCCGGACATCCTGTAAAAATTTGGTGAAAATCCGTCCATGACTTTTTGAGTTATGCTGTTAACAGACAAACAGACACACAGACGGACAGACAAACTCCGGTGATTACATAACCTCCTGGCGGAGGTAATGACTTCTTACTAATTTAAAACAACGAATAACTTCTCGGTTCTCAACCTGCACGAGGCCGCCATCTTGTGTCATTGCGCATCGCTTTTGCGCAGGTTTCAGTTTCCGGTTGGGGTTCGTGTGGATGTTGAGCGATGTCGATTCCGACTCTAACCATTTATTGCTTCGGTTCCCAACTTTCCTTAGGGGTCTCGCTTCGATCATTGAATGACAGTACAGAGGGGACTATAATGGATAATGAAGAGTTTCATTTCCGATTTTTCTTATTATTCGATGTTTGGAGGTTCGATTCCCACATCTCCACACAGGTCTCAGTTTGGATCACACAGGTTATTAGGGCAGATGCTTGGGTTTTGTTATCAAGGAATATTCTCAGGGATGATGTGGTCTTAGGACTTTTTTGGTATGACATTTTTGTGATATTTTTGTGCTAACTTGTCTAAGTCATATTTGTTCTTGTTGGTCAGAGAGACTATTTAATGATAATATGAAGATATTAGTATTGGATATGAAGATATATAGACTTGGTATGATGATGATGATATTATAATATCTCATATTTGCTTATCAGAGATAAGTTTATTTCAATGTTAGATAGATGATACTAGTAATAATGTACATAGTTGTTATGTTAAAAATTATCTCAGGATGATGATCTCAGTGCTACTGGAGGACTTGATGCTACATTTAAATGTTCAATGTTATTTCTGTAGAGCTGCCATATTAAAAGTGATCATAATGATCTCAGGATGATGATCTAAATCTTACTGGAGTGTAGTATTAAAGTTACACAAGATATAATTAAAGATTTTTTAAAAAGTGACTTTTTAATCAATTTTATTTTTTGCTTCAACTAAAAAAAAACACCGCGAATTACGGACGACCAGAAATTTGTACGGACTACCAAAAATTTGGATTTGGCAGGAGTTGGTCGTCCGTAATTTGCTGTACGGACGACCAAGGATTTTGACGAAGGTCCCACACTGGTTCTAAGGTCATAATGGCTTTTAGACTGGCAGACGCTACAGGAGTTTAGATGTTGTCTATTCTGACGTGATTAGCAGACTAGTTGTCTCCATATTGGTCTTTAATCTAAATATGGCCTTCTCCCAACTTCAATATCTATCCAAAGATCAGAGGGAATCCTCAGAACTGATGCTGGTGTTGCTTGCATGAACTGCTGTTCTGTTGGTGTCATTTCTCCTGATATCAGTAAACCTCACTCTCAACCTAAATCATCTGAGTTTCCAGTGTGTCTGCCTCCTTATCGTCTCTCGACCTCGCTGAAATTTCACAGCAGCAGAAACTTTATCACCTTACAGTATTTGAATTATTTCTAAGCAGACTGTTTTCTCTTGTGAACAATCAAAAACAAATATTTCACAACCACTATACTGAAATTTCACCACCAAAAGCAGAAAATCAATGCAACAAAAGTGCAGCCCACCTGTGATTTCCAGTTAACGTAACTACAATAATATGGTTCTAAAATGAGCTGTAAACTGTCTTAATTTTTAACCAAAGGACTGTGTCTGTCTGTATGTCTGCATCATGGCTCCACGTGGAAAATAATTGCCAGAGAAGCTGAGAAATCTGATTGTAAGACTTTACAAGATGGAAAAGGATGCAGTGGGATCAGGTAAATTAGGGAAAACACAGATACAGCAGTAATCTGGAGGTATGGAAGGAGCTATAATACCACTAATCATAGCTAGTAGCATAGTGGTCATTCTCCTAAAATAACTCCACAGACAGTGCATTACTTTCACAGCTCAGACAGTCTGAAATCAGTTCATGTCATCACCCTGTATGGATGAAGGACAAGAAACAAACCCTTGCTTGCTCTGTGGTGCAAACTAGCAAGAAGAGGCTTTGCTAAAGGACATGAGAAGAAGCCTGATGGACATCGGAAGCACATTCTTTGGTCAGATGAGACCAAGATAAAGTTGTTGGGCTCAGATGGAGTCCAGCACGTTTGTTATGAACCTGACCAGGACCACCACAGTGAACACAGAGTCCTGACAGCGAAGCACAGAGGTGGGAATGTGATGATGAGATGTACTTCCTTCTGATGTATGCTGTCAGTGATTCTACCTTCAGTGAGGTACAGGAATCTGTATACCAAAGCATTCAGCAGTATAATACCAAACATTTGTACTACTAGCACAGCGACACAGTAATTAGCCAAACCAGTCCACAAAGCCTGAAAAGTGACCTAAACCAACAGCAAATCTCTTTTTCAGCCAATTTATAATTTCCCCGCTTGTTTGCAAATACTTGTGGAATACTTCTGCAGGAATCACTACACACTATACCAGTAGTGTCAGATGATACAAAAGCAGCTAACACAAGCAGCTGATCTGCATTGGATTTGTCCTTCTGTACAGTAACAGTGTTAGCTTAGCAGCTATGATGCTAATGATATCGAAGCACTTACCGCGTTTGTAACAGCCCACACATACTCCCAATAAAACCTAAAATAAAAGAAAGAATCCGTTAAAAACACAGACAGACAGAAATCGTTAATTAATGTCACTAAATGTCCAGTTTGTGATTAGTTAGGCTGCATTTCTCTCACCACGTCCTATCATTGCAGTCGCCATGTTGGATTCTTTACGACACCGCCGTACCTGCTTTACGGTAGAAATGTTTACAGCGCTGGCATTGGGTTTAATTTCCCAATTGTCGTCTTTATTTAGCAGCTACCTTCTTAAATTTGGTTAAATTTAAATACTTCGTCATGAGTAATATGCACTATTATAGGTAATAAAATGGAATAGTTGAGTTAAAAATAGCAAACTCGGCATGCTTTGGCACACATGGGCTTCCGTAGTCGACACCGGCAGAATTTACGACACCACGCTGAGCCGTACGGCCGCCAATGTTGTAGCTACGACAGTTCTGGTAACATGTGAGAAGTTTGAGTTTTGTGGTGTTTTCAGACTTTATTAGAGAAAATCTATTTTTAACCCTCCCAGGCGCCATGCCGGACCGGTCCCTCCACGCCTCCCCCAACTGGTACTGTTCCCGCTGCAGCGACGTGAGCCGCGGGGGGCTGCTGGGGGTCGGAGCCAGAAACATCATCTGCCTGGTGGATGTGTCTGCATCTACCTGCAGGGTCACAGGTGAGTCCACCTGAAGTCTCTGTCGTCTTAAATAAGGTTTAAACGCAGGTAGGAGACAGTAAATCTGCTCACAACATTAAAAAATATGAAATAGTCTGACTGAAATGCTAACTAGTGATGAAATGAAGTGATAATTGATTAACCAGTCACTCAGTCACAGATGTGATTATTTGTTTGTGTCACATATGAAGCAAAAACACCAAAATATACTGCTTCCCTCAGTTTAATTTGAATAAATAGGAGTTTTAGACTGTCTGTGTTTGGAAATAACTATATAACTGAAGGTGAAACTGAACTAGTAATCAAGATATTTATCAAAACTACAACAATTCAAATGACTGGAGCTGCAATTGTTTCATAAATTCAAGGAGTGATGCTCCGGCCTACGAATCAAATGTTCCACACATAATGAAATATGTTCGTTTAATTCAGACAGCAGCAAAACTCACACAGTTATGCAGATTTCCTGTAAAATCAGAGGCCAGATTAGGAGTTGACAGATTATGTGTTTCAATATTCAGCATTTATTTCCAATCATTTATGTCCATGTATATTTTTTTCTCTATTTCCCAATAAAATACGTAATTTAAAAATGTGCAGCTGCCTCTCTGTGGTTTTGATAAATGTCCTGCCCACAGCATCATTTGATTGGTTACATGTCACGATTATTAGCCAATCAGCACTGTAGGATCAATATTAAAGGTTCTCTTTGTATTTAACATGTAAAACATAAATAGACAAAGGTATTCATGTATGTTTTATATTGGAGATTTTGTCATTCAGATTTTTCTGAAAATATTTATTGGTTCCAAATATAAAGTCTTGTTAAATACCAGTAATCGGTCTAGTTAACTCAAATGCATGTCTGGGGTGGATTTTGTCTGACTTTCCACACTTCTCATAGTCACAGAAGACAAAACAAAGCAGTTTGTTCAGTCTAAGTGGCTGTAGTTATGACCTGTAAATCATCTTTGTGTGTCCTTCAGGTGAGCTTGTGGGCCATAAAGACCTGGTTTCCGGCGTCTCTTTCTGCCAGCATGAAGCTCAGAGCCACATCTGTGTCAGCTCCTCCACCGACGGCAGCATTCGCTTCTGGGACTCGGACAAGAGGACGCTAATCAGAGAACATGCAGCTCATCAGGTGGGAGTCGCTTTTCTCAGAATCGGTTTCCCCCTACAGGCCGCTGTCTGCCGCTTGGTTTCACGTTTCTGCGCTTTCATAATGAGATTGGACACCGGAGACAGAAGCTGAAGCGTCTGAGCTCGACAGGAACAGTTTTTATGCTGATAAACACAGATTTGTGCAGCCCGGCGATTCAGTGTCTCTCTGGAGGACATTTTTAAAACTGTTATCAAGGTTGGAGAGGGCAGGGCTTATTTACTTTCCATTATTTGCTCCAAATGATGCCTTGGAGCCAAAACGTTTGTGTGGTTTCACCTGAAAAATACAAGCCGTGTTTATTTTTGAATAACTGCTGGCAAAACAGAAATCAGTCGTAACACATTTCTAATCCCCAGATTCAGAGAACGTTTTTAGATAAGATAAGATAAGATAAGATAGACTTTATTAATGTCACAGAGGAGAAATTTAACATTACAGGGCTCAGATGAGTTAAGACATCAGATGTGAAGGTAGAATCCTCATCATGATAACAGACTAAAACCTTCCTGAGAAACCTAAATAAGGATTTGTCCTGACAGAACCCGGTGTCGGCGGTGCACTGGTCCCCGGTGGAGAAGAACCTGGTGGTGTCGGGGGATGAGAAAGGCATCGTGATCTGTCACTGGTACAACACCGGAGACACCAGCAGCTTCTTCCCCGAGCCGAGGACCATCTTCTGCCTCAGCTGCTCCCCTCACACCTGGAGCTGTGTCGCCGTTGGGTGAGAAAACGCACAAAGTCAAGATAATATCATTTTAATTGTGAAAAAGGGTGATTCCTGGCTGATTTTTAAATTCTTTATGATAGTTTAATACCTCAGTCCCACAGTCTGTGCTGAAGAGATGGAAAATTTGAATAAAATCGGTTGCAACAGCTTAAATGGCCTGGTTCTGCTGGCTTTAAAACATGCCCAGAATTGTCCAAAAGGACTCAAAATTGTCCGAAGCAACATAAAACCTGGCATAAACGAGTTAAAAGCAATTTAACATGCTTTGAAATTTACACAAAATGACTCCAAAATTATCCAAGAGGACTCAAAGTTGCCCAAAGTAACTTAAAACCTGTCATAAATAACTCCAGCTACATTATTTGAGTTAGAAACTGTCTAAAATTGGCTAAAAAAACATAGAAAAGGACACAAAGTTGTGCAAAATTACTTGAAACCTGTCCAAAATGAGCTAAAAAGCATTTTTTTTTAATGTTTTGAAATTTGTCTGAAATGATTAAAAATGGTCTAACAGATTCAACAATTTTCCAAACAGACCCAAACCTGTCCTAATAGACTCAAAACTTGTCGTTAATCAGTTTAAAAAATGGTCCCAAATGATTTATGTGTCCAAAATTGTCCACAAACACCTAAAACTGGCCAAAGTAACTGTTACTGAGTTACTGAGTTAAAAAGCATTTTAACATGCTTTGAAACTTACACAAAATGACTCGAAAATTATCCAAGAGAACTCAAAGTTGCACAAAATGACTGGAATCTTGTCCAGAATGACCTAAACCTGTCCTAATAGATCCGAAACGTGATGAGAAAACGCACTACGTCAAAGTAATGTCATTACCTCCGCCAAGGAAGTTATGTGACACCCGGTGTCTGTCTGTCTGTCTGTTAGCAAGATAACTCAAAAACGCCTGGGCAGATTCAGATGAAATTTTGAGGGGATGTAGACTATGGTAAGAGGAAGAGCTGATTTAATTTTGGTGGCAATCCGGAAAGGATCCTGGATTCTGGATCACTTTGAATTTTTTAGTATGTTTTAATATGTGGTCCAAAATATGACAAAAACATCACAGGTTAGTATGTCGTCCAACAAAGTGGAGCAAGGTGTCCAGATAGCTCAACTGGTTAAGAAGGTGATTCATAAACAGAACTGTGTCAGAGACGCAGGTTTGATTCCAGCTCATGATCCTTTACTGCATGGGTTTCCTGTTTTCCTCTCTATCCTTGGCGGAGGTCTGCACTCTCTGAGTGCTTTTCTAGTTTTAATTGTGAAAAATGGATGAATCCTGGCTGCTTTTTCATTTTTTTTTCTTGTAGTTTAATACCACAGACTGTGCTCAAGAGACAAAAATTTGATTAAAATCAGTTGCAAAAGCTCAAATATTCTGGGTTAACTGTAGTTTTTACATATGCAAGAGAGAATAAAACCTTATTTAATGTCTGTGAAATGAATTCATCTGTTGGCTGTTGCCCTCAGTTTTGTGAAGGTAGCCTGCCATCCAGCTGTGTGACTGTTACTGCTGTTTTCAGGGTGTTTTCGGCTGGTTAAAAAGACTGAAATGTCTTAGATTTTAATGGAGATTGTTCTGATTTTATAAGATAATAATGTCGACATAAACCTTCTGTATGTATCAAACAACAGATGACAGTAATTGGGATGTTTGCAGGTACAAAGACGGGATGATCGTCCTCATCGATGTGAGTAAAAAGGGTGAAGTGACGCATCGTCTCCGTGGACACGACGACGAGATCCACTCGCTGGCCTGGTCACCTGTCGCCACCGAGGACGTTTTCTACAGCAGACCTGAGGACGGTGAAGGTAGCAGCCTGCAGTCAGTTACAAAAAACAAGGAGTTCCTCTCTGCAGCAGCAGCTTCATTCATTTTGAAGTGTTTTGCTCATTTGAAACTGTTTGAAATGAGACTTTTTTTGCTCCAGCAACCAACGGAGTGTCTGCAGCCGAGGAGAAAGGAGGCTACCTGGCATCTGGAAGCAAAGACCAAACTGTGAGGATCTGGAGCACAGCGAGGGGGAAAGGTGAAGCAAATAGAAGGAATATCGTCATTTTTTTTATCCTATCTTTGTTGTTATGAATGTGAAAATGGCTTAATACAGTACAACTGTTACATTTGTCACATGTAATAAAAGACACTATATAGGGTTTGCCTTAAAAAATGTACAAAGGGACACAAAGTTTGCAAAATTACTTGAAACCTGTCCAAAATGAGCTGAAAACCATTTTAATGTTGTGAAACTTGTGTAAAATGATTAAAAAATGGCTTCAAAAATTCTCAAAACAGTTTAAAAATTGTCCAGAAGGCTCCAAACCAGTCCAAATAGACTCTAAACTTGAATTAATTTTTAAAAAATGCTTTAAAATGTGCTCAAAAGCATTCAAAACGACTCAAAGTCGGCCTAAAGTAACTTCAAACCTGTCATAAACGACTCTAGCTGCATTATGACCCAAAAATTGTCCGAAAGGACCCAAACCTGCCCAAATAGACTTGAAACTTGTCCTAAATTAGTTTAAAAAATGGTCAAAAATGCTTTAAGGTGTATCCAAAATTGTCCAAAAGGACTCAGAAATGCCTGAAGTAACTTAAAATCTGTCATAAACGACCCAACTTGCATTATTTGAATTCAAAACTGTCTAAAATTGCCTAAAATTGTACAAAGTTGCCCAAAGTTACTTGAAACTTGTCCAAAATAGGTGGAAAACCATTTTAATGTTTTTAAACTAATAAAATAATAAAAATGGTCCCACATGATTCAGAATTTCCCAAATAGACTGGAATCTTGTCCAGAATGACTCAAAAATTGTGCAAAAAGACCCAAACCTGTCCAAATAGATCCAAAACATGCCCTAAATTAATATAAAATGGTCTAAAATGCTTTAATAATTGTCCAAAAGGACTCAGAATTGGCCAAAGTAACTTAAAACCTGTCATCTATGAGTTAAAACAGTTTGAAATGCTTTGAAACTTACACAAAATGACTCCAAAATTGTCTGAAATTGCACAAAATGACTTGAAACTTGGTTTGTGTTATTCTACCAAAGCACTGGAGACCGCATGTACAGATCAGTGAGCCTGCAAAGCTTCAGGACTCTAACGACGTCACTTCACAGGTTATGGATTCAAACATTGATCCACAGATTGGCATGAAGAAAAGGACGTAAATATTGACATGATTCCACCTTCTTTAACAATTTTTGAACAAAGATTTGACCAATTTTACTTAATAACATGCACAAAAACACCAAATCTGACAAACATGAGACGGTCAGGGGTGAACTTTTTATAGAAATTGGTGAACTGAATGACCCAGCAGATGTTTTAGCTGCTCTACAGACACTTTCAGAGTCTGGATATTGTCTCATTGTGATGCAGCTGCAAGCAAACACAACTAATCTCCTCATTTTTTACCCTGTTTCTGCTGTTATTAAAGTAAATTAAGCTTAATACAGTACAACTATTACATTTGTCACATGTAATAAAAGACACTAAACAGGTGTAAGGTGTGAGCTGAGTTGTAGAATTTAGGAAGTAAAAACAGCAGCTACACAAACTGAACTCATTTCAGGCTCCGTTTGGGTACTTTGTTTGATTTTCATTGCTCAGCAGTCGCAGTAATAAAGCTTAAAGTAGGTTAGTTCATCAGTATTTAACAAAAAGGTGTCAAGAATCAGCTGAGTCCTGCAGGAAAGTTCTTAAAATGTGTTTTTATTTAACTTTTGTTCTTGCCGCAGGCAGCGAAGAATCTATTCTGTCTATTAATGTCATTTTTCTCCCAATGGTTGTTGTGTTTTTATTTAACTGACAGAAAGGAGAAGAAAGAATCCATCCGTGTCAGGACAACAGATTCAGCAGGTTTAAGTATTTTTACGTGATACAAAGGATGCATTACAGTGTCATAAAATCACAGAAAAATATGCTGCAAGGCTTCAGTAAAGATGATCCAGGCAGAATCATAAAATGAACATCTCAAGTCATATAAAGCTGCTTTAAATGCATTCAGTGGTTGTCATGGAGCAGGAATAAGCAGCTTCCTGAACTTTTTTTAATCAAACATAGATCAGAGAATGCTTTGGTTTAGTCTCTGAGCGTGTACGTACGACTAAAACCCCACTCAGAGATAAAACTCCACGATGTTTATCTTTTTGCAGGCGTTACAACGTTAAAGCTGCCGTATCTGAAGAGAAGAGGCTCTGCGGTCGACCCCGGCGTCAAAGAGAGACTCTGGCTGAACGTCCACTGGCCGAAGGGACGACCGAGGCAGCTGGTGTCGAGCTGCTTCAGGTAAAACCACGTCGTATCGATCATGGATGGATTAAACATGATAGCAGTAGAACTCAGTCATCAGTCAGCAGAGCCAAGTCAAACCCTTATGGGACCACCTTCCATGAAATTCTTTGAAGCACTATGAGTTGGAAAACCTTTAGCCAAGTAACAGTGTCATGTCCAAAATGAGCTGAAGACCATTTAAATGTTTTTGAACTTGTCTGAAGTGATTATAAAATGGTTCAGCAGGATTAAAAAATTCTCAAAAGTACTAGAATCTTGTCTAACACGACTCAAAAATCGTCCTCAGGGACTCAAAATTGCCCAAAGTAACTAAAAACGTGTCATAAATGACTCTGGCGACATTATATGAGTTAGAAACTGCGTGAAATGGCCTAAAAAAATTTACATTAGGACACAAAGTTGCCCAAAATGACTTGAGACTTGTCCAAAATGAGCTGAAAACCATTGTAATATTTTTAAACTTGTCTAAAATGATGAACTAGTGGCCCAGCAGGATTCAACAGTTCCCAAAAGGACTGGAATCTTGTCTAACACGACTCAAAAATCGTCCTCAGGGACTGAAAATTGGCCAAAGTAGCTTAAAACTTGTCATAAATGACTCTAGCTACATTCTATGAGTTACAAATTGTGTGAAATTACCTAAAAAAAATTCCCAAAACGACTGGAATCTTGTCTAACCTGACTCAAAAATTGTCCTCAGGGACTCAAAATTGCCCAAAGAACCAAAAACATGACAAACATTATTTGAGTTAAAAACTGTCTAAAATTGCCCCAAAAAAATGTAGAACAGGACACAAAGTAGCCCAAAATGACTGGAATCTTGTCCAAAATGACACAGAAATTGTCTAAAGGACCTAAACCTGTCCAAATAGGTTTGAAATTTGTCCTCAGTTAGTTTTTAAAAATGGTCTAAAATGCTTTAAAAATTGTCCAAAACTGTCCCAAAGGACTCAAAATTGTGCAAATTGACTCAAAACTTAGTTTGGATTATTTTTCCAAAGCTGAGCATTGACCCACAGATTTATGCAAAGAAAACAGCATAAACATTGACATGATTCAACCCTGTTTAAGAATCTTTGAATAATCTGTGACCAAACATTTTACATGTTTTACTCACTAACATGCACAAAAATACCAAATCTGACACACATGAGGGTCAGCGGTGAACTGAATGACCCAGCAGATGTTTTCACTGCAGTATAAAAACCATTTTACAGACACTTTCAGACTTCCAAGAGTCTTGATGTTGTCTCGTTGTGATGCAGTTGCAAGCAGGAGTTGCTGCTAATAAAAAGAAACATGCAAAATAACTTGTAGTTTCTATTTTTGCAACTTTTTATTTAGCGTCATATTGTCTCTAGGTCAGATTGTGAATTTACATTACCAAACAAAGACATTAAAATGTAAGAAAAAAAAGCACTTTATGGGAGAGTTTTTCTTTTTGGCCTCTTTGTGTTAAGTTCATGTGAATGAAATCAGTTCTTTCCTCTCATCTCCAGTGGTGAGTTGATGATGTGGGACTTGGCTAAATCAGGGAAGCAGAGGTGGAATCTGTTTGGAACGTCTTCAGAGGGTCAGAACCACAGCAGGATCGTCTTCAACACGAGTTCCTTTCAGCTGCCGGACGGGAAGGAGCTGCTCATCAGCACCTCCATGGACAGAGAGGTGGGTCGCCTTTCTTTGGTCTGGATTGAGATTTTTGGGGTTCAAATCAGGAGCTGGACTTCTGTTGACTTTCACAGCAAAACAGAAAAACCTCTGGTTAGTAGAAGAGAGTATTCTGGTTGAACTGGCTCTTTTAAATCCACATTTTAAACATGGTTTTGTAGGGAGAACAAGACGTGAAATATTTCTAGATTATAAGTGCAACGATAGATTGTTGATTTGAGTAATTAATAATAGAGAAAATAGAGCTGCAGCTTCTTGACTGTGACTGTCTTCTGGTTTCTTTCCTCCTCTATGACGGTAAACTGAATGTCTTTGTGTTGTGGACCAAACAAGACGTTTGTCATCCTGGGAAACACTGATCGAATGTTCTGACATTTTAGAGACCAAACGGCTAATCTGCTATTAAGGGAAATAATTGACTGGTTAATCAGGGTTGAAAATAATCATTAGCTGCTGCATTAATGTTTCTCCAAACCTTCGTTTGGCTCAGTGTAAAGACTGGAAACAGGGAAGCTAAACCCGCCTCGGCAGCGCAACTAAAGCTCAATAATTAACACTTGAGAATTTAATAAGTATAAAAACTAATTATGAAAGTGACATTTCTATTTGCATATTTTGTTTGTTTGTTGTTTAGGACCTAAAACTAAATTCTGTAAACGTGTTTTGGCTGGATCTTGAGAATGAAATTCCCCTAAAAAGCTGGGGAAGTCATTTTAAGGCATCAGTGTCTCCAGAAATAAAACTCCCACGCAGTGAAATTTGGTGAGGACACAGACAGAATAGTTTCCAACAGTTACAAATTACTAAATTGCTGCAAGATAAGACAAATGTCTAATTATTGGCTCTTGAAAATGGGAAGAAGTGCAAACTTTTGGTGCTGGGGGCTACAGAAAATTCCTGTAAGTGTATAAATATGAATGTGTCCATAGTTCCTACTAAAGCAAATGAAGGCAAAACGAGCTTCATATGATGTTAAAATTACACATGAAGACAATGTGGAAGCATCTTGTACCGCTGTGAACCAGTTTTTGTGTTTCAGTCAATGAGTCCACATCAACATTTTAACAAAATATCAACAAACTGGAACCTTGTCGGCTGCACAGTGCAGTAGTGGTTAGCACTTTCAGCCTTAACCTTGCAGCAAGAAGATCCCCAGTTCAAATCCCAGGGTGGGTCTGGGATCTTTCTGCATGGAGTTTGCATGTTCTCCCTGTGCATGCGTGGGTTTTCTCCGGGTACTCCGACTTCCTCCCACAGTCCAAAAACATGCTGAGGTTAATTGGTTACTCTAAATTGTCCGTAGGTGTGAATGTGAGTGTGATTGTGTGTCTGTATATGTAGCCCTGTGACAGACTGGTGACCTGTCCAGGGTGTCCCCTGCCTTCACCCGAGTCAGCTGGGATAGACTCCAGCACCCCCCATGACCCTAATGAGGATAAAGCGGTGTGTAGACAATGGATGGATGGATGGAACCTTGTCTGGTCAAACTTAACCCACATCACATTCTACTGATGTTAGAGTCTCAAAAGTTTAGAATAGAATAGAAAGCCTTTATTGTCATTGTATATCGAGTATACAGTGACATTGGGAGCGCTGCTCCATTTGCTGCTTAGAAAAATATATACAATAAAAATACAATACAATAAACAATAATTAAAAATAGAATAAAATGCTGTTAAAATACAATGGGAAAGAACGGCAATTATAGTAAAACAAGAGCTTTAGATTTTACATACTGATAAAGTGACTTTACAGAGACTCATTGTGAAATGAATATTACACACAATTGCATGTATAATGCATGTTCCCAGTGATGTTATTGTGTTCATGTTTTCTTGTTCAGAGCACTGATGGCTCTGGGGAAGAAACTGTCCATGAGTCTATTTGTTTTTGTTTTCTGTGTTCTGTAGTGTTGACCAGAGGGCAGAAGGTTGAACAGATTGTGACTGGGGTGGGATGGGTCTTTGATAATGTTTGTAGCTCTGCTGTGGTAGCTAGAGCTGGCGATATTGTCCAGGGAGGGGGCAGCCAGTGATCTTCTGGGCGGCGCTGATCACTCTCTGCAGCGCTGATCACTCTCTGCAGCGCTGATCACTCTCTGCAGCGCTCTCCTGTTGGCTGTAGTGCACCCAGCATACCACAAAAGTTGGTGAAATGTCGACCAAAGACTGTATTTTTAGTAGGAAACATGGATCCATCCATATATAAACATTTGCAGGAGCTTTCTGGGGCGTCAATGCCACCGTTGTTCCATTTTCAAGGACCAACAGTTATTCATCATTGCAATTTTGTGACAGTTTCAAGTCATTTTGCCCAAATTTGATAGATTTTTGGACAGCTTTGAGGCATTTTTTGACAGTTTGCAGGTAAATTGTACTGATGTTGGAGGCCTTAAAAGTTGGTGAAATGTCAACCAAAGACTGTATTTAGTATAAACTGAGTAAAATTTGTGAAAACATGTTTCCCATGTGTCAGACTTTGTGCTATGCTAGGCTAACTGGCTGCAGGGTTCAGCTGCACATTTAACATGCAGACATGAGAGAGGGTCATTTATCTTGTTTGTGTCCTAAAAGTGAAAAAGAATATTTCTCAGAATGTCACAGTTCTTCCTGCAATGTTCATGTGGTCAAGTTAATTTTACTTTACAGAAAAGCCGCTAGCATCTCGACTTTCCCTCCAGATCAAATGCTGGGACCTGGACTCTCTGGACTGCTGCTGGACTCTGCCCACCCTCGGTGGGTTCGTCTACGCCCTGAGCTTCTCCCCGGTGGGTTCTGGGTGTCTGGCGCTGGGTGTCGGCGACAACATGATCCGGGTTTGGAACACGCTGACCACCCAGAACCAGTACGACACCAGGTCCTTCTGGCAGGGCATCAAGTCCAAGGTCACAGCGGTAAGAAGTAAATTTAGCATCATAGAATATTTACATCATTTCTTAGTGGTGAACCAATGCTTATGAAATGCTACATGACCTACTATGTAGCTAGAATTGATAGCATTTCATATTTAAGTCTGTATGTAGTTTTCAGAAATAGATTTTCAGAGCTAAACAAAACAGTGATATTTCCCTCAGTTTAAGGAGTCTACTACTAATAATAAGGGTTGCATGTTTGATCCTAGGATACACTTTTACATGTACAAATGCGAAATCTCTTATATAGTAACCGCAAGCATGTTGTAGCAGCTTTCAGCAATCACAGCTGCAATCTCTCCAAGAATTGCATATTCTAGTTATGAGCTCTGAGCCCAACTTTCTACCAAGCTGGTATATGTGAGAAAAAAGTGTATTTGTGACGAACAAAAGTCACTTTCTCTGTTTTCTGTCGACTTTGTGATAAATTAGATGTCAGAGCTCGTCAAGTCGTAGCAGCTTTCAGCAACCACAGCTGCAATTTCTCCAAGGATTGCATGTTGTACTTATGAGCTGCTCTCAGTCCAACTTTCTGACAATCCACTACTAATAATAAAGGTTGCACGTTTGATACCAGGATACCCTTGTACACGTACAAGTGCAAAATTTCTAGTAGATGCAAGCAAATCATAGCACCTTTCAGCAATCACAGCTGCAATCTCTGATAATGTCTGATAACGAGCTCTGAGCTAAACTTTCTACCAAGCTGATGTATGAGAGAGAAAAAACTGTATTTGTGATGAATAAAAGTCACTTTTTCTGTTTTCTGACTGTCGTTTTTTATAAATTAGATGCCTGAACTACTGATAAGCTCACAGACTCTCCTATTAGCCATTTGCAACCTTAAAATTCAAGTGCTATTGGTAAACTTGCTATAACTTATTAGTTTTTACATCCTTTAAGTTTTACTCAAATCTTTCAACTCCCATTATACCAGAGTTTGATGATAGTGCGTGAATTATATCAGGCATGGAGCTGTTAAATTCTTAGATGAAACAAAAGAAGCCGTTAGGATAAGATGCACTAAGAAACTCTTCATTTATCGCAGCTGGCGTGGCATCCGACGAAAGAAGGGTCCTTGTCCTTTGGAACAGATGACGGTAAAGTTGGAATCTACGACGTCTTCTCAAACAAGTAAGATCCTTTTTTCACATGTTATCCACTCCTTACTTGCACTGTCTTCTTGGTTCTTTAGCTCACTTCACTGTTAGTTCCATTGGTTTTTAGACTTAAGGGTGCATATAGTTTTACCTTAACAAAAAGACCTTACTTGGGAAGACATTCAAAGAGTTCCAGAAATCTGACTCCCACAGCCATAAACTTTGGTGAGAGAACAGACAAAATTGTTTCCAGCAGATCCAATAATTGTAGGTGGTCCAGGAGAGACCATTTTTAGAATTTGTAGCCCTCGAAAATGGAGGGAAAAGGTAGTATTGTGGCCCTAGAAAGTTCTTGCAAGTGTGTATATATATGGATGGATCCATATTTACGACTAAAAATACAGTCTTTGGTTGACATTTCACCAACTTTTGAGGCTCTAAGATTGGTAGAATTTGATGTTGGCTGAGTATGGCACGACAAAGTTCCAGATTTTGGATATTTTGACAAAATAATGATGTGGACTCATTGGTAGGATACTGGTGCAGAATTGCTGCCACATTGTCTTGATGTTAAAACTGAACAACATGAGGCTCTCATTGTATCTTTTCTTATAAAAAACACTAAATGAAATCCAAAACAGTGCAGCAGCTCAACAGACTACATGTAAACTTTAACGTATGCACACTCTGGGATGTTATCATTGAATTGTGTTTGTTCGACCTCAGTGATACGTCTGTGTTTTGTGAGAAAATACTGAATTTAATCTAAAAACTTTTCCATGCATCTTTAGAATGTGACGTCCAAAATGATTTTCAGCTTCAGAAAAGATGATTGTTGTGATCTCTGTTGAACTTTGGCTTTGGAAACTTTTTCTGAAAGTCACAAAGTCAAACCTTTGCTTGCGTTTGCTGGGAGCCTTGTGGATTCTTCGTAATCCCTCGAGGCCTCAGAGTCCCGTTTTCCTGCAGCTCTCCTCATCAATGGTCCCTGACTGGGCATTTGTTCTGCTTCGTCTCCTCCCAGGCCTCCTCAGATATCGAGCTCCTATCACCGAAAAACAGTGTACACGTTGGCCTGGGGACCCCCAGTCCCCCCGATGTCGTTTGGTAAGTTCTTAATGAACTCTTAGCAACTGCTGCCGTTAGCTCTGAACGCTCTGACCCAGCAAAAACACTGGCAGTGGGACGCCGGAAAAGCAGCGACTCAGCGAAAAAATGCCAAACATCTCTGCACGCCCCCTTGTAATCGGCTCTGTAATTGAATGAGGCGAGGAAACACTTACGGCTCACCTCCCTCCACTCGAGCCGCTTGTGGGGAAATCAAGACGCAGGAAGTTAATTTTACCAGCTGTCGGTAGATGACATTTTGATTAGCGTATCACTCACTCGGCTTTGAGGCTGCAAAAATGTAATTGTTGCCGTGCCAACGGTCTGCTGATGGCTCCTAAACGAACAAAAGGAGCCTCTAATTTGTTTACCTGCAGCACTGGCACCGGTTCAGCTCGCCTCAGAGTTCTGATTGACTCTGATGTCTTACCAGGAGTGTGCAGAGTGAATCCGGACCAGCTGCTGCTTCTTTATCTGTATGAAGTCCTCTACATGCTTAAACATTTTCATCTTTCCATAAGTTTAGGTAGAAGTAGATGAACCCTGTAGAAACCATCAGAATGGGTTTTTAACTGTCACTGAATGCTGAGTCTTTATAGTTAAGCCTTGAAGATGCTTTTTCCATCTCAAATTGTCACATTTTTCAAACTATTTCAGCTCGACCATCTCCTATTTGAACTTTTTATAGCATGAAATATAGATTTTTATAGAGATATTTGTGAAATTAAAATAAATAAATAAAATCACGTCACTCTCAATATTAAAACAGCAGATTAAACCTAAAAACAAATAGTAAATGAAACCAACAAAGCAAGTAGTTAAAGAAAATATTCTGAATTCAGTTAAAGTGTTGACAACAATAGTGAAGTTCAACAGTAAGTTATAGCTTCATATATCAAATATTTAATATTTTCCACTAATATATTTCAGGTTTTTGATGAAATAAATTTCAGTAGTCGAGCAGAAAGCTGCTGATGATTTTAGATGGAATAAGCCTTAAATCAATGAGCTTCTTGTATGTTTTTCTGCTGAAGAACATTAAAGTGACCAATATACTATTTTTATACCATTTGTGTGTGATCTGGTTGCAAACATGCCCTTCAGACAAGCCTGCATCTCTTTAAAACAGCTTGTAATGAGGCTTTCTCCTACCAGAAAGCAATCAAATAACAGGTTTTCTGTGTTTTTGCTATATTATGTGTGCTGCTGCAGGGTGTAAAAAAGATTTGGAAATGCATTTAGGATGTAGTTGGACATCAAAGATTCAATTCAATTCAATTTATATAGCGGCAATTACAGGTCAAATTGTCTCAAGACGCTTTACAGAACCCTTGTGCCTGAAACCCAGAGCAGCCCTAAGGCAACAGTGGCAAGAAAAAAAACCTTTTAACAGGGGATAAACCCTCGAGCAGAACCCGGCTCTTTATGTGGGGGACCATCTGCTGCTGGCCGGACGGGTTTAGAGGGACAGAAGAGGTAAAGAGGTAGAGAGGTAGAGAGGGGGAGGGGAACAGGGAACATAAAACACACAATTTGATACATGCATGATAAGACAGATGATACATACAAAGTAGAAGCTAACATTGAAACTGATTCATAGTTTACTGTTATGATGTACGGCTCTGGCAATAAATATACTACATATATAGCTGGTAGGAAACTCAAAATTATGTAAAAGAGCATATCAAGTAAAGTGAGGGTGATGCAGAGCAGACTGGTGGAAATGAGTAGCTGGAAGCAGAGGGCTGGAGGAAGGTCAGCAGCAGCATCCCACAGTGGACATGGTGGAGACTGGACCAGTTGGTGGAACATCAACTACAGATCTGAAGCATCCAGCTCTGGGACCAGGGACACTCAGAGAAATAGCACAGGGGGAAACAGAGTTAGTGCAATGCAATAACGGTATATATTAAATCTAAAGGTAGATAGAGAAGGGCTCAGTGCGTCAAGAGAAGTCCTCCAGCAGCCTATAGGCCTATAGCAGCATGACTAGAGGCAGAACTAAGGGACGTCCAAGAGGAAGACTCCAGCTGACCCCCTCTGGGTCACACAGTCAGCCCTAACTATAAGATCTGTCAAAAAGGAAGGTTTTAAGCCTGGTCTTAAAAACAGAGAGGGTGTCTGCCTCCAGAACCCAAACTGGGAGCAGGTTCCACAGGAAAGGCGCTGATAACTGAAGGCTCTGCCTCCCATTCTACTTTTAGAAATTCTAGGAACAACAAGTAAGCCTGCAGCTTGAGAGCGAAGAGTTCTACTAGGATAATAAGGTACTATCAGATCTTTAAGATATGATGGAGATTGGTTATTAAGAGCTTTATATGTCAGAAGAAGGATTTTAAATTCTATTCTGGATTTAACAGGAAGCCAATGAAGAGAAACCAGTATAGGAGAAATATGATCTCTCTTGCTGACTCCCGCCAGTACTCTGGATGCAGCATTTTGGATCAACTGTAGATGTTTGAGAGAGTTATTGGGACATCCTGATAATAAGGAATTACAATAGTCAAGCCTGGAAGTAACAAAAGCATGAACTAGTTTTTCTGCATCACTCTGAGACAGAATGTTCCTGATTTTTACAATATTTCTCAACTGGAAAAATGAAGTCCTACAGACTTGCTTTATGTGTGAGATAAAGGACATGTCCTTGTCAAAGATAACTCCAAGGTTCCTCACAGTAGTACTGGAGACCAATGTAATGCCATCCAGAGCAACCATATGCTTTGAAAGCGAGTTTCTAAGATGTTTGGGGCCAAATACAATGACTTCAGTCTGGTCTGAATTTAGTAGTAGGAAATTACAGGTCATCCAGGTCATTCTGTCCTTAAGACAGTTTTGCAGTCTAGCTAACTGATCAGTTTCATCTGGCTTCATAGATAAATACAATTGAGTGTCGTCAGCGTAGCAGTAGAAATTAATACAGTGCTTTCTAATAATATTGCCTAAAGGAAGCATGTCTAATGTGAACAGTATTGGTCCTAAGACAGAACCCTGAGGGACTCCATGTTTAACCTTAGTAAAGATGTTCCCTGAAATGCAGCACAGCTTGAAAACACAGCTGAGTTTAAATATTCGTCCAGCAGCTGAGCCAAAAAACCCAAACCAATCTTTATAAAACAGTTTGTCTGTAGCAGGAAGTCAAGCCAGCATCCTTAAAACGTGTATAAATGTGTTTTTGTGTGATGTTCAGGTGCAGCAGGAGGAAAACCGAGCTACAGCCTGTACAGCTGTGCCGGCGAAGGAGTTATTCTGCAGCACGATCCGTCCAAACTCAGTGGAGATGCCTCAGACATCGACCGTCTCATCAGAGACACAAACAACATCAAGGTGGGATGGATGTTGATGGAAGAACTGGACTGTTTTAGCTGCAATCTTGAGTTTTAAGTGTTAAACACTCACAAAATTTGGCCAGAATCATCCGTCCAGTGCACACAGTGGACCAGTTTTCATGTCTCTGTAGATTCCTGTTAATCCAGGATCCGTTTAAGACATTTTTCACTCATCCAAGATGTTTCATTGGTTCTAACTGACTAATGGGGAAGTCCAAGTGTTTATTCTCCCTCCAAATTACAAGGGAGTCTCGACTTGCATTGAAATTCTGTTCCACCGGTGTGACATAACGTTATTTAGAACTCACATAAGTACATAACTGTAAATGTAATGTCCAAGTATATGCTTTTTTTATCGCTGATGGTCGTCGAGGCAGTTGTGTGACTTGGGCCAAGCAACCGGCCAATGTTTGTCGGTGTTTCGCCCTTTTCCAAGCATTTTATTATATCTAATTTTACTTCCATGGAGATGTCTTTCCTTTTCTTCGAAGCATCAGAAGAGTCTGACTTATGCTTGGGAGCCGTAATGAAGGACAAAAAGTTTCCAAAAAAACAACACAAACGAAAGAAAATGAATGTAGCACAATCCAACATGGCGTACAACCAGAGAATGTAAGCAAAGCCGTCTTACTCGTATAGTTCTATAGTTCTGCGTGATGGCGTATTCATCCGCTCTACTCGCCAACTAGTTCCCACGCAAAATTTGTTTTAACATTGCAAACGGCGTACGTCAGATTGATGGAACAAGACTTTCTTAACAAATTTATTGTAGATGGTGACGTAATCACGAAACGCTGTAGGTCGAGGACGTCGTAAACCGAGGACCTACTGTGCTTGATTTAAGGTGTTAGTGTTGGTGAAACTGCCTGGTGAGGAACCTAAAGACTGCACCATATGTACCTGATAAGTGGTGCTCCTCTGTTTAGAGATGGATGTTCTGGTTTAGATCCTTCAGATCTTTCTCGAACCATCTGTCTTGTGGATGGATGAGGAAATATACGACACCACTTATCAGGTACTTATAATGCAGTAATGAGATCCCTCACCAGGCAGTTTCACCACTGAAACAATAAGTCATGTGAGGATGAAAATAAATACCTTGAGATACAATACGATTAGGCACTAGTTAAGCCCACAGTTGGAACATTTGTACTGTTACAGCGGTAAAGAAGACAGACATTTTAGTACTAGTTCAGATTGTCCAAATTCCTTTGGATGTGGAAATTACAGAATTACACATCAATACTATGAGATCAGTCAGTTAGAACTAAAGAACCCTCTGGGATGAAATGAAGTCCAGTTACTTTCTGATGAAACATTTAGGATTTTGTGAGTGTTTATCCTCGTACCACAGGACACACATTAAATAAGACACAGAAAACAGAATGTATTTGTGTAAATCTGGATATTTATTGCCAAAAATCTCACATAGCAAAGTCAAAATTCTATTTAACCCAAAAAGAGCTAATCATATAATAAATAATACACTAGTTACACATCAGAACCTGAGAGAACCAGGACAGTCAAATCATGTCACTTTAATCTAAATTGTCACACTGCATATTACATAGCACCACAACACATTCACTTGTGAACACAACTAACACACAGAAGTCAAGTCTCTGTGCCTAAAATGATAGACAAAACAACTAAAAAAATAAAAGGAGTTAGTCCGCCCGTCGACAGGTCATGTAAGGCCAGACGGACCAACAAAGCCGATCAAATCTTACAAATAAAACCAAAAATGACAGCAGGGAGCAGTATACAGCACGATTAGCAATAACTGTACCATGGAGTCCTACAACACGGATTGAAAACACTTTTGTTAAGAATCTTTTGAAACCATTTTTACATTCCTGCGACATCGATGTCCCACGTACAGCAACAAAGCTGTGTAGCTGAAGATACACAACTGTTAGAAAGTGTGGCACGTTGTGGAACTATTTACTGCTTCAACATGTAACATTAAACCATTTCCCTCAAAAAGTTCATACTAAAGTAGAAATTAGAAGCAACCTCCTGTGCCACCCACCACACCCCCATCTAGCAGCTGCAGCCCTGAACAAAGATTTCACATCGATTCTTAATAAAAGGCCCTGAAGTAATCTTTATATCTACACAGACAGAAATAGTCGTCAGTGTTCCTGCCACCTTTATCTTTGGTATTTCTGCATTCTGTGCACTCTGAAATCTTCAAACCCACCTGTCAGCCTCAGTAAAACCTGACAAACACGCAGGAAACCAACACTGTACATCTACATACTTCCTGTCAGAGCTTTAATGGAGCGGTTTTCCGTCGGCTTCTGAATGTAAATAGAGGTGATTTGAATAGGTTATTGAGGTGAGCTCTGCTTCCCAACAGCACAAGCTGTCTCCACACACCGACCTCAGCTGGAAGCCAGATGGGAAAGTTGTCGCCATCGGCAACGAGGACGGGTGAGTGAACGGCCGGTGGGAGTCCAGGGAGGAAGCGACTGTCCGCTGACAGTGTTGGGTCTTTAGGCTACAGAATAATGAATTCTGCTCAGTGTGAACTCTTGAACTCGATTATGTGGGCCACACTCTGGGTTTGTGATTGGTTGTCACACTGACTCATCTAAGCTCCTGAACCAGACAGAAGAAAATAAAAGACAGCTTAGATTTAAGACAGAATTTAGTGGACATGATGCACTACACAGCTGCATCTCATATAATTAGAATACGATGGGTAAGTTCCGTATTTTTCATCAGACACTGGGGAGTTTCATGAGCCGTTATCATCAAAATTAAAACAAAATAAATGGGAATATTTCAAATCTTTATGTGTGATGGGTCTAGAATGAGTAATGTGTGTGTAACACCTTTCATGCAACCCTTAAAGTGCTTTAAAATTAAAAATAAATCACAAAAAACAATTTGAAAATGATGAAATACTGAAGTAAAAGCAGTAAATACATCCACAGATCCATCTCAAAGATTTTTTTTCATGAGCTGTAAGCTGTTGTCAAAACTAAACAAATAAATGGAAATATTTAAAGCCTTTATGTGTGATGAGTCTAGAATAAGTGGTATGTGTAAAACACCTTTCATGCAACACACACAGCTCCAAATGCTTTAAAATCAAAAATAAATCACAAAAATTTTGAAAAATTATAAAATAAGGAGCAGTAAACACAGCCACAGATCAATTTCAGAGATTGATTTGGGGGGGGGGGGGGTTCCATGAGCTATGAGCTGTTCATCATCAGAATTAAAACAAATAAAGGCTTTTTATATTTTAATTTATATGTAGCAAGTCTGGAATCTACACAGTTTCACTTTGAACAATATCTGATGAAAACTGTTGAATTTTTTTCCACCATTTTCTAAGTGTATGACATGCGGCTGTTGCAGCAGCAATGAGTTTATAGATATAAAGCATCAAAGATTTAGCTTTTACTGGCACCAACAGATTACTTGTTAATTGTAGAATGTTTAAAAACAGTTTTTTACAAGACTAAAAACCTTTAAAACCCTCTGTACTGTGAATGCCAGGGACAGAAAAGCAAAATTGGAATTGAAAGAAGCAGATATTTCCCTCAGAACTGTAGATTTTTAGGATCTAGTCTGGTTGCATCTCCTTCATATGTTGCTGGTTGTCTTATAAAAACACTTCACGTACATTTCCAGTTTCTTGTGTTTACTTCCTGTCGGATATCTGACCGCGTCGTCTCTGCTGCAGGTGTATCGATGTGTATCAGGCTCCCAGTCTGAAGCTCCTCTGCAGCATCCAGCAGCATCACAAGATCATCAACTCGTTACGGTGGCATCACGACCACAGTTCTGCTCCGGAGCTGCACGGTCTGCTGGCGTCGGGCTCCAGCAACGCCACCGTCTTCGTGCACGATCTCCACTCCGTTATAGGTGGGAGGAACGTTCTGTAATGTTCTGTCCCTCCAGGGAATTTCATTGCACTTTCTACATTATTTCCAAGAGCTTGTGTTTCTGCACATTTTAGAGTTTGGGCAAAAAAACATTCTTTTTTTGCAGATGACACTTGTTTGTCTATCAGTGATGGCTGCATTTGACTTGTGGAGGTCCAGCTGTTGTGTATGTTGGTTCAATGTCATGATTTACTGCAAGACTGATGAAGGAAAAGCTGAAGTTCCTTCAGCTTTTCCTTCAAACTGTCTGCAGTGAAAAAGTTCTCTTTCGAGCCCAAGTGAAATAAAATGAGACTTCGGCTTTAGTAAACTAAACTAAGCAAAAATGTTAGCATTCAGCGGACTGTCTTTAGCTTGCATTTGGTTTATACTCAAAAGTGTGTCATACCGGACCTGAAAATTTAGTAGAATTTGAATTTAGAGATAAAAGTTTCACCTTTTCTTGTTGTCAATCTAGCATTACTAGCTACCTGTTAGCTTTGCTGTTTATTTAGATGAGGAATAATCACTGTGTTGGTTATTTTTTACTCTTAATCTTACTTTTTTAGTCTTATAGAATGTTTATTTCACAAAGAACAGCCAATCATTTTGACTTTCCCCTGACATGATAAGAACTAACTAGAACTGAAACAACAATATCTAAGACAATATTAAAGATAAAGATCTGAAATTTACCCTGTTATCACAGAGGAAGATAAAAATGGAAGCCGTCCTGAAAAGTTCCATCTTTGAGCTCACAGTAACAAAGAAACTGATAATGTAGAAGTAGTGATGTTTTCTGAACCCAATGAAGCTCCATGTCGCAGTAATACAAAACAGAACACATTGAATACTTTAAATATATAGTACTTGAATACGAAAATTGAAAAAACTTTCGGAACTTAACCTTTTCTTGTTACCGAGCTAGCATTACTAGCTACCCGTTAGCTTTGCGGTTATTTAGACAAATAATCCCAATCTGTTGTTATTTTCCAATCTTAATCTTACTTTTTAGTCTCACAGATAGTTTCTTTGGCAAAGTACAGCCAATAATTTCATGTTTTTTGGTCCACAGTGTGCATTAATTACAGTATTGGACTTAATTAGCTGCTAACACGAGTCCTAGCCACTGGATATGTGGTCTACCAACTGAAACTTTGACCTCTTGCAGGTTGTTAGACTTTCTCAGTTATAAATTCACTGAACTTCAACTTTCTCTGCAGACCACTGGAACAGGCTTTTCTGTTAGCAGTTTTTTTTTGTCTTTCTACCCAAAAGTCTCTACTCCAAATATAACAAAGTGTAGCGTAAAGGAAAGTTAGAAAATTGCTAACACTTGATTGTTTCTGATGGTATTAACATCAGGGTTTTTGCTTCTTTTTTTGTTGCAGAGAATCCTCCAGAGAGCCCCGTGGTGCTGACTGAACCGTACCGCCGGCTGTCTGGACACACAGCTAAAATCACCGGCATGTCCTGGAGTCCTCACCACGACGCCAGACTGGTCACCGTCTCCTACGATGGCACGGCTCAGGTATGTATCCAGAATACTGTCCTCATAGGAGTATTTCACAGGTAGACCGCGAGTAGACGCTGTGATGTCTTCTCTTGTGCTCAAAGGAGGATCAGAATTTACTGCAGAAATCAGAAATTAACCAAAACATAACAAGTTAATATAAAAACACACTAAACAGAAATCACAGCTGTGCTTGCTACCAATAAATTGCAGACAAAGGAATTTTATGTGATATTTATTGCCAACTATTCACCCAAGGCTTTTAATCATCTCTCAAATTAATGTCCTAATTGCACATGAGAACCAGGACAGTCACATAAAAAGTCACTGCACTCGAAGTTGTCTTTAATAACACTGCAGTAAATTCACTCGTTGATACAACCGACACACAGACGTCAGGTCTCAGTACAACCTGGGAATGAAGTCGCTACAACAAAACAATTATCAAAAATCTCCATGTACGGTTCGATGGAATAACAAATGAGGTGCCAGTTAATTAAAGGGCTTCATGTGTTCTCTAGTTTCTTTGTCAAAACAAAAGCCCAGCAGATATATTTGGTTTCTTGTAACTAAAAATGCCAAACAAATAAAATACTTGCAGATGAATACCATCCAAGGCAGCAACAGGGTAAATAAATTGTTGCAGATTTCACAGAAATCCCTCCAACACTGCTGTACACTGAACAGCCAGCAGGGGGCTCTGCAGTACACAAAACCTGCTGCACTCTTATATGCAGGAAAGGACAGGCAGAAATAACCACAGAACTACAGAACAGCATCTGGAATCTGTATGCAACATGTTTATTTGACTGAGATTTGGCTTCACAGCTCGTCTAATGTCTAATTTTTCCACTTTAAATGTGTAAATATATGCTGTTGTTTGTTTTTATTTCCTGTCCAGGTGTGGGACGTGCTGGAGGAGGCGGCGGTCTCCAACTACCGCGGTCACGTTGGTTATCTGCTGAGCGTTGACTGGTCGCCTGTGGATCCAGATGTGATCTGGACCGGAGGGAAGGACTTCACCGTGCAGGAGTGGAACGTCTCCAAACAGGAGTTTACAAAGCCGCCTAAAGGTGAACGTCTGTGTCTGTTAGAACGACTAAAAACCACCTCCAGCATTACCAAGAAGCTTAAAAACAATCTGTCATGTTTCTCCTCTCAGGGAAAAAGATGGCGGATCTGAAGGAGAAGATGAAGACCAACACCAAGCAGAAGAAGAAGAACAAGAAGGCGACCGGAGGAGCAGCGCCGGCAGATCTGAACGGAGAGGCCGTCAGCGGAGAGAAGGTGGTGACGGGTCAGGATGTGTCTGCTGAGGATGAGGAGGATGAAGTCAGCTCTACCAACAGTCCTGTACCTGCTCCAGGTGACACAGAAGAAAACTGCTGCTGGGATGGATTAGATCTAAAATCATCTACCTCTGATTTACTTCTAGCTTTTTTATTATAAACTATGAATGTTTAAATCAGTCAGAAACCAGTTTGCAACCAGTCTGTGTGGTCAGAAACAAGTTTAGAACTAGTCTTTCCGGTCATAAACCAGTCTGTAATCATTTAGAAACCAGGTTATAACCCGTTTGATCGTCAGAAACCCGTTTACAACCAGTCTAAACAGTCAGAAACCAGTTTGTAACCAGGCTTTAACCTTAAAACTTATTTGACATCAAGCTGACATTTTCAGATATCCTCATGAATATTCATAGTTTATAATTTAAAAAAGGCTAATCAGAGATGATCAAGTGAAAATTGCTCATAAAATGTGATGATTTGAGTTGTAATGACTCAGATTTTAGAAATCATTGCTGCTACCTTTGTTCCAAGACTCAAAATTAATCTTCTTTTTTCTAGCCACTTTTGAGGTGCAAAGAAAATCCTCTGCTGCTGTAAAGAGTAAAGACAAACCAGGTATGTACTTTAATTTATTAAAAAGAACACACCTACATGTTCCTTTAGTTGATCTTATGGGGTCATCCGTGTGTTTATTCAGACCTGAACCTGCTGAAGAAGAAGAAAGCTCGCTCCATGCTGCCCCTCAGTACATCCATGGACCACCGGACCAAAGAGGAGCTGCTGCAGGACTGCATCACTCTGGCTTCAGTCAGGCACAGCCACGGTGAGACTCGCTTCACTGTCTGACACAGGAGTGAAAAAACAAAGAAAGACAGATTCTAACACACAAACAAACCACTAAAGGACGTACTGCATCGTAAGTCCCATCAAAAACCCTTAAATCTTTTACTGCTACGAAACTAAACCAAATCAAAATTAGAAATGTTACATGTTCATCTCATATAATTAGAATATGGTGGGAAAAGTTGTATTTTGTCTTTGCTCAAAGTGAATATTAGATTTATTCCAACCTTCTTATACATAAATTAAAATATGTGAAGCTTTTATTTGGTTGAACAACTCATGAAACTCCACCAGAATCAGTCTGAGATGCACTTGTAGTTACATTTACTGCTTTTACTTTTGTGGGGTTTTTTTTACATTCTTTTTAGAAGTTCTGATTTGTATTTGTAGTGTTAAAGCACTTTAAGCTGAATGCGTTGCATGAAAAGTGCTACGCAAACATTTTTTATTATTATTGTTATTATAACGTGAGTATTTTAGAATAAATAACTGGTT
The DNA here is from genome assembly GCF_021347895.1 of Acanthochromis polyacanthus. Taxonomy (NCBI): domain Eukaryota; kingdom Metazoa; phylum Chordata; class Actinopteri; family Pomacentridae; genus Acanthochromis; species Acanthochromis polyacanthus. The sequence continues at coordinate 29,850,183 of NC_067129.1, read as the reverse complement.
AAAAGGATGGCAACAACAGCTAAACCTCACGGTTATGAGTTTTAAATTGTCCGTTGCCATGGTAACAGATGAGATGCATGATGCTGCAGAAAGGTGCAGCTTTTATATCCTCTCAAGTGGCCCGTGATTGGCCGTAATTCTCCAGATTCACCCACCAGGAGAGAATAAGACGTTATAGTGAGCCTGAGGAGCAGCATATTAACACAGTGGGGGAATAAAACACAGTGCTAATGTCAGAAAAAAAACACTTTTTGTGAAACAATCCTTCAAGGAAACGATTACATTCCCTACTTCACCTCAGTAATTTAGGCTAAATATTGACAGCTGGACATTTTTTTTTTTCTTGCATTTCTTCTTGTAAATCAGGGTCTATAGTCAAATGTCACATGATCTGGTTTGTTCACTGGATTGTGGTTTCATTTCTGTTCCAGCAGCTCCTGCAGGATGTGTTCCAGGTCAGGGAGATCACATCCATCTGGGTCTGTTCACCGACAGAGCGGCTCTGCATCGCATGTTCCAGGCAGAAGGTATGTTTTCTTTTCCCCCTCAACCTGGAATGTCGATGTGTCGGTACGTACCAATGTAGTAAATACTGAGGATGTAAACAGTGCTGATACACTACCGCTGAAAAGTTTGGGGTCACTTAGAAATGTCCTTATTTTTGGAAGAAAAGCAGTTCTTTTCAATGACGATACCATTAAATGAATGATAAATCCAGTGTAGACATTGTTAATGTGGTAAATGACTGTTCTAGCTGATGTTTAATGGAATATCTCCATAGGGGTACAGAGGAACATTTCCAGCAACCATCACTCCTGTGTTCTAATGCTACATTGTGTTAGCTAATGGTGCTGAAAGGCTCATTGAGGATTAGAAAACCCTTGTGCAGTTATGTTAGCACATGAATATAAGTGTGAGTTTGAAATTATCTGGATGACCCCAAACTGTTGAACAGTAGTGTAGGTCAACTTTAGCTCATTTAGAGCAACTTCAAATAATATAGAGCAACTTTTACTCATTAAGAGCAACTTTCGCTCATTTAGAGCAACTTTAACTAATGTACAGCAACTTCAGCTAATATAGAGCAACTTTAATTTAGAGTAACTTTAACTAGTATAGAGCAACTTCAAATAATAAAGAGCAACTTTAATTCATTTTAGAACAACTTTAGCTCATTAAGAGCAACTTTAATTCGTGTACTGTACAGACTGACTGGATTAAAGATCTGCTGTAGTTTCTGCAGTTAGAAAAAGTTTGTTCCACTTCGATAGAATCCACTTATACATTTTGTAAGGCTGGGCCGATCATCTTACACGTCAAGAAACGCAGACTTGATGCTACATCTTGTGTACTATTGCTAAAATGTACAACTAATGATAGTAATACATCAGGTAACCCTGGTATGAAGAGGACAGAGTATCTGAAGCCACACCCCATTATTTAAACTTCTTTTTACTTGTTTTTAAAACTAATTTCTCCCCTTTTTCTTCTCTTTTATCAGGTGTTTCTATTATATTAGGTTTTCTCCTTGAGTGGGATTGGGTGGGACAGTAATTGAATTGTTGTTTTAACTTCATAGACATTAATTGAACAGCTAAATGACATTTTTGTGTCATACCTTTAGAGGAAAAGTGAGTAATTTAGCACTGAGCTCTGGGTTTTTCAGGTGTTGTGACTCATCCGTTGTGCCGTTCATGTTGGTTTCAGAGGAAGGCCACGTGGAGGCCGGTCACTTCGACTCTGTGGTCTACCTGAGGCTGTGGAGTGGAGACCTGGAGGGGGCGCTGCAGCTCGCCATCGAGAAAGGAGAGCTCAACGACCACCTGCTGTCCATCGCTCCCACGGGTAAACACTCAAATACCCAGTTACTGACAGAAGGACACAGACTGAATGAATATTATAGTGACCGAAGGAGACATCACTCAGACTACAGGAAGTCCATGTTGGTAAACAGAGAGCATTATGGGGGTTTAGCTAGCAACAGGCACCATGACAAAGACTTCTGTGTTTTTAAATGACCTCCGACCAGAACTCATATGTAATCTTGAGTTGGAAAGCAAGACAGAAAGAAGGTAATCATCTGAAAAAAAACCACATTTTCACATTCACTTAAAAATGTAAAACAAAATGTGATTTCACACACATTCTAAACTACAGCTTCATCAGTTACAGTGTCCACTATAAAGTTACGGTTTGACTTTTATGATCCTACCAGGAGCAGAACCTTCCATAATTCTGATGGTTATAGTGTAGAGAGCATCTGCTACAGAAAGAATCCCCAACTGCTGCTGGCAAAACAGAGCCTCAGATTTGTATTCTTCTGACCTTTATTTATTTTTTTGTGTCGATTCTGTGAGCTATAATTACCATCTGATACTACATTTACCCTCTAACGCTACATTTACCCTCTAACACTACATTTACCCTCTAATGCTACATTTACCCTCTAATGCTACATTTACCCTCTAACGCTACATTTACCCTCTAATGCTACATTTACCCTCTAACGCTACATTTACCCTCTAACGCTACATTTACCCTCTAACACTACATTTACCCTCTAATGCTACATTTACCCTCTAATGCTACATTTACCCTCTAACACTACATTTACCCTCTAATGCTACATTTACCCTCTAATGCTACATTTACCCTCTAATGCTACATTTACCCTCTAACGCTACATTTACCCTCTAATGCTACATTTACTCTCTAAGGCTACATTTACCCTCTAACGCTACATTTACCCTCTAACGCTACATTTATCCTCTAACACTACATTTACCCTCTAACGCTACATTTACCCTCTAACACTACATTTACCCTCTAATGCTACATTTACCCTCTAATGCTACATTTACCCTCTGACACTACATTTATCCTCTAACGCTACATTTACCCTCTAACGCTACATTTACCCTCTAATGCTACATTTACCCTCTAATGCTACATTTACCCTCTGATACTACATTTACCCTCTGATGCTACATTTACCCTCTAACGCTACATTTACCCTCTGATGCTACATTTACCCTCTAACGCTACATTTACCCTCTGATGCTACATTTATCCTCTAACACTACATTTACCCTCTAACGCTACATTTACCCTCTAACGCTACATTTACCCTCTAATGCTACATTTACCCTCTAATGCTACATTTACCCTCTGATACTACATTTACCCTCTGATGCTACATTTACCCTCTAACGCTACATTTACCCTCTGATGCTACATTTACCCTCTAACGCTACATTTACCCTCTAACACTGCATTTACCCTCTAACACTACATTTACCCTCTAATGCTACATTTACCCTCTGACACTACATTTACCCTCTGACGCTACATTTACCCTCTAACGCTACATTTACCCTCTGATGCTACATTTACCCTCTAACGCTACATTTACCCTCTAACACTGCATTTACCCTCTAACACTACATTTATCCTCTAACACTACATTTACCCTCTGACACTACATTTACCCTCTGATGCTACATTTACCCTCTAACGCTACATTTACCCTCTAACGCTACATTTACCCTCTGATACTACATTTACCCTCTAATGCTACATTTACCCTCTGACACTACATTTACCCTCTGACACTACATTTACCCTCTGATGCTACATTTACCCTCTAACGCTACATTTACCCTCTAACGCTACATTTACCCTCTGACGCTACATTTACCCTCTGACGCTACATTTACCCTCTGACACTACATTTACCCTCTGATGCTACATTTACCCTCTAACGCTACATTTACCCTCTGATACTACATTTACCCTCTAACGCTACATTTACCCTCTGACACTACATTTACCCTCTGATGCTACATTTACCCTCTAACGCTACATTTACCCTCTGATACTACATTTACCCTCTAACGCTACATTTACCCTCTGACACTACATTTACCCTCTGATGCTATATTTACCCTCTAATGCTACATTTACCCTCTGATGCTATATTTACCCTCTAATACTACATTTACCCTCTGATACTGCATTTACCCTCTGACACTACATTTACCCTCTGATGCTATATTTACCCTCTGACACTACATTTACCCTCTGATGCTATATTTACCCTCTACATCTCATTTTCATTCGCTTTATTCAGCTTTTTCCAGCAAAATACACCCAGTACTAGCCATGCCATTGTGTTTTTATGGTGATGTTGGTCTCTGGTATGGTCTAAATGCTCAATAGGACACGGTAACCAGTTCATTAAACAAAAACATCATCCAGTCTGAGCTTGCTGTCTCCTCGATCACCTCTCAACAGGTGATTTCTGGTTTCAAACTGAGAATAACCTGTGTTCTGCTGTGTTTGTTCCTGCAGCTGGGTTCGGGGTTTGGAGTCGGACGGTCGAGGCCTTCGTTAAGCAGCTGTGTCTGCAGGAGCAGTACCTCAAGGCAGCGTCTCACCTGCTGTCCATCAACAAACTCTACGAGGCCGTCGACCTGCTGCGCTCTCACAAACTCTACAGGTTCACACATAGTTTTTCTTTGTTTTACTCATATACACTATTGTTCAAAAGCTAGGATCATCCAGACAGTTCCATGTTTTCCATGAAAACTCACACTTTTATTCATGTGCTAACATAACTGCACAAGGGTTTTCTAATCATCAATGAGCCTTTCAGCACCATTAGCTAACACAATGTAGCATTAGAACACAGGAGTGATGGTTGCTGGAAATGTTCCTCTGTACCCCTATGGAGATATTCCATTAAAAATCAGCCGTTTCCAGCTAGAATAGTCATTTACCACATTAACAATGTCTACACTGGATTTATCATTCATTTAATGGTATCTTCATTAAAGAAAACTGCTTTTCTTAAAAAAAAAAGACATTTCTAAGTTACCCCAAACTTTTGAGCAGCAGTGGTGTAGATGAGTTCAAATTGCTCTACATTAGCTAAAGTTGCTCTAAAATTAGTTAAAGTTGCTCCACATTAGCTAAAGTTGCTCTACATTAGCTAAAGTTGCTCAAAAGTTAGTTAAAGTTGCTCTACATTAGCTAAAGTTGCTCTACATTAGCTAAAGTTGCTCAAAAGTTAGTTAACGTTGCTCTACATTAGCTAAAGTTGCTCAAACGTTAAAGTTGCTGTACATTAGCTAAAGTTGCTCTCAAATTAGTTAAAGTTGCTCCACATTAGCTACACTTGCTCCACATTAGCTAAAGTTGCTCTGCACTAGCTAAAGTTGTTCAAAAGTTGGTTAAAGTTGCTGTACATTAGCTAAAGTTGCTCAAAAGTTGGTTAAAGTTGCTGTACATTAGCTAAAGTTGCTCAAAAGTTAGTTAAAGTTGCCGTACATTAGCTAAAGTTGCTCTAAAATTAGCTAAAGTTGCTCCACATTAGCTAAAGTTGCTCTACATTAGCTAAAGTTGCTCAAAAGTTAAAGTTGCTCTACATTAGCTAAAGTTGCTCTACACTAGCTAAAGTTGCTCAAAAGTTGGTTAAAGTTGCTGTACATTAGCTGAAGTTGCTCAAAAGTTAGTTAAAGTTGCCATACATTAGCTAAAGTTGCTCTAAAATTAGCTAAAGTTGCTCTACATTAGCTAAAGTTGCTCTACATTAGCTAAAGTTGCTCAAAAGTTAACCCTTTAAGCTTCAGTCAATTCCAGCCGTTTTCAGTACAAAAAATCGCTAATATTCTATTTTTAAATAAAAAAAATTACGAAAAATACGGGGAATATTGGACGCGCATCGGGAGGTGCATTTCCTTGAAAACGACCGATTCGGGGATTTTATACCGACTTCAGGACATGTTTTGGACAAAATAGTTTACTGGCTTGTGTCATCTGATGTACACACGTGGACAAAATTGTTGGTACCCCTCAGTTAAAGAAGGAAAAACCCACAATTCTCACTGAAATCACTTGAAACTCACAAAAGTAACAATAAATAAAAATTTATTGAAAATTAAATAATCAAAAACAGCCATTACTTTTGAATTGTTGATTAACATAATTATTTTAAAAAACAAACTCATGAAACAGGCCTGGACAAAAATGATGGTACCTCTATAAAAGATTGAAAACTATTTGACCAGAGTGACATGATTAACTCAGGTGTGTCATTTAATTGACATCACAGGTGTTTCCAAACTCATAATCAGTCAGTCTGCCTATTTAAAGGGAGACAAGTAGTCACCCTGCTGTTTGGTGAAAAGGTGTGTACCACACTGAACATGGACAACAGAAAGCGAAGGAGAGAATTGTCCCAGGACATCCGAAAAAAAATGATAGACAAACATCTTAAAGGTAAAGGCTATAAGACCATCTCTAAACAGCTTGAAGTTCCTGTGACAACAGTGGCTCATATTATTCAGAAGTTCAAGACCCACGGGACAGTAGCCAACCTCCCTGGACGTGGCCGCAAGAGGAAAATTGATGACAAATTGAAGAGACGGATCGTTCGAATTGTATCCAAAGAGCCCAGAGCAACCTCCAAAGAAATTAAAGGTGAACTCCAAGGCCAAGGTACATCAGTGTCAGATCGCACCATTCGTCGTTGTTTGAGCCAAAGTGGACTTCATGGGAGACGACCAAGGAGGACACCACTGCTGAAAAAAAACTCATAAAAAAGCCAGACTGGAATTTGCAAAAATGCATGTTGACAAGCCACAAAGCTTCTGGGAGAATGTCCTTTGGACAGATGAGACCAAACTGGAGCTTTTTGGTAAGGCACATCAACTCTATGTTCATAGACTCAAAAACCAAGTATACGAAGAAAAGAACACTGTCCCTACGGTGAAACATGGAGGAGGCTCAGTAATGTTTTGGGGCTGCTTTGCTGCATCTGGCACAGGGTGTCTTGAAAGTGTGCAAGGTACGATGAAATCTGAAGACTATCAAGGCATTCTGGAGAGAAATGTGCTGCCTAGTGTCAGAAAGCTTGGTCTCAGTCGCAGGTCATGGGTCTTCCAACAGGACAACGATCCAAAACACACAGCCAAAAACACCCAAGAATGGCTGAGAGAAAAGCGTTGGACTATTCTAAAGTGGCCTTCTATGAGCCCAGATCTGAATCCCATTGAACATATGTGGAAGGAGCTGAAACATGCCATTTGGAGAAGACGCCCATCAAACCTGAGACAACTGGAGCTGTTTGCTCATGAGGAGTGGGCCAAAATACCTGTTGACAGCTGCAGAACGCTCATTGACAAATACAGAAATCGTTTAATTGCAGTGATTGCCTCAAAAGGTTGTGCAACAAAATATTAAGTTATGGGTACCATCATTTTTGTCCAGCCCTATTTCATTAGTTTTTTTTTTTTAAATAATTATGTTAATCAACAATTCAAAACTGATGGCTGATTTTGATTATTTAATTTTCAATAAATTTTTATTTATTGTTACTTTTGTGAGTTTCAAGTGATTTCAGTGAGAATTGTGGGTTTTTCCTTCTTTAACTGAGGGGTACCAACAATTTTGTCCACGTGTGTAAAAGGTTGGATTATGGCCGTTTTTTGTGGAATCTTTTTTTTTGTGTGTAATAATAAACCCGGAAATGTGAGTCGCGCTGTGTGCTTTGAAGCCGTGTATAGAGAACGGATGGATGAATATTTGTTTTTGTCGGACAAATGTGTTTTTCTCACCCGCTGTGGTAATCGCATCTGAAAGTGGTTTATACCGGCGGATTCATGAGAATCTAAGCTTTCCATCGGCGTATAGTGTTTGTATAATCGCGTTTGCACCCGTCGGACATTCCTGAAATTCCTATGCAAATTAGTAGGTGTACCGCCGGCGGTACACTGAAGCTTAAAGGGTTAAAGTTGCTCTATATTAGCTAAAGTTGCTCAAAAGTTGGTTAAAGTTGCTGTACATTAGCTAAAGTTGCTCAAAAGTTAGTTAAAGTTGCCGTACATTAGCTAAAGTTGCTCTATATTAGCTAAAGTTGCTCAAAAGTTGGTTAAAGTTGCTGTACATTAGCTAAAGTTGCTCTAAAATTAGCTAAAGTTGCTCTATATTAGCTAAAGTTGCTCAAAAGTTGGTTAAAGTTGCTGTACATTAGCTAAAGTTGCTCAAAAGTTAAAGTTGCCGTACATTAGCTAAAGTTGCTCCCTATTAGTTAATGCAGAGCAGCTTTAGCATCATGTTTTTTCTTTGTTTCTTTCAGTCGCTAACAGAACAGACTTTCTGTGTTTTCTTTCAGGGAGGCCATTGCTCTGGTTAAAGCCCGTCTGCCGGCAGATGAACCCGTCCTGAAGGAGTTGTACAGCAGCTGGGCCGCAGCGCTGGAGAAAGACGGACATTTCTCTGCAGCCGCTAAATGGTCAGAAGTACCGTATTTCCTGAATCGTCTCTCACAGATCTCCTGCCTTTTTAGTCTTCTTGTGTTTTCTGTCGTGCTCTAAAAGTGTCTCTTTTTGCAGTTACCTCGCTGCCGGCGCCAGTTTCGATGCGGCTAAAGTGGTCTCCAGGAAGAACGACGTCCTGTCTCTGAGCACGGCGGCCGACCTCGCCAGGATCTCTGGAGAGGTGGAGCTGGCTCAGTCGCTGGCGCTGCGATGTGCTAAAGACCTGGCAGCTGCTCAGGACTGGGTCAGAGCTCAGGAGGTTCTGAGCTCACAGGACAGTCTGCTGGTCAGTAGCAGGAAGAACATCCATCTATGAGCAGGAAATGACTTCTTATTCTCATTCACAGTCTACAAGCACTGTCCTGTTTCTGAAGGAATCACAGCGTTAACGTAAAGCATCACTGAAAACTCATTTGCATCTTCTCAGGTCCACAGGCTGCATCTCTGTGTGGCTGAGCTGCTGACTGTGGCTCTGCTCCACTCTGACGTCGTCTCCACTCATTCCTGGGCGTCACCGGGCAAACGTCACGTCGGCCTCCTGGACCAGATCAGAGACGTCTGGCAGGAACAGTTCAGTGGCTCAGGACTTGATGGAGTCGGAGGTCTTCTGCAGGAGCTGAAGTCTGTGGAGAGTCCAGCACCGAGCGCTAACGTCCCCCTCAGACAGGTACAGCGCCCACTATGGTAGAAAGACTTCTGCTTAGATTGATAGGAAATGACTTGGAGAGCATTTTACACCAATGACACCATTTATCACAACCAGAAACTGTATAAAACAGAACTAATGACTGGATTTACAACTTTTTTTTAGATTGAATCTTGTGTAACTTTGAGTTCTGTTGGAGAAAAATAACCAAATCTAAGCTGAACAGTTGTGGCATTTAATCAAAATTCCTTTATTATACATGGCACATTTAAAAATTCACCAAAAATAAACTGTTTACTCGTAACAGATTCTGTAAAAAAAAAAAAAATATCTTGGCTTTATGACACGACTGAAAAGCCATGAGTGACTCAGCAGTTACAAACAGTGACGTGACGAAAATTCAGACTTCTCAGCTGAACTGTAGGCTGTGTTTACGCAGAGTGTGGAAATAAAATACAAATATACAGAGTAAAATGTCTGTAATCTGTATTGTCACTTTAGTTTTTTAAAGTATTGATAACAACTGTGGGCACTTAGAAAAATGTTGTGTGTTTAATCCGTTTTTTTTTTCATTTTTGTGACATAAGTAATTTTAGAAATTCAGCTTTCATTCAGTTTTTTTCTCATTTCTTAATGATTTCTGGCATTCTAACTGCGTCATACTGAACAAAAAGCATTTCTGAGCTCTCTCTGTTTCTGGCTGTGGTTGTTCTGTTTCCGTTGAGGTGCAGGACTTTAGATTGCAGTGAAAAATGAACCCACAGTGGAGAAAAATGTGGCAAAAATTACCGTGAAGCTGCTCGGAGATCAAAGACAGCAGCAAGAAAACAGTGTTTTTCTGTCTCAACCTGTCTGTCCGTCTGCAGATCCTGCTCTACTCGTCCCTCCACCTGACCCGAGCTGTTCTCAGCTGGTTGCTGGACGACGACGATCAGCTGATGAAGGACTTGTGGCAGACGCTGGTTTGGCTGAAAGACGGCGGACACTTGGACGTCTTGGCTGAACTCTGCAGGCTGCTGTTCCCCGACGGTACGTCAGACTCTGGTGTTTTTTAACCGAATAAACGATTGAAACGTTGAGCTAGTATTGGAGTCGATTTGGCGGCACCTTGTGGTGACAGATGGTACAGCAGGAATTCTAAGCTGAGCGACATGAGTTAGGAACTGAGCTGCCCTTTCTTTAAGAAAATGAATCAACAGCGAGTCATTTATCAGCAAAAATGACCGACTCTCTTTTCTAAACATGTAGAGCTGCTTTTTTCTGCTTTAGTGGAGTAAGATGAAGCTGTACTGCTGTCTAAAAATCAAACGTACTTCAGGATGTGGGACATCGCTCAGAATAATTAGTTTGCATCTGAAATAAACATTTTTAAAAATACAGCTTTCCAAAAAAAAAGTGTTTTCTCATCTCAACTAAAGGGATAAACTGAGCCTCTGGAGAAAAATATGTTGGTGCCATTAATTTTAAGTATAATATATCTGTCAAAGCAAGACAAATTCAACACCAAATGACCTCTTAAAGCTGGATTTTAAGATAAAATGTACGACTTTAAAGGCCAGTTTCCTTCAGTAGGCCTCACATGACACATTTTGAAAGAAAATCATGTTGAAAGTGAACAAAAAGAAGAAACAGAATGACAAAAAGAAGACACAAAATAACAGAAACGAAACAGGAAGCAACAAAAGCAAGACCCCTACTTCTTCTAGTTCTTTAGATTTGGTCTCAGGACAAGAACATTTACACAGCAGCATGTTTTAGTATTTTCTACGTGGATTATTTGAAACTTGATGTGAAGTGTCCTCCACTTCTGGTATGACCCATGTTATTATTTGCAGCATAAACACAGTTATTTATTGACCTTTCTGTGTTTTTCAGGTGACGTCGGTTCTAAGAAACATTCCAAAACGCTTCATCTCTCAGAGGAAGCTGAAGCTGCTGCCAGCGGTCTGCAGGCTTTGGTCTGTTACCACCGACTGTATGAGTTCTGGTGGAGGAACTCAGCCGGCAGCCAGAAGATCCACAACGGGCCTTCCTGTCCTGAAGACGCGGCGAAGGACGGGGCGGCGAAGGACGGGGCGGCGAAGGACGGGGCGGCGAAGGACGGGGCGGCGAAGGACGGGGTGGCGAACGGAGGTCCTTCAGAAGAGAAGCTCCGTCCAGCCACCAGGTTGGATGAGCTGGACTTTGATGCGTCGCTGCTCCTATCAGAGCGTCACGCTGCCTGCCAGGCCTCCCAGAGAGCTGTGAAGGAGGTCCAGGAGCGTCTGAGCATCATGATGCTGCAGCACAGCCGAGCCCAGGGAGGACATCCGGACTCTGGGGAGAAGCAGGACGACGTTCCCAGAGAGAAGGACGTCCAGGTTTCAGCTGATGGAGACCAGTGGTGAGGACATCTTCTCTCTGCTGTCTGCAGTAATAATCAGAGCACCGAAAACTGAAGATTTAACTCCAGAATCAGGAGCTATAGAACAGTTTGTAGCACTTTTCTTCAGATAGACTCCTGTGGTTTAAAATTAGACGCTTTGACTCAACTAGTTGATAGATTTCAAAGAGAAATTCACGTTTCTTCCAGAATAAATCGTTGCAGGTTGCAGAAATACGGCCATGATTCTTATCAAATATGAAAACATTCAGAAGTGTAATAATGTGTGCAACACAGAGAATAACAGTTCATGCACAAGTTGTTTAAACACTCAACAAAATTTTTCAAGTATTTTTTACTTTAATTTGAACAAATCTTAGTTTATTATTTTGTAGATTTTTTCCATAGCTTCTGAAATCACAAATAAAAACAGGCCAAAATGAAACGACGTCCACGTCAAAAATCAGTATTTTTACTGAGACGAAAACAAACAAAAATCTGCAAAATAACCGCTTAAAACACTTTATAAGCTGTTATTTAGCCGTTATGTAGCAATAACAAGTTATTTTTACGTGAAAAATGTCCACATAATGTAGAAAAAAATATTATCCAACCTGTTGGTCTGAAACCATAATAATTTCATTTTTATGGAAGCAGCTGATCACATAAAGGATTAGTCGCTGTTTTTAGCATTTAGCAGACTCTCAGCCTTGTTCTGCAGATGTTAACGACTGAACCAAACATCTGTATTCCTTCTCCTCAGTTCTGAAGAACAGGAGACTCTGCTGACTTTGTCCACCAAGATGTCCAGCTGTCAGCAGGAGCTGGCTGAGCTGCCCGACACAATCAAGGTACGACGTTTTACCAAGCGCTGAAGCACTGAGAGGAGCAGTTTGACTTCACTGAATCTGACATGAACTCTGCTTTGATGCTTCGCTCTAGAGTACAGAAAACAGTACAGACAGGTTTGTTATGCTAGGATCACAGTAGACAGACTTCATTATCTGAGTTTGGTGCCACAGCGCTGCTTCACTTAAACTCGCTCGTTTCAACCCCTCCAACCTGATGGTGTTTTGGGTTTAAGACAATATTTTTAGATCAGAAATGCATCTTTTTTCATTTCAGATGTGTTAAACCCTCCTGTTTTGCATTTAGGATTCTAGCTTTATGAGCATGTAGGTCACAGATGCTCGTCTTTGTCTTCCAGATGTTTCCTCACCCAGATGTTGTGGAGTGCTGCCTGGTTCTCCTTCACCTCAGCAGGTCTTCACCGACTCCATCTGACTCCCTCCAACGAGATGCCAAAGATCTGCTGAGGAAGTACGGGACGAGTCCGTCTGTCCTGAAGGCGTCCCGGCGGTTCCTGTCCTGATCCGTTTACTGATGAGCTGAAAGAAACACTTAACCTGTACAGATACTTGTTGATGAAATAAAGTCTTTGATTACAGTGATCGAACATCCTGAGTGACGGTTAAAGGTCCACTAATTCCTCTGCAAACTGCTCGGTACTTTCTAAACATGGATGTTATTCACTAATCTGCATTAATGACCTTTAAAGCAACTCAGCTACATTCAGACCGAGCAGCAGGAAGTCAAACACATGTTCTGTTTCCTGCCTCTGACTGGTCGTTTGTCTTTTCTAATGTTGAACACCAGAAAGCTTCAAGACTTTGTGCTGTGGATAATTTACCAAAGATGAACACTTCTACTTTTATCTGAGCAACATTTTAAAAAGCAAATACAAAAGGAAAAGACAGAAACAGAACATCTGGCAGATAGAGGGCTCCTCGACTTAAATAGGAGTTCCATTCCTACCATAAGGTGGAACTCCAGCTAAAACGTAAACAAAGCCGTTCTGTGCATCACGATCCATCAGTTCTTCAGAAAAGTCATGAACACCAACGACTTTCATGCATGTATGAATCATTTTACAACTCCATCTACTCCATCACACGTGGGAGCCATAATGAAGGCCAAAAAGTGAACAAATGTAGCTCAATCGAAGGCGGCGTACAACCAGAGAATGTAAACAAAGCCTTCCTATAGCGCTGCATAACGACGTATTCATCCGCTCCCCAACTAGTTCCACGAAACCAATTTCGACGTAACAACGAAACGTCAAACCGAGGCGTCCCGTAGCTACTTCTGCTGGAGTTGCAGATCTACTTTTCAGGATTTATTCAGCTTAGTTTTGAGTTTGTGGACAATTTTCTTGGTTTGGCTCAACGTTCCCTGTATATAACTTTGTGCCATTGGGGGGGGAAAATATCATCTACCCTACGGTTCAAAAGTTTGGGGTCATCCAGATAATTTCATGTTTTCCATGAAAACGCCCACTTTTATCCATGCGCTAACATAACTGCACTAATAAAATATTTGGCTGCAAGACTAAAATATGCATTAATCTCAAAGTGTTGACAGCCCTTCTGTGGAGTTTAACAATGAGAATAAATGCAGACAAAAAAAAAACTGAACAAGGGTTTTCTAATCATCAATGAGCCTTTCAACAGCATTAGCTAACACCATGTAGCATTAGAACACAGGAGTGATGGTTGCTGGAAATGTTCCTCTGTACCCCTATGGAGATATTCCATTAAAAATCAGCTGTTTACAGCTAGAACAGTCATTTACCACATTAACAATGTCTACACTGGATTTATCATTCATTTAACGTTACCTTCATTGAAAAAAAACTGCTTTTCTTTCAATATTAAGGACATTTCTAAGTGACCCCAAGCTTTTGAGCGGTCGTGTGCTTTGGTGCCTTTGCGGGAAAATGTGTATTTTGCTTCGTGCCTCACAAGAAAATAACCCCTATGTCCAAATAAAACACAAAAATACAATTAACTCAACCAAAACGTGCGATACAAATCCAAAAACTTCAATCCTAAAGCCACGTTGGCCAATTAGAAGCCTGAAAAAAGGCTCAAGGATTAAAGAATCAGATTCTGACACCTGTGATCCTCAATTCAGCGGAAGAAACTGAACAGAAAGGTCTAAACACGGAAAAAGTCCTGAGAGCAAGGCAACAAAATCACCTCATGTAAACAGAAACAACAAAAACTATGCTGTACCCGCTCAGACGATTTCACCCAGAAAGGATTTCTCTAAAAGCTCAATATTCAATCACCTAAAGCTGCATCTCCTCTACTTCCAGCTACCTGATGAAGAAAACATGAAATACTTGGCAGTTTACATTGAGAATACAAAACAATTTAATATACAACTGTTTAAAACAATGTGGGATGTAAAAACAACAGCAAGCCACAGTAAACCTGACCGTGGACAGTTTGGTTTGGCGGAACGAGAACGTACAGAACGACAGTAGTTTGCCCATGGAGACACATGCGAGCACAGTTCTACGCTGTTAAAAGTTTCTCAATGTGGAAAAAGAGCTAAAACATTTTTATTTTCATCAAAATTATACATTTTAATTTACAGGCCCGTCCAGCATTTAACTTAAAGAAAAATCCCTGCGACAAGAGAGGAAGTCCCGCTGATGAGGAGAACTGAAGCTTCTGTTTGGTCTAAAATCACAGTTTGGTGGAGGAGCTGGTCCCAAGCTGCAAAGGAAGGAGTCACTAATGCTGCAAAACAAAGATTTTAAAAGGGTCGGTGAATATATGGCCATATACTCGGTAAAAAGCGACTAAAAAGAAAGGCCAGTCACTGTGAGTCCGTTTACAGTCACTCAGGAGCTTGGAGGAACCGGTGAGTCTTGCTGAGGGACAAAATCTGCTGGTTGGCTTTTAAAACAAGTGTGAGATCCACTTGAAGGTCGCGTCGCTTCGGTCAGTGCTTGTTGTTGGTCTCCTCCTGGCCTGAGCTGGAGATGCCGTTCTGGGGCTGGCTGGAGCCGGAGCCCAGGCCGTACAACCTCCCACAATACTTAGCGTCGTCGATGTTGTCCTCGAAGAAAAGCTGAACACAAGAAACACGTTTTAATGAGACGACTGCTGCTTCTACTTACTCTGAACCTCTCTGCTCGTTCTGTGTGTCCAGAATAACTCAGAAAACGATCCAAAATGACACTTCAGGCTTAAAATCGGTTTAAAAACTAAACAAGGGCCACATTGATGAAAAAAGTGACACGATGCTTATCCAGAATCATTCAAAATGTTCTAAAATGACAAGAAATTGCTGAAAATGTGTCTAAAAATAGTCCAACAGGACAAATATTTGTCTAAAACAGACATAAAATCGAACTGCAATGACTAAAAAAAAGTTCAGAGACTCAAAACTGTCTGAAGTAAACAAATTACATCGACACAATACTTAGCGTCATCGATGTTGTCCTCGAAGAAAAGCTGAACACAAGAAACACGTTTTAATGAGACGACTGCTGCTTCTACTTACTCTGAATCTCTCTGCTCTTTCTGTGTCCAAAATTATTCAGAAAATAGTCTAAAATGACTGTTAAGGCTTAAAATCTGTTTAAAGACTAAAAAAGGGCCAAATTGATGAAAAAAAATTACATGAAGCATATCCAGAATGATTAAAAAAAATACAAAAAATGACCAAAAATATCTCCAAAATATTTGAAAAACAGTCCAACATGACAAATATTTGTCAAAAATGACCTCAAACCTGACTAGAATGACTAAAAAATCCCTAAAGTAAACAAATTAAAACTCCAAAACAGCTTAAAATTTATCCAAAATGACAAAAATGCATAAAATTCAAGATCCAAACATGAAAACATCACAACGTGACGTTTCCTTCACAGCAGCTAAAACACCTGAAGTCGATCCGGCAGCCGTAGGAGCTGAAGAAATTCAAACTTCTGGAGCTCAGAAAGAGTCACAGAATGTGATTAGCAGCTCCGTGTCGGTTCAGTTCTAACAGGAAACACTCAACAGACGTGACGCTTCGTCCTTCATGTAAAACGGTCTCTGACAGCATCCAGCTGCTGGATGGGAGGTTTTGCTCATCTACACCCAGACAAGTTCATGTTTTCCAGGAAAACTCACACTTCTATCCATGTGCTAAAAGAACTGCACAGGGGTTTCTGACAATAATAATAATAATGGTTGTTGTTCTGCTTATGGAAATAAAACTCCAATAAAAAATAATATGAGAAAAAGATGCTAAAAGCAGCGTGGATGGTGATGTAACTGAGCGGTGATGAGGCTACAGATGCCACAGTGACCTTTAGCAGCGTTTAAACCAGCGAGCAGGAGAGCAGCTGTACCTCCTTCATCCTGAAGAAGGCCATTCCTGTGAGCAGAGAGTCTGATCCAGCCTGATGCTGCCTCCCGATCCTCTTCAGCTCCAACTGGTCGGCCACTTCCTGTAGTCCTCCCTGCACACAAACACAGCGCTCAGTGTCTTTGAAGGCTTCACATGATCTGACAGAAGCTTTTCTTTTCTTTCACACCTCTAACACAGACACCTGTCAGTCTGAATCCAGACTACGATACCTTTAGGTTCTTGCAGCTCTTCATTAAGTACTTGACGTCGTAGATCGCCGGGAAAAACAAGTTGAGGATCTGAAAGAAGTCGTGCTCCTCCTCAGGAAGCCGTGCGTCTGTCAGGAGCTTCACCAGGTAGCCGAAGTCGTAGCCGCTGAAGAAGAAAGAACGAGAAGATTCAGAGCAGGAAGACTGAACAGAACCGATGATCCTGGGATTAAACAATGAGCTACAATGATGAAGCTAAAGCTGCATCCATCAGGAAGCGTCAGGCTTCTTCAGAGAAACTCATTGAATTTGAGGGTATTTTTTTAAACAAAAGGTGGGCTGTCTATGGAGGTAAATTAACAGATGTCTGAGATTGTCACATGGAACTCAGCTTCACTTTCTTTGTTCACATTCAGATTTTTAGCCTCTGGAAACTCAACCAGATGAAAAATATGAAACACAGATACAGTTAAATGTCTCTTCAGAAACCTGCAGAAGACCACAAAGATGTCAAAACATTATTATCTAGTACAACAGAGAAATAGCCTCAATTATTTTGTTCACAAAGTTATTTTGAGGAGAAAATAAATCTCCACAACGAAAGCGGCATTCATTCTGTTTAATTTAAATCCATATCTTTAGATTTCCTGCTGGACATTAGCGATGCAACACACGACTGACCTGTGGAAGGAGAGCCACTTGACGTTTTCACACAGGACCAGGCCGGACGTCATGAGGAGCTCAGCGAAGTAGAGCGTGTCGATTCCTTCTTCTTCGTGTTTCTTGAACTGCAGGCCGGAGTTCTGGAGCAGGTCTATGGAGTCCTGTGAGTACATGTCTTCTCTATGAGGAGCAGGGAAATAAAGATTAGATTAAGAAGCAAATCAGAAACATCCTGTGGGGAGTTATGGGTTCTGTGGTGTTTCCATCTGACATAATCCAGTCAGAGAGCGCGCACAGACAAACGGAGGCCAGGTGCTGGACTTACGTGAGGTTGAACTTGAAGTTGAACTGCCACGTCGTCGTTCCAGGAGGATAATCTCCGTCCTCGTTCATGAACGTCAGTCCGAGCTGGATGATCTTCAGCAGGTCGACGTTACACCTCAGCAGCTGGTACTGGTAGTCCACCGTGCTGCGGAACTCACCGATGGGTCGCACGACCACTCCGGGGAATTCTGTGTCCTGGTGGAGAGTGAAGACAAAACATGTCACTCGTCTGTTGAAAGCTGAACATGTTTTACAAAACCACCTTAAATATGTTTAGAAAAACAAATTCTATTTCAACAACCTTCAGCCTCAGTTTATCATTTAAACATTACAACTTCCAGATCACAGAGTGTCGACAAAGGAACACAATATTTAGTTACAGCTATCTGGAACTGAGTGATTTAGTATTTTATTTTAAAAACGAGGGCAAAAAAAACAACAAAAACAAGACAAAATATTTAAAAAATGAGACGCAAAACAACAAAAGCGAGAAATAAAATGACAAAAAAACAGACAAATGACAAGAAACAATGACAAAAAGACAAAAAAAAGTTACAAAAATGGACACAAAGGAGACAAAAATGAGAGACAAAACAAAAACGAGACCCAAAACAATGAATAGAGCAAAAACAAAAAGTGACAAAATGAGACAAGCACAAGCGAGACAAAAAGGAAACACAAAACAACAAAAACATGAGACAAACGATAAAAACCAGACATAAGACAAAAAACACAAAATATTACAAACATGAGACACAAAATGACAAAAGTGCAATCTAGTATTTTACTTTATGATCAAAATAACTTGTTATGGTCTAGAAATTATTTAAATTTATACTTTTACAAATTGCAGTTAATGTCTTCTCTGTAATGTGTACACTTTGAGGGCCGGATTGGACCCTCTGGAGGACCGCTTTTGGCCCGTGTGCCGCACATTTGACACCCCTGGTTTAACCCTAGCCTTCAGTGCTTCAGAGCGATGTTCCACAGCCCAAAAAAATCACAACTTTTTCCACATATTCACTGAAAAGCACTGAGAATTTGTCTTCATCCAAATCTGCTAATTTCCTGCAGCAACTACAAAAAGGTTGAAGTAATGAAACAGTTAAAAAATAGAGAAAGAAAATGAGCATTATTCCTTTAAAAAGTGCATGTACCTCATTTCAACGTGTACTTCACAAACACATGCACACATTTTAACAAATTATGTTTTTTATCCCACCATCAAACATTTTCTCATGTTGTTTTTCAATATTCCACTGAGATTTAACCAACAAAAAATATCTGTCATGTCTAACAAAAAGCACATGAGAAAAGCTGATGGCCTCAGCATTTTTAAAATGAGAAACTTGACATCTTTAAGCCCAAAACTTTACATTAGAGAAGCTATTTAAAAAGATGGAATGAAGCAGTTTGGTCGTTATCCCCGTTAACACCACCAACAAGGCCGGCAGCCTCTCACCATGGCGATGTAGTTGTAGCTTTGAATGATCTGCCGGATCTTCCTCATCTCTTCCTCCACATTGCTCGCCCAGACCTCACAGATTATCTGACTGGAATCTGTAAGTGCGGCTGGCATGTTGGCGGGTCAGGTGAAGAGCTAAAACCCCAACGATCCTGCAGCGCTGGTGAAGGCGGCAATGGAGGGCGGTGCGATGAAAAAAGACAACTCTGCAGAGGACAGAAAGAAGATGAGAGCGACTGCATCTTAACATCCTGTACAGAGGACAAGGTGCAACAGTCAGTGGTCAGTATTAAAGCTTTTAAAATACAAGATATTGTTAAAGGTTAGCCAGCATTTTCAAAAATTTGTGGCTTCTGGCCGGTCTAATCTCAGTTTCCTCTTAGTTCTTAAGAACCCCTCTAAACTTCTCACATGGTTTAATTTCAGCAAATGTTAGAAATAAAGCAGACAAACTGAAAACCTATCCCATGATTCATCTCATAAGCCCTCAAATACTTTAAACCAGCTTCATGTCCAACAGATACAACGGTAATTTGCTGTTTACACTCTAAGGTTTCAGGATCTATGATGTCAGACTGAATAAACCAGTACTTCCACTTTAACGACTTCGAGCAATTTATCCACTTTTACAGAAATAAGACTTTCTGAGGATGACTTTTTTCTTGTAATTTTGCATTACTGTATTGGTACTTTCACTTCTAAGTACTTCACCCCTGTTAATGTCACTGCTACGCCACTATCAGAAGGTTTTGGTACTACTACTTCTGCTGCCTTTGGATAGAGCAGAGTAAAGTCACAAAAAACAACAGAACGACAAAAGAAAAGCCGACTCAGTAATCAGTTGCAGCACACTGACACATGTCGCCAAAACAAAGTGTGAACTGCAGACTTTTAAAAAGAAAACTGCCTTAGTGTTGAGTAAAAAACAAAAAAGCTTCCCCTGGCTGGATTCTGATTAGAAATGCAACTTTTTGTCATCAGTCAATCTACTATTAATCAGCACAGTGTGAAATATAACATCTTACGTCTATTACACTCTTGCAGATAACAAATTGAAGTTTTCTAGTAGGACATATCCAGCTAAACCAACAAATTAAAGCTGGATAAAGTGACAAGTTTTCATGTGAGGAACATGTAATAGCCAGTCTATGAGGTAAGTTTAGGTAAAAGTCATGCAACCTTGAAATAAAACATCCATCAAGATTTTAATATGCAGTTTTCCCTCTTTACTAACCAGCAAGGCAGTCTTACACATCGCACTGACAGCAGATAGGAAGATGATAGAGTGTTTTATAGAACTACCTTTGTGTTACCATGGTATCATGATGGACCTTCTGCTGCTGCTTGTTTGTAACATCAGGCTAGCTAACACAACTGAGACAACAAATATATAAGGCTCCAATCTGAGCTACAAGTCAAGTTGTGAATGGTTATTAATATCTGGCAATTCGTGAATGCTTTAATTGGACTCAGCATCAACGCAAACAAACGACGCAGCAACGAGGCTGGAGCACTAGCAAAGCTTGTTAACATGAGCGGCTAACAAGCTAGTTACCTATAAAGCTAACACCGTAGGAGCGGAGGGTAAAATGAAACCTGCTCAGCCGTTTCACTACTTGGAGTTCCGTTGCAGCTACACACGCAGCAAAAAAAATATCGGAGTTTCACTGCTGAGAGAGGAAAATAAGACGTTTACTTGAGAATTTACTCGACGTACCCAAGTAGGCTAGCTGTTAGCGCCTCTGTCTTCTTCTGCTCTGGTTTCTTCCTGCGCATGAGCGTCGCTCTTTCCGTTTATTGGCACAGGCGCAGATGAGCACAGCGCCTTCTGCAGGACTGGAGTTTTAGAAAGACAGAAAATAAACCAGAATGACTTCAATTTATTCACTTTTTTGGAAAAGATTAAAAAAATCTAAAGGTTCAGCTGCAACTCAAACAATGAATTGATGTTTTTATTTCTCAAGTCATTGAAAAAATGCATTAATATATTTTTTAAAAATTACACCGATTTTTTAAATTAATCCTAATTCTATTACACTATATTGCAGAGACAGCTGTGTAACTGAGTTGTTGCTCAACAAATGAGGGATATAAAAGCACAACACATGATGATCCCATAAAACATGATGAATTTCTACAGAATGAACTTTCAAGAAAAATGTCTGATTATTTTATATAATATATATTCAGTTATTATAAATAATTGTCATTTTGCAAAACTGTGTATGAATTTTTTCTAGATTTTAGGAAAATAGAACAATAAAATCTAGAAAGAAAAAAATATTGGAAAAAATTCCACATTATTAAATATATTTATATATTTTTTAATATATACAATACAAAAATATCTATAAAATATATTTAAAAATAAGGGATTTTTTTGTATGTTGTGTTAGTAACCGCCCATTAAAGCTGATTCTGATTATTCAAACTGGCTTCACTTTGTCCTTGATTATTTGTTTGGTCCATAAATATTTGCCAAATCCCTACATAATGTCAGAAATTGTTTACTTTTGTCCACAACTCAAATACATTCGGTTTATTTTAATTAATGAGAAAAAAATAACTCATAAAACATTTACATTTAAAACACTTGAAACAGTATTTTAAATTTATTATTTGGTTATAAAATACAGTTAAGGATTAATTGAAAATATGAAAGCTGATCCATTAATCAGCTAATTATTGCAGCTATATCTCCTAGAAAACTCTGAAGAGAAAACATAATCTATTACTGCTTTATATTAATAAATGTGCTTAAATACAAATAGTTTGCTAATATTACTGATTTATGCAATGTTGTACATTTACGTGGTTATTTGTACATTATGGAATTGCTTGATTTTTTTTTTAACTAAAATTAAATATCTGAATGTTTCCTCCGGCAATGAAATTATTTTCTGCCAAACGAGATCCAGTCTAAACAGCTCACATGACAAAAAGCTAAACAGAAATAGAATTTATTTATCTGGGATTTAAAGTGAACACCAGAAAACAGGAATTTATCGCACCACGAGAAGTTAGATTTCATCAAAACATGCATCACCATAAACCAAAACTGAAATCTAAAAGTACAAAAAGAAAAAAATACAACAAAAGCTGTAAATAAAACCCGCACAGAAATCACAGGCAGCTCTAAGAAAACACATTTATTTGAAAACCATCTGAGATAGCAGACACACAGTACACTATATTTGTATATATGTCACTCCAACACACAGCTGGTAGCGTTTTTCACTGTCTTCATGGCAGAGAGAAGCTTCTTCTTCAGATAAACACCTGAAGCTAGAGTAGATGACATTCAGAAGAGGCTTAAAAACACTGAAATTTACAACCTAAATGTTTGTGTTCCTCAGCAGAGGAGACGTGAGTTCTGTCATTTACACGAAGGGATTACGAAGGATGAAGGTTAGAAAAAGAGAAAGAAAATGAAGCAGAAGGTTTGAGGCTGAAAATGAGGATTTCTTGTAATGGAGCAGCTTTTTTTAGGGGATAGACATGAATAAAGAAGCAGACGGGGGAAATTTAGCTTTAGCAGGGCAGACTGTTGAGGTTATACAAGAAGTATCTATTAAGTAATTGATTTATGAAGTGAAAATATGAGTCATTAGGCCCGATACTAACAAACTACAAGTCTGCTTCTGACACTGCAGCATCATTTGAACATTTAGAACTCTTAATATTACTCATGAAACGCTGATTTTGCTGAATTAATCGGTCCAAATGTTAAATATTCAAGCAGTGTGATGACAGAGGGAAGACCCAGGATTTTAACAGGTGAAAAACTTGAGTTTTGCTTCAAGTCAAGTTTTCTTTTTGGATTAAATCTGGCTCCTAATCTAAAAACTCAAAGTGTTTTGACTGTGGTGAGCTCCAAAAAGTGACAGAAAAGTCAGATTTTTAACTGATACTTCTGTAGAAATATGGCGAGTTTAAAAAGATGGCACAGTCGGCTCTAGATGTACGATAATATCCTCTAATTACAGCCAGTCTACCCATAATTTAAGGATTATAGAAACCAAATAAACTACAATCTGTGTTTTGGAGATTTTGAGAAATAATTCAAAGCTTTCGGAGTTATTTAGGACCCATTGTTCTCAGATGATTGTAGCTTGGTGGCTGCAAAAGATGAAAAGTTTGAGGACAAATGATGGAGTTTAAGAAAGATCTGCACAGAAAAGCAAAAATATAGGCAGTAAAGACAGAATATCTTGTTATTATGGCTTTCTATATGCTTTCTTGAGCTGTTATTAAACAAATTACCATAAACCTCGTAAGACTTGCTGAAAGTTTGAAGTAAAGCACATGAATGCTGTCCAAAAAAAAAAGTGGTGCACTTTTAGAGTAAGTTCTGTACCATTAATATAACACCAGGCCTTCAGTTTTACAAACAAACCAGCAAAATTTAACACTGATGCGTTTCCTCCCAGGCGTCACGCTGATTCCACCTGAAGAGTCTGACGCAGGTGATTTAGTTGTTTTTAAAGACAGTTTTACAGACAGTCGGTGCTCTGCGGTGGATCTGAGGACGAGCACACGTCACTGATTGGACGATTCGGATCTCCTCTGGATGTGAGAAATCTCCAGGATGGGCATGAGGAGCTGGAAGGCGTCCTGGATGTAAGACGCACTGTTGGACGCCTGAGTGGGGAGAAGATTTAGAAAACATGTTTTTTTTATTTAAAACACATGAACGCAATATAACAGAACCAGAAAAGTCCTTATTGTCAATAAAGACCAGGAATTTGAATTGAATGGAGTTACTGAGCAACAAGAAGAGAGTAAAAGAACAAATACTGAATCTAAATCTGAGAAATTCTAAAAAAAAAAAAAAACCCTCTGTAAAAAGAGAAGTATATAAAGCATAAAATAGGTACTGTGTAAATAAAGTACTGTGTAAAATAAATTAGAATACAATTATTACATGTGAAATACAAGAAAACTGAGTTTAGCAAAAACGAACAAACCACCTCCTTAAAAAAGGTTACCTGAGTGAATCTGAAGCAGCAGTGTCATTATCTCTTGTTCCTTTTATTCTTGTTTACTTTCATGATCACACAGAGAACGAGCAGCGTTTGTACAATAATAGAGAGTGAATAATGAACAGAAAAACTGATAAAGCAGTGGTCAGTTTGCTGTTATGGAGCCAATAAGAAGCACATAAAGTAAAGCTAAATGTGAGCGGATGCAGCCCTCTGACATGTTCACTGCAATGAGGCTGAAATTAAATCCACCAGAAACATGTCCAGAGGAGGAAACAGCTGCTGAGGTGGAGCAGATTTAATTACACCGTGTGTGGAGGAGAACGACACAAACCTCCAGAAAGACTCCGGTTATCAGCGGGTTCAGGACGTCTCCCTTCTCGTTCGACTGGAAAACAGACAGTTTGGAAAATGAAAACGCTGCAAACGGAGCAGGGATTAATTAAAGTTTGATGTTTGAGACAGTAAAGAAAAATAAAACAGAAGATAAACGCTCTGTGGAGTTAAATCAACCTGCTGGCTGTCAACGTTTAGAACCTTAAAAGATTAAAAGCTTTGGTTCAACATTTTGCAAAACCGAAAGGAAAACGCTGGTGGTGAAGCAGATAAATGGTTAAAAATAAACCCTAGAAATCACAAATTTTATTACATTTAAAGGATAAAAGTTACATGATGACAATGAAAACAAACCAAACTACATCCCTCCTTAAGAAAAGTAAGAAAAAGGCTTTTACAGGAAACAACCATTATTTATTACTGTGCTATTATTTCACATTAATCCTCTTTTTTTGTGCTCATGTCTCATTTTTTTATTCCCTGTGGTTCATTTTTAGCTGCAATAAAAAGTCCTGAACCTCTTTAGAAACACAACAACCAGGACTAGAAGCAAAGGTAATGTTTTTATGCAGCGTGACGCAGTTTAATGCTGGAAATTATATTTACAAAGACAACAAAAGAAAGCTGGATTTCTTTGCAAAGATTACTCTGTGATTTTTCATCTTTTCTGTGATGACTGTCTTTAGCTTTTAATGGTGATTTTTGCAGTGATTTGGTGGTTTTCTTTTTTAAACAATATTATTAAAAAAAGGTTTATTTTTTAATAAATCAACTTGAACCATCATGTTTCTGCTGTATTAAGTCTAAATATTTGTATTTTAACATTATTCAACAATATTTCAAGGTCATTTCATTGTTTTATTAATATATAATTGTTCATTTTTTTAGGATAACATGCAGCTGAATCCATCATCACTCATATTTTTAATTTTTTTTTTTTTTTTTTACAAAATCTGCTAACTGCAAATGGTAGAATTTGGGGAAATTTTTAATTAAACACGAGAATAAAGTGACTGAATGAAAATTTCAAACATGATGAATTAAAAGCATCATTGGAAAGTTGAAAATCGAATCATTTGTTCATGTTTCTACAGTTTCTCTGTTTCATAAATGGTTCATAGAATGAAGTGATTTTGATGAAATCTTCAGCTGAAATTCACAAGATTAATTAAAAGCACAGCTGGAAAGTTGAACATCGGACAATTTGTTGATGTCTTTATAGTTTCTGTGTTTGATTAAAGGGATAATTTTGGCAACTTTTTTAAATTAAAATTGAGGCATAAAGTGATTTTTTATTAAAATTTTAGCTTAAATCCATAAAATATGGCATGATTAGTTAAAAGCACCACTGGAAAGCTGAACATCAGACCATTTGTTCACGTTTTTACAGTTTCTCTGTTCTCTGAATGGTTTAATTTTAGTGATTTAAAAAAAGCTGGTGTGTTTTGGGGTTCAGAGGGTTAAAACTACCACTTACCCCTGCTGTGGTCAAACAGGAGGTGAACTTCTTGGAAAGCAGTGACAGTTCTTTACACAGGATAACCGTTAACCTGAGGACAGAAAACAAAAGCAGACGTTTAGGTCAAATCCAGTTATTCCACGGTGCAGCGTCTCCAAACATGTGGTCTTACTGAGACAGGACGCTGGCCTCCGTGTCGCTGTTGGAGAACAGGATCATCTCGGCCAGTTTGTGGAAAACTTCGATGGATCGCGCCGTAAGCTCGGCCAAACTCCTGATAGCTGCAGCGTGAACCTCCTGACGAGATTCAACACAAACACAAACTGATGAACAAACCGGGAAACACCTGCAGAGGGAACCGTGTGGGGCAGTTCCATTCCTTTTACCCCACAGTGGCAACTTATTTTATCTCAAGTTGACATATTTTCATCTAAAAACACAACAAAAACTTGTCAGAGTCGAGTAATAATGTGTCAGTAGTTTAAAATAAACAATTCCAATAAGAACCACAAAGGGTTTCCAACTACGTATGTAATTGGGGATTCAGTTATAAACAAGTTTCTTAACCAATAGTCATCAATCATCCATTGATAAGTCAATAAAATAATGCAGATGTTTATCTATATGTCATGTGTTTTTAACTACAGACACTGTTGTAGCAATAAATTAGTCCAGTACATCCAACAACACTCTCCTGGTAAACCCCTACTTACACATGTGGACAAAATTGTTGGTACCCCTCAGTTAAAGAAGGAAAAACCCACAATTCTCACTGAAATCACTTGAAACTCACAAAAGTAACAATAAATAAAAAAATATTGAAAATTAAATAATCAAAAACAGCCATTACTTTTGAATTGTTGATTAACATAATTATTTAAAAAAACAAACTAATGAAACAGGCCTGGACAAAAATGATGGTACCTCTATAAAAGATTGAAAACTATTTGACCAGAATGACATGATTAACTCAGGTGTGTCATTTAATTGACATCACAGGTGTTTCCAAACTCATAATCGGTCAGTCTGCCTATTTAAAAGGAGACAAGTAGTCACCCTGCTGTTTGGTGAAAAGGTGTGTACCACACTGAACATGGACAACAGAAAGCGAAGGAGAGAATTGTCCCAGGACATCCGAAAAAAAATTATAGACAAACATCTTAAAGGTAAAGGCTATAAGACCATCTCTAAACAGCTTGAAGTTCCTGTGACAACAGTGGCTCATATTATTCAGAAGTTCAAGACCCACGGGACAGTAGCCAACCTCCCTGGACGTGGCCGCAAGAGGAAAATTGATGACAAATTGAAGAGACGGATCGTTGGAATTGTATCCAAAGAGCCCAGAGCAACCTCCAAAGAAATTAAAGGTGAACTCCAAGGCCAAGGTACATCAGTGTCAGATCGCACCATTCGTCGTTGTTTGAGCCAAAGTGGACTTCATGGGAGACGACCAAGGAGGACACCACTGCTGAAAAAAACTCATAAAAAAGCCAGACTGGAATTTGCAAAAATGCATGTTGACAAGCCACAAAGCTTCTGGGAGAATGTCCTTTGGACAGATGAGACCAAACTGGAGCTTTTTGGTAAGGCACATCAGCTCTATGTTCATAGACTCAAAAACCAAGCATACGAAGAAAAGAACACTGTCCCTACGGTGAAACATGGAGGAGGCTCAGTAATGTTTTGGGGCTGCTTTGCTGCATCTGGCACAGGGTGTCTTGAAAGTGTGCAAGGTACGATGAAATCTGAAGACTATCAAGACATTCTGGAGAGAAATGTGCTGCCTAGTGTCAGAAAGCTTGGTCTCAGTCGCAGGTCATGGGTCTTCCAACAGGACAACGATCCAAAACACACAGCCAAAAACACCCAAGAATGGCTGAGAGAAAAGCGTTGGACTATTCTAAAGTGGCCTTCTATGAGCCCAGATCTGAATCCCATTGAACATATGTGGAAGGAGCTGAAACATGCCATTTGGAGAAGACACCCATCAAACCTGAGACAACTGGAGCTGTTTGCTCATGAGGAGTGGGCCAAAATACCTGTTGACAGCTGCAGAACGCTCAATGACAAATACAGAAATCGTTTAATTGCAGTGATTGCCTCAAAAGGTTGTGCAACAAAATATTAAGTTATGGGTACCATCATTTTTGTCCAGCCCTATTTCATTAGTTTGTTTTTTTAAATAATTATGTTAATCAACAATTCAAAAGTGATGGCTGATTTTGATTATTTAATTTTCAATAAATTTTTATTTATTGTTACTTTTGTGAGTTTCAAGTGATTTCAGTGAGAATTGTGGGTTTTTCCTTCTTTAACTGAGGGGTACCAACAATTTTGTCCACGTGTGTATCCAAATACACGAGCTCTGTCCAAAGGCATTAACCACCGCAGAAGTCTCTGTCATGGTGCCCCTTTACGAGCTAAACTCCCACAATGCTCTCTGCTTTTTAATCCCAACTGTCCATATTCTGAATGACGCCTCCTCGAGATTAAGGTTTAACAGAACCCAGGGCTGCATTTTCAAAGACCACACTTCTAGGATTCATGGTTTTTTCATTACTTATTGAGTTGGACAGCTTATGGAGAGCTCATTTCTGGCCTCCATAGACAACAGTCACAGCGTAGAGTGTTGAACGTGAATCAAGTTTTCATGTAAAAAAACTGTTTTGATGTCTTCAGTTGCACACGAAAGTTATCATTTAGCTGTGAAAATGTGAGAAACACACCATACTCTAACTCGTCTTTAGAAGCCGCCAGCCATCATTGGTCCACATGTTGAATGTTCCAACTGTGTGATTACAGAAGGAAGAGCCAGGATTTTAACTGGTTCAGACTTGAGTTTTGCATCAAGTCAACTTGTCTTTTTTGGATTAAATCTGCCTCCACGTCTTGAATTCTTGATTTCTGAGAGCGTCTAAAGACAAACCTTCCCTCTACAAAGCGCTGGCTGTAGATGTCCAAAGATATTCACTAATTACAGCCAGTCTGTCCAGAATTTGAGGATTATAAAAACCAAACAAACTATAGTCTGTGTTTTGGTGATTTTGAGAATAATTTTAAGGTTTTCAGACTCAACTAGGACTCAGTGTTCCAAATAGTTGCAGCTTGGTGGCTACAAAAAGATTACAAGTTTTAGAACCGATTATAAGTAGAATGATGGTGTTTAGGAAAGATATGCAGAGAAAACCAGACATCTCAGGAGCTGCAAACTGTCACGTTAGCTAAAGAACCAAGACTTATCTTGTTGGCTCATTAAAGGAGGCACAATGCGACTTTGGTAAGCACAACTCTATGTTAATGATAATTAATTCTATTCAGCACATTAATTACATTTCCAAAGATGATACAAGCATGCTCAAATTATTAGAAATAAACATTTAACATCATAACTTGTTAGTTAGAGAGTACTATTTGAGCGGAAGAAAACCCCTTTAATGTAAATATTCTTAAATTTGTTCTCTTAGTATCCTTCTGTTATTCTGTTTTTATTTTATATACAGTGTATATACTTCACCTCTTTAATTTATAGTTGTGTTTTCTTGCTTTTCTTACTGTCACTTTCAAATTTAGCAGCGTGGGACTAATAAAGGATATTCTATTCTAAAACCATATGTACGTGGGCAGAAAGTAGTATTTAGCCTTGAATAAACCTTTAAATCCAAAACTTGTTAGAAACTGGATGGAGCTGATCTTTAGAACCATGTGTAGTATTTTGACTAGAATAACCTTTGAAACTTGAAGTATTTGGGCATCAAGTAGAACTTTGTGTGGAAAAGTCCTTCAGTAAATGTTTGCAGTGATAACTAGCATTCTGGGTGGAATTGGCCTTTAAAACCATGAACTTTGGCGATCATCCATTTCAGTGGGAGGATCTATATGCATTCGCACGTCATTTGACTTCTTTGTTGTCGGTTAATATATTTTTAGAAAGTTAAATTAACAACAGTCCGTAATTAAATAACAAATACTCATTAACATCCTTATTTGCAGAGTTAAATCCTGACTACTGTGAGCATGAACGCACCTCTACAGAGAGCTGTTTCTTCTCGTCCTCCTCGTCTTTTGGCTCTGGTTTATTCATTTCAGTGATCCGGCTGCAGGCGTTTTTACAGGCCTGTTAGAGGTCAGAGATCCATCATGTTACTCTGATTACACAAACATGAACACATAATGATGGAAGACATTACAAAAGCCAGAACTGCCCTATCCAACTGGTTATCAAGGTTGAAATTTACGGTTTTCTCCAGCTGCATTGTGCCACATGCTGCTGGTATTTCATCCACTGAATCAAACTAAGACGTGATAACTAAAGCAGTAAACGTGTGACTTCTACCTTGCTGAGTTTGTCTGATGAGACGCTGAGACCCTCCATGGCTTCTGTTAACTCCTTCTCAAACTCTGAACCGTCCTCATCTGCAATCACAAACACCATCACGTATTCCAGACGTTAACGCCGCTTCGTTCCTCTTTAAACGAGTGGTTTTACATCTGCTTTGTGAGGATGCTACCTTTCTTCTCGTCAACTTCCTCGTCGTCAAACTCCACCAGGGAGAAAGAGTCCTTGATGTGGTCGAGCTCCTCTCTGAGCTGAACCAGCTCGTCTCCAGACACAGTGCTCAGCACCGACTTCACCTGCAGAGAAACACCAGAATGCACAAGGGCTGCAGCTATCGACTAGTTCAGGAATTGATCGGGTATCCTATCGATTATTCTGGCCATTAATCAATTAATCGAATTCCTATCTTGATGTTACAGCATCAAAAGCAGAACTGAGTGTGCTGTGCAACAGAAATGATCATCCCGGTGGAACACTGGTGGACATCTGTGGTGTTTTGTACATACATAGTACAGTACAGGGGTATTGTACATACATACACATATATAGTATAGTACACTGTGTATTGTACATATATTAGACCCTCCAGAAAAACGCGGGCTAAAATCCTTGATTATGCCAATAAATATGCGGAGGTTTTATGCCATTTTATGCGGGGAAATTCCAGAAAGTTGCAAAGTATTGTCGTGAAATATGCAAAAATATGCACGATTCACCTGCCGTCTGGCCGCAGAGGGATGCGTCCTCTAATCAGACACTGGGTCTGCTGTGGGGTTACTGGACTGACAGTCTGTGCTTTGGGAGGGGGAGAAGCTCACAGCAGCACCTGCTGCTGGTTGAGGACAGTAGCTGCAGAATGATCCGAGTTTTCCTGTCAGTCTCCAAAACGGCAGAAAAAGTCGCTAGATTTGTGGCTAGTCGCTTTTGACAAAAAAAGTCGCTAGGACGCTTTGG